>NC_081560.1:135122997-135148466 GCF_022355385.1 Mustela nigripes | reverse complement strand
TTTTTTTTTTTAAGGTTTTATTTATTTATTTGACAGAGAGATATCACAAGTAGGCAGAGAGGCAGGCAGAGAGAGAGGAGGAAGCAGGCTCCCTGCCGAGCAGAGAGCCGGATGCGGATTCGGGGCTCGATCCCAGGACACTGGGATCATGACCTGAGCCAAAGGCAGAGGCTTTAACCACCCAGGTGCCCCTGTTTTTTTTTTTTTTTTAAATATTTATTTTATATATTTGATAGATAGAGATCACAAGTAGGCAGAGAGGCAGGCAGAGAGAGAGGGAGAAGCAGGCTCCCTACTGAGCAGAGAGCCTGATGTGGGGCTTGATCCCAAGACCCTGAAATCATGACCTGAGCCAAGGCAGAGGCTTAACCCATTGAGCCACTCAGGTGCCCTGTGATTTGTTTATGAGAAGTCTGTGCTGCAAATAAGAGTAGTGACTGACATTAGTAGAATAAATAATATATTAATATGTAAGATTAGAACTCAGGCCTTTATCATCTTCCTTATTAAAGTGTTCTAATGGAAAGTTTCCCCCAAATTTAAATAGTTTTAATAATTTTTAAAATTTGTTTCTTTGGGGCACCTGGGTGGCTCAGTTAGTTGGGCATCTACCTTCAGCTCAGGTCATGATCCCAGGGTCTTGGGATCGAGCCCTGTGTCATGCTCCCTGCTCAGTGGGGAGACTGCTTCTCCCACTCTCTCTGACCCCCACTCATGCTTACTCTGTCTCTAGTGTGTTTTCTCTCTCAAATAAATAAATACAATCTTTTTTAAAAATAAAAATTGTTTCTTTTATTTAGCAATTCCCTTATGTAAACAAACCACACATGTATCTAGGTCAGTCTGGGAAATCTTCCTTTATCCTTTCAGAGTTAATCACCTGCAATGCAGTTATCTGGTCCTTGAATATATTTCTGTTAATATTTTTTAGATTGCTGTAAGTTAACATAATTTGTGATAATTGTAATATAATTTACTATAATGTATGGCTGGGGGTTTTTATGTTTTTGCTAAAATATGTTTTGTATTTTTACATGAGATATTTTTGTATAATTTGGACTTATGTACCTTAAGTAGGTTTAACTGCTAAACATATATTACTGTTCATGTAATTCCTCACACAGAAGTATATCATGAATGATGGCATAGTAATCTTTTCTATGATTATCATGAAAATTTGAATTTAGTTTTCTCTGTTTTAATAGTATTTTTCTTCTAAATGTTTTTCTAAATATAGGAGTATTTTCTGCATTGCGTGCTGTTCCCCAGAAGGAGGGATACCTTGGATTATATAAAGGGAATGGTGCAATGATGATTCGAATATTTCCCTATGGTGCAATCCAGTTTATGGCATTTGAGCATTATAAAACGGTACTTGAGCTTTTATCTTTCCTTTTTGTGTCCTTGAATATCATACTTAGTTGACAAGGCATTTACTTTGGCCTTTAATGTTACTTTGAGTGAATGGGTAAAGTAATGGCTTTTTGAAGGATAAAGACTTGTGGTAGTTTAAATTTTAAAATATAACTTAGTTTTGGAGTTATCTATTCTGGAATTGTTAGTCTTTTTTTTTTTTTTTTTAAGATTTTACTTATTTATTTCTTAGAGTGAGCACAGGCAGACAGAGTGGCAGGCAGAGGCAGAGGGAGAAGCAGGCTCCCCACTGAGCAAGGAGCCTGATGCGGGACTCGATCCCAGGATGCTGGGATCATGACCTGAGCCGAAGGCAGCTGCTTAACCAACTGAGCCACCCAGGCGTCCCATTTTTGAGCAAATTGTTTATGTACACACTTATGAAGAAGAGCCAGAATATACTCTAAGTTGTTAATAAATCCATTAAATATTAATAGCTTTCTAATGTGCCTTTTGTTTCTCGATTGTAGGAAAGGAACATTGTGGCTTTGGATTTTCTTACTAAATAAAATAGTGAAGTCCTTTTTTTTTTTTTTTTTTAAAGATTTTATTTATTTATTTGACAGAGATCATAAGTAGGCAAAGAGGCAGGCAGAGAGATAGAGAAGGGGAAGCAGGCTCTCCGCTGAGCAGAGAGCCCGACTCGGGGCTCGATCCCAGGACTCTGGGATCATGACCTGAACTGGAGGCAGAGGCTTTAACCCACTGAGTGACCCATGCCCCCCAAAATAGTGAAATCCTATGGTGAAAGTTCGGTTTTGAGTAATGCTTATCAGTTAGAATTTCCCATCCTACTCATTGACTTTCTCTTCTCTGTTGGACTGAAAGTTTATCTTCTCAAACATCTTAACACAGAAAATGGTGAAGTATGTGAAATTTCATAGAGTATCTTCAAAAGAAATGTAAGCAATAGAATGGGAACAACATTTTAAAGCTCATCAGTCAGAACTGATGTCATCAGTATATCAAGACTTCATTGCCTGTACTAGTATTTTATTTGTACTACTGCCACTCACTCTTTAAGTAAATGTGGTCATCAATGTTCAATGTAGTGTGTTTGGCAATTCTAAGTTAGGACTGTAAATGTGCAGATCTCGAGCAGAAGGCTACGAAGGAAATACCTGAGCTGCTCACCAGGTGCTGTAACTCTGCTCACCTTTATACACTTGCGCTCATTTTACTTATGTTTAACACTAATTTCCTTCTTAGTGGATTTCATAATGGATTTTATTATGAAACAGCAAAATGAGAAGTACTTAAAAATATTCCATTTAGGGACGCCTGGGTGGCTCAGTTGGTTAAGCAGCTGCCTTCGGCTCAGGTCATGATCCCAGCGTCCTGGGATCGAGTCCCACATCGGGCTCCTTGCTCCACAGGGAGCCTGCTTCTCCCTCTGACTCTGCCTTCCACTCTGTCTGCCTGTGCTCGCTTTCGCTCGCGCTCTATCTCTGACAAATAAATAAATAAAATCTTTAAAAAAAAATATTCCATTTAATTTGATGTTTTTGATTTCTAGTTAATTACTACAAAGCTGGGAGTTTCTGGTCATGTGCACAGATTAATGGCTGGATCCATGGCAGGTAAGAGGAGGGATGTATTTTCTTTCTTTCTTCTTTTCTCTTTCTTTTTATTTATTTTTTTTTAAAATAGTTTTTTTATTTGAGAGAGAGAACACAGCAGGGGTGGGGGAGAGTGAGACAGAGAAGCAGAAGCAGACTTCCTGCTGAGCAGGGAGCCCATGCAGAACTTGATCCTAGGGCTCTGGGATCATGACCTGAGTCAAAGGCAGTTGCTTAACCAACTGAGCCACCCAAGTGCCTGGGTGTATTTTATTTCTGACAAATTAATTTTCTACTAAAATGCTTAATTTGGCTTAGGTAATATTTGTGACATTAAGTAGCACACATTTGTCCTCTTCCTACACTCAATTATAAAAGAAAGAATTAATATCCAAACTAATAAAAAATTTTTTTACAGCACAAAAAGGTAAAGAGGGGCTGCTAGGTGGCTCACTCAGTCGTTGAGCGTCTGGCTTCATCTGTAGTCATGATCCCGGGGTCATGGGATTGAGCTCCACATCGGGCTCCCTGCTCAGCGGGAAGCCTGCTTCCAAACCCCAACCCCCACTCCACCTGCTTGTGTTCTCTCTCTCTCTGTCAAATGAATAAAATCTTTAAAAAAATAAATAAATAAAGGAAAAGGTAAGGAAATTTAAATATACAACCACGTGAACAATGTACATTCCCTTTGACAATTCTACTTCTGGAAATGTTTATTTTTTTTTTCAAACATTGAAAAAAATAATGACTGTAATAATAATAATAATAATACATGCTCCTATACAAATAAAATGGTTCCACTTCCTAGAAGCAATCTATTAGCAGTTTCTTATATATGCTTTTTTTTAAAAAAATTATTTATTTATTTGAGAGAGAGAGACAGTGAAAGAGGGAATACAGGCTGGGGGAGTAGGGAAGGGAGAAGCAGGCTTCTCACTGAGCAGGGAGCCAAATGCGGGGCTTGATTCCAGGACTCTGGGATCATGACCTGAGCCAAAGGTAGATGCTTAATCAACTGAGCAACCCAGGTGCCCAGAACATTTCTTTTACAGTAATCTCAAGACTTTTCTATATCAATACATAGATCTTTCTTATTATTTTTAAAGATCTGATGTTATATTCTAATCTATGAATGTATTGTGATTTATTTAATCCAATCTCCTATTGACTGGCATTTGGAATATTTTCAGGTTTTTTTCATAAGTAATACTTGTGTTAGTATTTTTTTTTAAAGATTGTATTTATTTATTTGACGGACAAGAGATCACAAGTAGTCAGAGAAGCAGGCAGAGAGAGAGGAGGAAGCAGGCTCCCTGCCAAGCAGAGAGCCCCATTTGGGGCTCTATCCCAGGACCCCAGGATCACGACCTGAGCTGAAGGCAGAGGCTTAACCCACTGAGCCACCCAGGCGCTCCTACTTGTGTTATTTTATTTGTAGAATGTATTTTGGCAAGGGAAATTACTTTATCAAGGGATATGTGCATTGAAAATTTGATAGGCATTGCCAAGCTGATCTTCATAATGCTTTCAATGAAATTTTCCCGTACATACCATACCTATACTGGGTCTTACCAAATTTTTAATATTTAGTAACTAATTATGAGTAAGGTTGATCAGCTTTCCAATGTGTATTGACCATTTATGTTTCTTTCATTTTCTGCCTGAGTTGTTTCTATTTTTTAAATACTCATTTTTGCTTAAAAACTATAAAAAATTATTTTTATGAATTTGGGAATTAGGACATTGTTTTTTTCCTGTCAAATATTACTAATAATTTATATATCAGTTTTAGATTTGTCTTTTAACCTCGTAATTTTTTTTAGGGAACATTATCCAAAATCCTCACACACATCCACACACCTGCATTTCCACACCAGTAGAAGTTGGGTTATGCTATGGCCTCAATATTTTTTATTTTTTATTTTTTTTAAAGATTTTTTTAGGGGTGCCTGGGTGGCTCAGTGGGTTAAAGCCTCTGCCTTCAGCTCAGGTCATGATCCCAGAGTCCTGGGATCGAGCCCCGAGTCGGGCTCTCTGCTCAGCGGAGAACCTGCTTCTTCCTCTCTCTCTGTCTACTTGTGATTTCTGTCTGTCAAATAAATAAAAAAATCTTTAAAAAAAAAAGATTTTTTAAAAAATTTATTTATTTGACAAGCAGAGATCTCACATAGGCAGAGAGGCAGGCAGAGAGAGAGAGGAGGAAGCAGGTGTCCTGCTGAGCAGAGAGCAGGATGTAGGGCTTGATCCCAGGACCCTGGGACCATGACCTGAGCGGAAGGCAGAGGCTTTAACCCACTGAGCCACCCAGGCACCCCAGAATTTTGTATTATTATTTCTCTCTCTCTCTCTTTTTTTTTAGATTTTATTTATTTGATAGAGATCACAAGTAGGCAGAGAGGAAGGTGGTGAGGGGTGGCGGGGGGTGGTGGGAAGCAGGCTCTCTGCCACGCAGAGAGCCCGATGCAGGGCTTGATCCCACGACCCTGAGATCATGACCCAGGCTGAAGGCAGAGGCTTAACCCGCTGAGCCACTGAGGCGCCCCAAGTTTATTTATTCTTAAAACTTTTTTTATATTGATGATTTTTTTATGTTGATTTTTTAATGTTTATTTTTATATAAAGAATGAAGTAGGGATTGAATAAAATTTTTCTCCAAATGGCTAGTCACTGATGCCAACAGTACTTACTCAATAACTTACCTTTTATTTTTACTTTAAGTACCACCTCTGTCATATACTAAGTTCAGTAATGTTATTTTTATTTACTCTTAAATTTAATTTCAATGTATTTCAATTTAATTAGCATACAGTGAGTTATTAGTTTCAGAGGTAGACTTCAGTGATTTACCAGTCCTCATTACATACCCAGTGCTCATTACATCATGTGCCCTCCATAATGCCTATCACCCAGTTACCCCATATCCCCCCTCAGTAATTTTATTTAAGAGAGAAAGTGAAGATGTATACAATGATATTTAGCAACAAAGTTTTTAATTGTAGTTTTATCAGACCAGAAGGTCATTTAAATATGTAGCTATAAAGGACTAGTAAAAAAATTCCATGTGTCAGAATATCTAAAACCCTTGAGATATACATGTGTGGTGTGGTTGGGGAGAGTAGTAGAGACAGATGTTTTGAGCATGTAGGTTCCAAAAGGAATAGATATTGGATAGATATTGGGGACACTATGGCTATAGATAATCATCTACCTTCCTGGTTATTGGGATGACATTCTTGTTCTTGGATGACAGGTCTTAGAGACTTTCTAGATACAACTTCTGACTGAAACCGGTGACTCTTCAGCCTTATTGTTCTACCTATATAGTCCTCATTTATGGTTTTGCCTTATCCAATGTTTATTTAGCTTTTCTTTTTCTTTTCTTTTAAGATTTTACTTATTTATTTGACAGAGATCACAAGTAGGCAGAGAGGCAGGCAGAGAGAGAGAGAGGGAAGCAGGCTCCCTGCTGAACAGAAAGCCCGATGCGGGGCTCGATCCCAGGACATGGGATCATGATCTGAGCTGAAGGCAGAGGCTTAACCCACTGGGCCACCCAGGTGCCCCTTATTTAGCTTTTCTTGACTCCTTGATGGCTGATCCAAGTTCAGTAAGTAGTAAAAATAACCAGGAATAATATTGAAAATATTTAACAATACAACTATAGAGGTCCTAATAAATAGGACTGGTTCTGAAAGCCTCCAGTTAACTTGTTAGTGATTGATACATGAGTAGTATGTGGTGATAATGGTGGTGGGAGTTTTGGTAGGCCTAGAGGGCTACCAGAGCCATGGTAGGGATGTTAGAGTTGGAACAACAGCCTTTGGCCAACTGGTATAGAAATGTTTCAGTATGTTATACTGGCATGATCGTGCTAGTTAGTAACATTAGCTAACAAGTATTGATTACTTGCTATGAATCATATATAGACCTGAGCACTTGACATGTAATCTTAAGGCACTTGACATGTAGTCCACAGAAAAATACGGTGTGGAAAATTCTATGATTGTCTTCATTTTATGGAAGAGAAATTTTAATAAGATTCTACATTATGAAAATTTTTTAGAGAATTCTATTTATTTGAGAGGAAGAGAGCACAAGCAAGGAGAGGGGGAAAGGGAGAGGGAGAGAGAGAAGCAGACTGCCCTCTGAACGGGGAGCCCGATGTGGAGCTCTGTGCCAGGACCCTGAGATCCAGACCTGAGCTGAAGGCCGACGCTTAACCAACTGAGCCACTCTGGTGCCCCTAAATTACAACATATGATGTATACTATTATACGTCACTTTTTAAATTTTCTGTCTTTTATATTCAGCTTTACAAGTGACTGATCAAAAGTTTTTCTTTGAAGCTTGTAAGAAAGATTAAGTTGGATTATGAATATGAGTTAAATCCTGAAGACTTTGTGTTGCTGCCTTTTCACAGCATTTGATTATTGAATAGCATTATTCATTCAAAGGGTATTTCTAGTTTCATTTTTCTGAAATGAAAGACATGTTAACATCATGTTTTCAGTACATATTAGAAAATAATAATAACTAAAAGGAACTTTGATTATAAATTTTAATTTTTAGAGAAAAAACGTTTTTTTTTAAAGATTTTATTTATTTGAGAGAGAGAGAGAGATATCACAAGTAGGCATAAAGACTGGCAGAGAGAGAGAGAAGCAGGCTCCCTCCCCACCAAGCAGAGAGCCCCATGCGGGACTCAATCCCAGGACCCTGGGATCATGACCTGAGCGGAAGGCAGAGGCTTTAACCCACTGAGCCACCCAGGCACCCCTAGAGAAAAAAGTTTTTTAAAATGCTAGCAATTACACATAAGACTAGTGCTTCCATTATTTAATGATTATATTTTATTACCATGTTTGAGTAATTACAGTTTATATTTTGTTCCTATGATTGTAAATAGTTGGATTGAATGTTCTAGTTTCTTTATATCAGGTATCTTTGCTCCTGTACCTTTGGTGGCCTTTGAATGTAAGTTTGGAAATTTTTATATTTGCCAAGATAAAAAGTGGTGTGTTTTTCACATTTCAACTGAGCTTATTTTAAAGCTTTTTGAACTTCAGCATGTCCCTCATCTTACAATTAAAATCCAGTACATGAGGATTGTACATGAGTCAACCAGAAAAAGGAAAAACTAGGGACTGAGAATCAAGGTTTGTATTTAAGAAGAGTCTTCTTTCCTTCTGTATGTTTCAGTTGTTTGAAATCAATCTTGCTCTGCCAGTTCTTATTGAACTAAGAGTGATGGGTTAGAGAAAAAAGAGGGAAGAGTTAGAAACTAGAAGTTGTAAGCTGAGTTCTGTTTGCTGCCTTCTCCGGTCTATTCCAGTTTGGTGTTTTGGCTCAAGGTTAGGAGGTCAAATGTTCAGAACACTTCCAGGATCCTGGATCCAGGATCTGGCTGGCCTCTAATACTTACGTTATATTGACCATGGGCAGATCATTTAAACTTTCCATAATTCGCATTCCATTTGTTAATGTGGAGCTTGTGTTTGTCCAACTCTCTCTTTCTGAATTGTTCTGAAGGTCAAAGAATTGCTTTGAAAATATTCTGAAAGATCTTAAATTCTCCTGGGGCACCTGGGTGTCTCAGTCACTTAATCGACTTCCTTCGGCCCAGGTCATGATCTCCGGATCCTGGGATCAAACCCTGTGTATGGCTTCCCTGCTCAGGAGGGAGCCGGCTTCTGCTGCTTTCTCTGCCACTCCCCCTACTTGTGCTCTCTCACTCTCGCTCTCTCTCAAATAAATAAAATCTTAAAAAAAAAAAAAAAGATCAGAGGTCCTCCTTAAATATTAGAGGATGTTATTAAATCTCCTATGCCAGTGACTTGTTACATGGTCTTGAGCCAGCCACCTGAATTACTTGTTCCTTTTTTTGTCTCATTTGTAACACAGGGAAAATTTTAGTTTAAATAAAGGTGATATTCAAAATATTTTTTTTATATTCAAAATATTTAACAATCAGGATAGCATGTGTAGCAACCAATCAGGACAGAGGCTGGATGTCAGGAGTGAGAATGGATGTATGGTGCTGTTATTAGGTTTTTATTAGAACAGGTTGTTATTATTAGGACAGATTGCACACTGTAGTTTTGAGAATCTCAAGGAGACTTGGAGGCACTTTTTCCAGACCTTAATATTTTATTTATTTTATTTTTTAATTTTTATTTTTTTTAAGATTTTATTTATTTATTTGACAGAGAGAGATTACAAGTAGGCAGAGAGGCAGAGAGAGAGAGGAGGAAGCAGGCTCCCCGTTGAGCAGAGAGCCCGATGCGGGACTCGATCCCAGGACCCTGAGATCATGACGTGAGCCGAAGGCAGCGGCTTAACCCACTGAGCCACCCAGGCACCCCCAGACCTTAATATTTTAAAGAGAATGGTATTCCTCCTTGAGCCCTTATCCCAAGTCCAGAGGCAAGATGCTTCCTATATTTTTGGAGAAATTGCTCTTCTGAGATGGTAGTACAACTCTTGATTTCAGAACTTACTTTCTTTAGTTAATGTATTTGAGGCCTAATCTGTGTTTGGGATGGGCATGATGTTCAGACCTCTGCTTTCTACCCCTTTGGCTCTTTGACTTAACATCATGCATTTACTGAAACATCTGATTTCCACAGGAGACTATTGTACTAAAGGTATTTGCAGTCACACGTGATTACTCCTTTTGGATAATAATGACCGCAGATGTGGCTCCTGAATGTCATAGTTGAATTATTTCTCCCTAGAAGTCTGTCTAAGATTCAGAGGTTGCACATAATGATAGGTTATTAGTTATTTACAACTGAACCTTAATCATCAGGCTTGAAGCAATGATGTAGTTCCAAAATACAGAATACAGTAGAATTAAACTTTCTTGGACATCTACTCTAGACCAATTTCTTTAACTTCATGGCTTATCCTTTGTAAATATGATGCATAGAGCCCTTCTTTGTCTGAAGTATTCATTTCTAGTCCATGCATTTTTCTTCATTGAACTTTGATCTCTTTGGATGTGTACATGAAGTCTGGATGCTACTCCTACTGTGGTAGCCTCAGATGGGAAGGAAGGTAGTGAGCTAGGGAGGGAAGCCATCTTTGAAAACTAAAATCTCCTTCCATATTAATTGAGAAGTTGGGGAGGAAGGAGATTAATTGATGAGAGTCTGTATATGCTCCTTTGCTTCAATCCTTTATTATCCAATTTCTAATATCTATTCCTCTCTTTGAAACTGGGGCAGGGGTTCAAGAGCACCTGGTTCCATGGGTCCCAAACAGACCAGGTTTGGCCACTTGCCACTGATAAAATCCAAAGAACAGAGACTGGGTGGTGGTGAAACAGGAAAGAAATTTATTTCAGTGACCATCGGGAAAGAAATTTATTTCAGTAACCGTCACCCAGAAGACAATGGACTAATGTCTCAAAGACCACTCTGAAGTGGTGAAAATACTTCTAGGTTTATATAAGGAAAATGTGGAACAAAGGTCAGTAAGTACATGCAGGTGGGCATTAAAGGTCCGGTCAGTAATTGTCTTGGCATCAGTCATGCTGGGTCATGCTGGTGTCAAGGCACTTGTCATTGCTTGAGGGGTGGTTTTCTACCCATCGTGGGATGTTTGCTTGCAGTGTCTTTTGCCTGAGTTAAGAGATAAGCTGGAAAGGAGAACTTAAACAATGAGAAAGCACAAACTGAGGTCAAAATGGAAGTAGTTGAAGTCTTTTCAAATCCCCAACACCAAAACACCATTCCTTTTCTATGGAAGGAAAAAGGCATGACAGTCATTTCTTCTGTACCTATTTCCTACTGAGGGAGACAGTGTAGGAATTTTGGAATGACTCTGTGACTCTGACAGTGTAGGAGAGCTTTTTTTTTTTTCTTTTTAAAGATTTTATTTATTTATTTGACAGACAGAGGTTACAAGTAAGCAGAAAAGCAGGCAGAGAGAGAGGGGAAGCAGGCTCCCCGCTGAGCAGAGAGCCTGATGTGGGGCTCAATCCCAGGACCCTGGGATCATGACCTGAGCCGAAGGCAGAGGCTTTGACCCACTGAGCCACCCACGCACCCCGAGAGCTTCATTTCTTAAGTCCCTCCTGAAATAGACAGTAAGAGCATCTCTAAGCTTGTTCGAGTGGCACAGGTTCCTGTTTGACAAATGAAAAAAGTCAAATTTTAACAACTAAAAAGAAAAAGAACAAGAAATATAGCAGTGCTTAGCAGGGTATATTTCCATTTGGGAGGAATCAAATTTAGCCAGTTGTTAAAAGGATCTAGAGCTAGGGCACCTATAGCAGTGATGTTTTGTTTACATCTTTCCTGGCTTTAGTTACATTATTTCTTTAAAAGGTTTTATTTATTTATTTGTTGGAGACAGAGAGATAGAGAGCCCAAGCAGAGGAGTGGTAGGCAGAGGGAGAAGCAGTCTCCCCGCTAAGCAGGGAGCCCGATGCCGTACTTAATCCCAGGATCTTGGGATCATGACCTGAGCCTAAGGCAGACGCTTAATCGACTGAGCCACCCAGGTATCCCAGGCTTTAGTTAAATCTTTAAAGTGATTTGGAATATAAACACTTTTTTTTTTTTTTTAAACACTTTTTTTTTTTAAGATTTTTATATTTATTGATAGAGAGAGCACAAGTATGCAGAGAGGCAGGCAGAGAAAGAGGGAGAAGCAGGCTACCTGGTGAGTAGAGAGCCCAGTGCAGGGCTCCATCTCAGGACCCTGAGATCATGACCTGAGCCCAAGGCAGAGGCTTAACCCACTGAGCCACCCAGGCACCCCAAGGAATATAAACACTTTTAATGAAAGCACAGGTGCCTCCTTGGGCTGCAATCAAGATATCAAGGGCCATTCAGGTTTTGAGGACCACTTTTTTTTTTTAACTATTTTTTAAAAAGATTTTATTAGAGAGAGAGCACACACATGCACACAAGTGGTGGGGGAGGGCAGAGAGAAGTATAAGCAATCTTCCCACTGCGCAGGGAGCCTAACATGCGGCTTAATCCCAGGACCCTGAGATCATGACCTGAGTCGAAGGCAGACACTTAACTGACTGAGCCGCCCAGGTGCTCCTTGGAGGACCACATTTTGAATCCATGTGGTTTCATCATTTCAGAAGGTGACTCCATTCCAGGTCTGTTTAAGAGTGGCTGCTGTATCCCCAGCTAAAGCTTCTCTTTATAATTCTTCATCAATAGAGATGACTCGTGGGACAAATATGGCTAAGGGATAAAATCACCAAGAACTCCTCTTTGCCTGATGTCGAGCTTTAACATTATCCTAATTAGGAAGAATTGCTGGCAAGTGGGAGGTGACTCATCCCAGGAGATATGGGCGTTCCTCAGTGCACTGTCCAATCCAGTTATAATAAAGGTGGGGCCATCCACTGTTTCCATAACTCCATAGCTAACCCCATGGAGTGGAATATGCTCTGGCTTTTATTTTATATTTATTTTTTTTTTAAAGATTCATTTATATATTTTAGAAAGAGCATGAGTGGCAGAAGGAGAAGGAGAGAGAATCCCAAGCAGACTCCATGCAAAGCACAGAGCCTGAGGTAGGGCTCGATCTCATGACTCTGAGATTATGACCTGAGCAGAAACCAGAGTTGGACGCTTAACCTATTGTGCCACCCACGTGCTCCTGCTCTGGCTTTAAGGATCAGTTTTGCCATCCCAGTCATACAAAATCGGTCAAGGTGATAGTTGAATTACAAAGTTGTTGGGGTTGGGGGCGCCTGGGTGGCTCAGTGGGTTGAACCGCTGCCTTTGGCTTGGGTCGTGATCTCAGGGTCCTGGGATCGAGTCCCGCATCGGGCTCTCTGCTCAGCAGGGAGCCTGCTTCCCTTCCTCTCTCTCTGCCTGCCTCTCCGTCTACTTGTGATTATTCTCTGTCAAATAAATAAATAAAATCTTTAAAAAAAAATAAAAAATAAAAAAAAACCCCAAAACAAAACAAAGTTGTTTGGGAGTTCATCCCATTGTCCAGCTGTTCAAATAATTCTATGTCCATGGGGTCCTTTTATTACTCTCACAGAGTAATAGGCATGAAGATTGTCTATACATGGGCTATTGCGGCAGTTTTTCTGACATTTACCTCAAAATGTCTAGCTTAGGCAAACAACAGCATTCAAGGAAAATTAATCAGAACTGGAGTCTAACATGCTCAAAGGTGTGTTATTGAAACATAATTTTTCTCTTTAAAATCCCCCCTATTTTCATCAAAGATAACCAAATGAAGACCAATTTGTTTGTAAAACAAGTCCAGTTTTAACAAACTTGGCCTAATTATTTATGTAAGCACAGCAAGAACAGCGATTGTGACCGTATTAGTCCTTTTAAATCTGCTTTGCTGGGGGTGCCTGGGTGGCTCAGTGGGTTAAGCTGCTGCCTTCAGCTCAGGTCATGATCTCAGGGTCCTGGGATCGAGTCCCGCATCGGGCTCTCTGCTCGGCAGGGAGCCTGCTTCCCTCTCTCTCTCTGCCTGCCTCTCCATCTATTTGTGATTTCTCTCTGTCAAATAAATAAATAAAATCTTTAAAAAAAAAATCTGCTTTGCTGGAACTTTGTATAAGGAAATTTTATTTTATTTGTGTGTGTATGTGTGTGTGTGTGTGTGTATGTAAAATGTTGTTTACTTATTTATGTATTTATTTATGTAATCTCTGCATCCATCTTGGAGCTCGAACTCACAACCCTGAGATGAAGAGTTGCATGCTATTCCAACTGAGCCAGCCAGGCACCCCTACAAGGAATTGTAGACTGAACTTTTAGTAACCTTGCAAGGCCAGAAGCCAAGCCAAATTCTTGTGATCATATTTGCCTACAGTACCTGTAAATTTAAGTGAATTCTTCTCAAGTTCCCCCAAATAGCCCGAGTTTCCTGCATCTGCCAGGGAGTGACCTTCTTTACTCACCAGGTAAGTTTGCTGGGAACTTTGTTAGCAAGATCAGGTCAGCATTTCCATGGGGCTCCAATGGCTCCATTAAGTCAACCTTAGTTCTTTAAAACTGGTCATATCCGAGTCTATGCATGTCTTTCTCTAAATATGACCTTCCAGTCAAAGTCTTGACAAAGTAATCAATGTTTCCAATGGTGTCCTGTTACAAGGAGAACAGATTCTTCATTGCCTTAAAAGAAAGAATACTCAATGAAAGCTTGTGAATTTTGGAGGATTCAGGTAGGCAGTAAAGATAAATGTTTCAATTTGTTCACAAAGGAATATTTTATCATATTTCTGTAAGTCAGATATTTTGAGAGAAAATTTTTCTTTAAATCTGGAGAAGCAAACAGAAACAGCTATGTTTCGAAGAAGAGTTATAGATAAGACTATGATCATCTTTCTCAATTCATTTAGTCCCTGTTACTAATTCTTGTTCTGATTGAATGTAGCTTTTCCATTAGTGCTGGAAATTCTTACCCAGTTTAGTTTTATGATTTCAAAGATGTCAGAAACCTGTATTTGCCAGAAAGTCCTTTTCATGAATCTCCTTGAAAATCAAACATGTTTTCAAGAGCATCAGAACAATAACTATAAATAGCAAAAGACTAGGGGTGTCTGGGTAGCTCAGTCGGTTCAGCGTCTGCCTTCAGCTCAGATCATGATCCCGGAGTCCTGGGATTGAGCCCCACATTAGGCTCCCTGCTCAAATGGGAGTCTGCTTCTCCCTCTCTCTGCCCCACCCCCTGCTTGTACTCTCTCTCCCTCAAATAAATAAATGAAATCTTTTATCTAAGAGTAAAAGATGGACCTGGTGAAATACTGGATGACAGTTCATTAGAGCGCAGTTGACAAGGAAATGCAGTTACTTCTGTGACACAACATTTCAGTAACTAGAATGTCAAGTGATGACCTTATACCAGGACATCTTAAAACTTTAGAAATTTCATATAACTTCTGGAACACTTATAGCATTTACTCATACAATGTAACCTAAGAAGGTTATCACCATTTGTTTGACAGCGCTTCCCCTGTAACCCAACATGCCGAATAAATAAGCCCAATTAGATAAAACACCTTCATTTAGAATTTGAATCTTGGGAAGTTTGTTAAAAACCTCAGATGTTCGTTTGTTTGGGTTTTTTTAAAGAATTTATTTATTTATTTGAGAGAGAGAGTGAGTGTGAGCATGAGTAGGAGGGGCAGAAAGAGTGGGAGAGAATCCTAAACAGACTCTGCTGAGTGCAAAGCCCGATGTGGGGCTCAGTGTCACAACCCTGAGATCATGATCTGAGCGAAAGCTAAAAGTTGGACGCTTACTGACTGTGTCACCCAGGCCTCCCCCCACTTTTTTAAAATTTAAGTAATCTCTGCATTCAATGTGCAGCTTGAATTCCCAATCCCAGGAACTCCCTCCCAATCCTGGGATTAAGTAATCTCTACATTCAATGTGTGGCTTGAGCTCCCAATCCTGCCTCCAACTGAACCAGCCAGACACCCCAAAACCTCAGAAGGTTTTAAAGTAGTTGCCTTAACAAGATTATAGGTTGTTATAAAACTAAAATTTTAATTATCTGTTTAACTAAGGTGGCAATAAAAGATTCTATAGAAGGTTGTATAGTTATTGGCAAAACTTAGTTCCTTTAATATTGAGGAAGTTTTAACTTTTTTTTTTTTTTTAAGATTTTATTTATTTATTTGTCAGGGATAGAGGGAGAGAGAGTGAGCGAGCACAGGCAGACAGAGGCAGAGGGAGAAGCAGGCTCCCTGCCGAGCAAGGAGCCCAATGTGGGACTCGATCCCAGGACGCTGGGATCATGACCTGAGCCGAAGGCAGCTGCTTAACCAACTGAGCCACCCAGGCGTACCAAGTTTTAACTTTGTTAAGTAATCAAAGACCTGATCATGACAAAATATAGAAACTGGTTTTTCTGGTCAGATAAAGGAAAGGAAAACACTTTTTTTTTTTTTTAAATAATTTCTTATCAAGACCAGACCAACAATCTAAGAAAACTTTATTTCTCTCTCTCTCTTTTTTTTTTTTTTTGGAAGATTTTATTTCTTTATTTGACAGAGAGACTCTCAGAGAGAGTACAAGTAGGCAGAGCAGCAAGCAGAGGGGGAGGGTGAAGCAGGCTTTCTGCTGAGCAGGGAGCCTGACATGGGGCTCAATCCTAGGACCCTGGGATCATGACCTGAGCTGAAGGCATTTACTTAAGCTACTGAGCCACCCAGGCACCACAGAACTTTGTGTTTTTAACAGAGAAAAAAGCCAAATCTCAGTTTTACACCAATGTACTTTTATTTTTTTAATGAGTACACTTTATTTTTATTCTTATTTATTTACTTTTGTAAAGGAAGCTCTATTCCCAACATGGGGCTTGAGCTCACAACCCTGAGATCAAGAGTCACAGAATTTACTCTCTGAGCCAGGTAGGCACCCCTACCAATATACTTTCTTTCTTTCTTTATTTATTTTTAAGATTTTATTTATTTATTTGACAGAGAGAGATCACAAGTAGGCAGAGAGGCAGGCAGAGAGAGAGAGAGGAGGAAGCAGGCTCCCTGCTGAGCAGAGAGCCCGATGCGGGACTCGATCCCAGGACCCTGAGATCATGACCTGAGCCGAAGGCAGTGGCTTAACCCACTGAGCCACCCAGGCGCCCCTATTTTTTATTTATTTATTTTAAAAAAGATTTTTATTTATTTATTTGACAGAAATCATTAGTAGGCAGAGAGGCAGTCAGAGAGAGGGGCGGAAGCAAGCTTCCCGCTGAGCAGAGAGCCCGATGGGCTTGATCCCAGGACCCTGAGATTATGACCCCAGCCAAAGGCAGACGCTCAACCCACTGAGCCACTCAGGAGCCCCAATAAAATATTTTTTAAAAATAAAAAATAAAACGCTTTTATTCCATGGGGTGCCTGTGTGACTCAGTTGGTTGAGCTTCCAACTCTTGATTTCAGCTCAGGTCATGATCTCAGGGTTGTGAATTTAGCCCTGCATCCAGCTCTGTGTTGGGCGTGAAGCCAGTTTGAGATTCTCTTTCCTTCTCCTGTTGTCTCCTCCCCACCTCACCCTCCTATCCCCCCAACCAAAGAAACAAAGAAACTCATTCATTCCAATCTTAGTCAGTTCTGAACATGCTTAAAATTCTTTTCCAAGAATTCTACTTCACATACTTACAGCTTCCTTTATACATTCAGATTTAGTCATAAGCTTTCTTTCTCTAAATAAGAGAAATTTATTGTCTCTTATAGGACAGCCTCATTGTAGGACAAAATTATGTTCTTTTCGCTCAACAAAAGTGTATTCTCATCCTTGTACCATTTTATTTATTCGGTCTACTCGTCCTTAACAATTACTTATGAAAATTTTGAGATAGACAAAATTGATCTTCATTTTAAGTCATCTTTTTGCTGACAAATTGCAACAGAGATAACATGAATTTATTTGACATTTTAGTAAACCTTGATAGAATAAAAGTTTATATTTAATACTGATAACTCTAAAGACACGTTTATTTTAATTAAACCAACTATCTTGAGTTAGCTTTGATACTGAGTATGTTGCACGTCCTCCAAAAAATCAGTTTTGTTCCCCGCTGTCAGTTTTACCTGGGGCTCCAGTGAGGAAATCTGAACTGGGTGGTTTAAGTCCAGGGGAACCTCTGGGCCTCTTTGTGTTGATTTGGGAGGTGCTTCAGTTTGAACCTCATGAAGAAGTAGCCAAACAGCTTGGGGTGCCATTTGCTCCTTGATGGCAAGGGTAGGAGGAGCAGGAGCCCATAGTGTTGGAGGTGCTGAGGATGGTACAGGAGCTGGCTAGCCAGTGGTAGTGCAGGAGCCGGAGGAGAGGGAGGCCGAGGCCGAGGTGTTGGGGAGCCATTGGCAAGGCCAGAGCCAGACTGCAAGTTTGGACTAACATTCCTTTATCTCTGTCTCCTGTCTTTCCTTTTGCCAAGCCAGGCTTTTTTTCTCTGGCTGTTTTTCAGCCCTCTGAACCATTTGTTCAAAATATGTCCTAATGGACTTTCTTCAGGAGCAGAAGGCGTATTCCCTATATCCCTAGGTGAAAGTTCAGAATGAACACAGAAGGAACAAAATGATAACTAAACGAAACCAAGAGTACCTCCATTAGTATTCATTCTTCCCCCACAAGTCAGGGGTTTCACTGACTGAATGAACCAAATGGCTTCTTAGTTTTTTGTTCTCCCCAAAATTCAGAGCTTCACCAGCTGAACCAGGTGGCTTCCTAGACAAAGCTAAGAAAACCAAACCAAAACCCCCTATTTGGAGGCAACCAAATGGGAGGAAGGAATTCAAGAGAGCCATTCAGTGGCCATCTTTCCTCTGAGCTTAACATATACATAGGCCAGGTGGTGTTTTTAGAATATCAGTAGATCAGTCAGCCAATATTATCTCTAGGAGGCTTTGAAAGGGTATAGAAATATTACTTCTCATCTGGTATATACTGACATAGGTACACATTCCAACAGAGATCCTGCCAAATATGTACCCTAGCTTCCTGTTTACTTCTCATTGTTCCTCTTTCCATCAGTACCCTCACAAATTTCAGTGGCCTCTGCCACAACTCCAAGCTATGCAAGCCTAAACAAATAGGTTATGAAAACCTGATAGATGGTTCGAAAGAACCCAATAGCAGGGAACTAAAGAAGTATAGAGTCCAGTAGGCATTTATTGGGGGTAACTTACCAGGAGCCAAATTTCTAGGGCCTGCTACTTCTGATTCATTTCTCTGTTTCACCAAATGCACTTAAGACAGTTGGTGCCAGTTCTGGGCAGCTGAGAAAGAAAGTCCTCGAAATGAAACAGGTTTCAGGGTTCCCAGACAGACTAGGTGACGTGCTGTGGATAAAATCCAGAGGTAGAGGAGGGGATGGCAGTAGAACAAGAAAGGAATTTATTTCTGTGACGCCATTACCCGGAATACAGTGGACTAACATCTCAAAGACTGTCTTGAAGGGCTGAAAATACTTCTAGGTTGATATAAGGAAATTGTGGACAAAGGTCGGTGAATACATGCAGGTGGGCAGTAAAGGTTAGGTCGATCATTGTTGTGATGTCGGTCCCACGGGGTCTCACTGGCTCAGGGCCGTTGTTATTGCTTGAGGGATGCTCACAGGATGCTCTGCCCACTTGGTCTTTTGCCTGAGTTAAGAGATAAGCTGGAAAGAACTTAAGCAATTAGAAAGTACAGACTGAGGTCCCAATGGGGGTGGTTGAAGTCCTCTTTCATCTTCCCTCTACTGCCTCTGCCTTATAGTGTTAGTTCCTTTGTTAAGAAGTTCTTTATGCTTCTTGCTGGAGCAGAATAAAAAATTCATATTTAAAAAAATTCATATTTGTCATATTTTCAGAATATAATCTCTGAAGTTTTAATGACCAAGAATTATCTTTCTTTAGTATCATGGTTACAAATATAATTTGCAATCATAGGATTTTTGTGTTTTATACAGTGATTATGAGGTAGTGTTGAGCTCTTCAAAGCTTTGCAAATCAGCAAAATCTAACTGCTGATTGAAGTATGTTTTTGGTTATCACAATTCCTGGATTCTATACTATGGAGACAATGAGAGGGTAAGAATCTAGGGAAAAAGCAGTCAGTCAGACTGGATTCATCATTAAGTCCTCAGTTTCTTTCTTTTTTTTTTCTTTTTTAAAGATTTTATTTATTCATTTGACAGACGGAGATCACAAGTAGGCAGAGAAACAGGCAGAGAGAGAGGAGGAAGCAGGCTCCCCACTGAGCAGAGAACCCGATGCGGGGCTCGATCCCAGGACCCTGGGATCATGACCTGAGCCGACGGCAGAGGCTTTAACCCACTGACCCACCCAGGCACCCCAAGTCCTCAGTTTCTTGACTAAGGGAGAGAAAGAGAAGTTTTGCACATACACAAAAATTGCAGGCACATCTCAACTTGATTGAGTCTTGTGCTTCCTGGTAGGTGAAGATATACTGGTTTCTGTATTGGATTGTGGTTGTAAAATGGGGGAAGAAGAAAAATATCACCACCACTATCAGAGGTAGGTAGTTTCTGATTTCCCTTAATTGTAATTTTTTGGCCTCTCTGAAAAGCAGTGCTAGTTAGAATAGTAAGGAAGGGGGCGCCTGGGTGGCTCAGTGGGTTGGGCCTCTGCCTCCAGCCCAGGTCATGATCCCAGGATCCTGGGACTGAGTCCCACATCGGGCTCTTTGCTCGGCAGGGAGCCTGCTTCTTCCTCTCTCTCTTTCAGCCTGCCTCTCTGCCTACTTGTGATCTCTGTCTGTCAAATATATAAATAAAATCTTAAAAAAAAAAAAAGAATAGTAATGAAGAGATAAGTGAGTATAGAAAAAAGGTCAAAATGGGAGACACTGTGTTTATGAATTGAAAAACCCCAGTCACCATGTGGATGACTGATATATATGTCAGTCTGATTACCAGCAGTCAAGCTGACTTCCCACTTTATTACATATTCTTCTTCAGTAGTCCTCTCATTGTTTCTTTTTCTTTTTCTTTTTATATTATTATTTTTTTCTTCAAAATTTTATTTATTTTATTTTATTGACAGACAGAGATCACAAGTAGGCAGAGAGGCAGGCAGAGAGAGAGAGAGAGAGAGGGAAGTAGGCTCCCTGCTGAGCAGAGAGCCCGATGTGGGGCTTGATCCCAGGACCCTGAGATCATGACCTGAGCCAAAGGCAGAGGCTTTAACCCACTGAGCCACCCAGGCACCCCTCTTTTTATATTATTAAAAAAACTTTTTTTATTTGAATTCTTGATGTGCAGGAAGTGATTAAGAATGAAAGAATTCAGGTAAAAAGAGCAGACAAATGATTTGGTTCACAAAAGAAAGGAATGAAAAGATGAATAGCGGGGCACCTAGGTGGCTCAGTGGGTTAAAGCCTCTGCCTTTGGCTCAGGTCATGATCTCAGGGTCCTGGGATCGAGTCCGCATCAGGCTCTCTGCTCAGCGGGGAGCCTGCTTCCCCCTCTCTGCCTGCTTCTCTGCCTACTTGTGATCTCTCTCTGTCAAATAAATAAATAAAATCTTAAATAAATAAAATCTTTAAAAATAAATAAATAAATAAATAAATAAATATTTTAAAAAAAGAATAGCTTGAAAAAGACTGGGAGAATAATAACAGCTAACATTAAATATAATATTTAGTTTATGTTGGGAATTATATTCAGCATTTATTTACATATATTAACCATATATTAACTCACTTAAACTTCATAAAAACCCTCATAGATTCTGAAGTTGACACCCAGGTTAAGTAGTTTGCTCAAGGTCACACAGCTAGTTAGAGGTAGAGTCTAATTTGAACTCAATCAGGCTCACTCTAGAGTCCATACTTATAAGTTCTTTTGATGATTTGATCAATTTTGATCATAAGTAAAAAATAAATAGTTTAAAAATTAAAAATAGATTAGTTGAAATAAGAAAAGTTCAAACCAAGAAAATAATGCTAGTGCTAGATTACTTGACAGGTAGACTATACCCCTGCGTACGTCCCCAGCAAAGCAGGGAGTTTTGGTATTTTGAAAACCTTGTGAGGAAAATATAGTCATTGTGAGGAAAATCAGAACTTAGTTGGATATCCTCAAACTTATTTTACACTGTAATATTATTTTTAGTTTGAACAATGTAAGACATCATAATCTTTTTCCATAGTTAGGATTTGTAGAAGTCTACATCTAGCCCTGTAGAGGGCTTCATAGTTTTATACTTAGAGTGAAGGGTAAAATATGATTATCAGAAGAATATTTCTTACCTCCCTTTCATTCCAAAAATAAGTAAACATTTAAAGTCACTAATTAGTTTTCAGGATTTCAGAGTGCAAAATTATTAAGAATTCTCTGCTTACATTCCAGGGCTTAAAATTACATTGAAATCATTAAGTTATTTTCAGGAATATTGAAAAACAATAACAAAACTTGGTGATTTTTATATCCCTGTGTAACAACATTCAACTGAGAAAATTTGAAGATCAGGTTGGCTTTTTCAGCAACTCATCATTGGGCAGCATCCCATCTAGCAAGTAGAAATGTGGGCTGGAAGACTTTTATAACCAGAACGGGGAAGAGATAAAGAAAGAGTGGGCACGTTCCTGGAGAAGGTTGAAATTGCATTTAGGTTAAGTATTAAGAGTTGGTCTGGTGATATGAGCTTAGCGCAAGTGACTCCATTTTGGGCCTGTTGTTTCTTTTTTAAAAAATATTTTATTATTATTTATTATTATTTTTAAAGATTTTATTTATTTGACACAGAGAGAGAGCTCATAAGCAGGGGGAACCCCAGAGAGAGAGGGATACACAGACTCCCTGCTGAGCAGGGAGCCCGATGCAGGGCTCAATCCCAGGACCCGGAGATCATGATCTGAGCTGAAGGCAGATGCTTAACCGGCTGAGCCACCCAGGCTCCCCAATTTTATTAGCTATTTCAGAGATGGAGAGAGAAAAGGAAGCATGAGTGGGCAGAGGGAGAGAGGGAGAAGCAGACGCCTTGCTGAGCAGAGAACCCCATGTGGGGCTCCATCCCAGGATGCTAGGATAATGACCTGAGCTGAAGGCAGATACTTAACCAACTGAGCCATCCAGGCACCCCCTGATGTTGTTTTTTTTAAAGGGTTTTTCTTTTTTGTTTTTAAATTTATTTATTATTTGACAGAAAGTACAGGCAGTACAAGCAGCAGAGAAAGGGAGAACCACATTCCCACTGAGCAGAGAGCCTGACAGGGGCCTCCAGCTGAGGGCCCTGGGTCATGACCTGAGCTGAAGGCAGACATTTAATTGCTTAATAACTGCTTAACTGCTTAACTGCTTAACCAACTGAGCCATCCAGGTGCTGCCCCCCACAACGCTCGTTGTTTTTTCTTAACAGATATTAACAGGTTTTGTTTTTCTTTAGGAAGATTAGATTGATTTTTTTTCTTTTTAATTTAAAAGAAATATATGAAAACATGGCTAAAATAGGGGTGCCTGGGTGGCTCAGTGGGTTAAGCCTGTGCCTTTGGCTCAGATCATGATCTCAGGGTCTTGGGATTGAGTCCCACATCGGGCTCTCTGCTCAGCAGGGAGCCTACTTCCCCCTCTCTCTGCCTGTCTCTCTGCCTATTTGTGATCTCTCTCTCTCTGTCAAATAAATAAAAATCTTAAAAAAAAAAAGATGGCTAAAATATTGTGAAACTAGATCACAAGTTTAGCATTCCAGTAATCGTTGGTGTTATTTTTTGCCATTCTCTGACGTACAATTAGGTTATGCCCATTCCTCAGTCTGACTTAAGTTCTTGCCAATTACTTTTCTGACTCATGGTTGTGCAACTTTTAAGCTAATGCCCTGTTTTCCATTTCTGATTTCTGAATGCACTCATTTTCTACCAATTTATCATTTGCCACTTTGTAAATTCAGCTATTTCATGTTAAGCCACCTAAAGCAAGTAAGAAGACAACTAGAATTTCTGAAATAAAAAATTAAGTTTAAAAATCACTAAGCAAATGTTGAATAATAAAACAAAATTACAAGAAAGCAACATATGTCATGGGATGAGCCAGAAAACTTTGTTTTGAATCCTATTCTTTGATACAGAAAACTATGAATTTGGTCAATTACTTAACTGATTTGAACCTCAGTATTCTGAATTTGTAAAGCAGTAATAATAATATCCATCTTCAGGTACCTGGGTGGCTCAGTGGGTTAAAGCCTCTGCCTTCAGCTCAGGTCATGATCCCAGGGTCCTGGGATCGAGCCCCAAATGGGGCTCTCTGCTGAGCAGGGAGCCTGCTCCCCCCACCCCCCTCTGCCTGCCTCTCTGCCTACTTGTGATCTCTGTCTGTCAAATAAATAAATAAAATCTTAAAAAATATAATATCCATCTTCTACCTTGTAGGATTATTGGTGGTGTTTGGCATGTATTAGAGGTGGTATTTGTAAGGCACCTGATGTGGTGTGCTTGGCACATAGTCTTTATTGTATGGGCAAACTAAATATGTAAGGATTAAAATGTCACAGCTATACCACAGATATGCTAATCATAAATCAGCCTTTTCTTCCACAGTCAAACCTGTTCTGACCATCATTAGGCTAATTTTGATCTAAAGTATTGCTCGTATTTAAAATTAAATTACATTACTTCACATAAATTCGGGCGCTTGGGTGACTCAATTGGTTGAGTATCTACCTTCCCCTAGGTCATGATCCCAGGGTCCTGGGATCCAGCCTTGCATGGGGCTCCCTGCTTGGTGGAGAGCCTGCTTCTCCTTCTCCCTCTGCTGCTCTCTCTGCTGTTCACTCTGCTCGTGCTGTCTCTCACTCTCTCTCTCTCAAATAATAAATAAAATCTTTTAAAAAGTTTAAAAAATAATAATAATTAAAAAGCTCTGCATAGTAAACTATCAAAAAACTGAAAGACAACTTACCGAATGGGTGAAGACATTTGCAAATGATATATCCAATAAAACATTAGTATCCAAAATATATAAAGAACTGATACAACCCAACATAAAAAAAAAAACCAAATAATCCAATTAAAAAATGGACAGAAGACATGAACAGACATTTCTCCAAAGAAGATATGCAGATGGCCAATGGACGCATAAGATCCTCAACATCACTCATCATCAGAGAAATGCAAATCAAAACCACAATGAGATATCACCTCACACTTTGACCAGAATGGCTAAAACAACTCAAGAAACAGTATCGGCAAGGCTATGGAGATACAGGAACCCTCGTGCACTGTTGGTGGGAACACAAACTGGTTGAAGACAGTATAGAAGTTCCTCAAATAATTAGAAGTAGAATTACCATATGATCCAGTAATTCCACTACTGCATATTTACCCAAAGAATACAAAAATATTAATTCCAAAGGATGTATGCACTCTCATGATTATTGCAGCATTATTTAAAAAAGCCAAATTATGGAAGCAGTCCAAGTATCCATCAATAGAAGCATGGATAAAGAAGATGTGAGACATACATACACACACTGGAATATTATTTTAGGCATAAAAAATGAATGAAATCTTGTCATTTGCAACAACATACATAGAGCTAGAGAATATTCTCTAGCTCCTAAGAATGTATAGAGTTGTTGAAACTATTATTGTATACCCTAAACTAACACTATGTTAACTGTACTGGAATTAAAATTTTAAAAAAGTAATACTTATTTTAAAAACACATGATTTAATTAAAAAATTGGTACGCCTGGGTGGCTCAGTTGGTTAAGCGGCTGCCTTCAGCTCAGGTCATGATCCCAGCGTTCCTGGGATCGAGTCCCACATCGGGCTCCTTACTTAGTAGGGAGCCTGCTTCTCTCTCTGTCTCTTCCTGCCATTCTGTCTGCATGTGCTCGCTCTCTCTCTCTCTCTGACAAGTAAATAAATAAAATCTTTTTTTTTTTTTAAGATTTTATTTATTTATTTGACAGAGAGAAATTACAGGTACACTGAGAGGCAGGCAGAGAGAGAGAGAAGGAAGCAGGCTCCCTGCTGAGCAGAGAGCCCGATTCGGGACTCGATCCCAGGACCCTGAGATCATGACCTGAGCCGAAGGCAGCGGCTA
>NC_081560.1:135099932-135122897 GCF_022355385.1 Mustela nigripes | reverse complement strand
TTTTAAGATTTTATTTATTTATTTGACAGAGAGAAATTACAGGTACACTGAGAGGCAGGCAGAGAGAGAGAGAAGGAAGCAGGCTCCCTGCTGAGCAGAGAGCCCGATTCGGGACTCGATCCCAGGACCCTGAGATCATGACCTGAGCCGAAGGCAGCGGCTTAACCCACTGAGCCACCCAGGCGCCCCAATAAATAAAATCTTAAAAAAAAAAAGATTTTAAAAAATAACCCACCTGGATAGTTCATGCAATTTGAAAATTGTATTTATTGATGAAAATCTAAAACTTAATACTAAATCTGCTTATTGGATTTTTATTCCTAAAACAAATTTTTCTAGGACTATGAGCATTTATATTTTTATTATGTTTCATCAACAACAAATTTTCAAAAATACTAAGAAGAAAATAATGATCCTGCTTTGAAGTTTAAAAAAAATGCCTTTAAAATATTTTTATAAGAATTCTAAGGGGCGCCTGGGTCGCTCAGTGGGTTAAGTGTCTGTCTTTGGCTCAGGTCATCATCCTAGTTTCCTGGGATTGAGCCATGCTCCCTGCTCAGTGCAGAGTCTGCTTCTGCATTTCCCTTTCCCCCTGCCCCTGTGCGTGCGCTCACTCTCTCAATAAATAAAATCTTACAAAAAAATAATTCCTTTGAGAAGTAAAGCATCTCTTCATTTTAGGATCAGAGATAGTAAATAAAAAGTCAAATATCTTGCCTAGTGCTAGGAGATGGTTTCTTCTATCTGGTATCTTACCTGGGAATAGACAAGAAATAGAATTTTTAAAAATGCTCACAGTACTATTTTCGTGTTAATAATAAAAGTTCACAGTGAGAAGAATTTGAAAAGACTTTACAGATTGACCCTTTGCTTACAATGCTGTTTTTCAGCTGATGATATTCTATCAGTAATATTTATTGTATTGGGTTTTCAACATTGCTATAATTCGAGAGCACTCCTAATGATAGGAAGATACATATAGATGATTTTACATTTAAGTTTCTACTTTTTTTTCAGGTATGACAGCAGTTATCTGTACTTACCCTCTTGACATGGTGAGAGTACGCCTAGCATTCCAGGTGAAAGGGGAACACACTTACACAGGAATTATTCATGCATTCAAAACGATTTATGCAAAGGTATTTCACATTTACTTTTCTCACCTATATTGTGCCCCCCTCTTTTTTATGTAAGCTCCATGTTCAACATGGGGCTTGAACTCTTGACCCCAAGATCAAGAGTCTCAAGCTCCACTGATAATTTGAATGTTACCTAAACTCTTTTGTTTATGGTTATAGATATTAATAATTGTGACACATCTATGTTTCGGGGTGGGGTTCCAAAATAATTTTTTCATTGGAATGTATGCTTTTGTTTTTTGATGTTTTCATACTAAGCACAATGTAATCTTCCTTCTAATTTTTCTTCATTCAAAAGGAAGGAGGTTTCCTTGGATTTTACAGAGGTCTGATGCCCACTATATTAGGAATGGCTCCATATGCAGGTATTTTCAAATTTGCCAGAATCTTGATCTCTTATTCTTTTTTTTTTTTTTTTTTTTTAAAGATTTTATTTATTTATTTGTCAGAGAGAGAGTGAGCGAGAGCGAGCATAGGCAGACAGAGTGGAAGGCAGAGTCAGAGGGAGAAGCAGGCTCCCTGCGGAGCAAAGAGCCCGATGTGGGACTTGATCCCAGGACGCTGGGATCATGACCCGAGCTGAAGGCAGCTGCTTCACCAACCGAGCCACTCAGGCGTCCCTCTCTTATTCTTTTTTAAGAATGATTTTTAAATTTTAGCATTTTGTATTCAAGTCCTTATTCACTCTGGATTTATTTTTTTCTTCCTTGAGGATAATCATTTGATCGAGGACCATTTATTAAATAGCCCCTCCTTTCCCCAGTGATCTGCAGTAGTGGTACTTCTGAACATAATAGGTGCAATTTTATGAATCTTTATATTTGGTAGGACAAGTCCCTTTACCTTTTTTTTTTTTTTTTAAGATCTTATTTATTTGACAGAGAGAGAGAGATCACAAGCAGGCAGAGAGAGAGAGGGAAGCAGGCCCCCCGCCCAGCAAAGAGCCCAGTGGGGGGCTCGATCCCAGGACCCTGAGACCATGATCTGAGCTGAAAGCAGAGGCTTCAACCCACTGAGTCACCCAAGCGCCCCTTTTCTCTCTCTCTCTCTCTTTTTTTTTTTTTTTTAAGATTTTATTTATTTATTTGACAGAGAGAGATCACAAGCAGGCAGAGAGGGAGGCAGAGAGAGAGAGGGAAACCTTTTTTTTTTTAAAGGAAAATAAGAACTATAGATATTCTCTTATTCTATGCACTTTTTAGAATTAGTTTTTGATATGGCACAAAAACCCTTGTTGGGATTTTGAATGAAATTTTATACAGATCTTGCACATTTTTGTTAGATATATTTATAGATACCATATAAGCTGTGTTGTGTCTTTTAGAAAATTGCATTTCAGTTTGTTGTTTGATTTAATTTTATCTGACCCTATAGCTAGCCATTATCCTACTTATTGATATTATAGCCAGCTGCTACATTACTTATAGATGCTTTGGGGTTTCTGTGTGGGAAATTCATATCCTGTACAAATAATACCATTTTTCTTATTTCCATTTTAATCCTTATTTCCTTATTTATTTATGTTTATCTTAGCTTACTATAACAGCTAAGGACCTACAGTATAGCAGTGAACAGAAGTGAAGTTACTGGGCATTTTAGCTCCTTAATGATTTTAAAGGGACTGTTTGTAATACTTCTTTACTTAGCATAATGTTCATATATGGCATAAAGGAAGTTTTGGTAAGAATTTATGTGAATTGATGTTGAATTTTATTAGACATCCTTTCCTATATTTATGAATGTGGTCATACAGTTTTTTCCTTTAATCTGTTAATATGATGAATGGTCATAATAGGTGTTCTAAGATCAACCCAAATTGATTATGAAAAAATGACCTTTTTATGTCCTGTTAAGTTTGTTTATTGTTCTTAGAAGTTTTACATCTGTGTTCCTAAATGAGATTAGCTTGTAATTTTCTTTTTGTAATATCCTTCTGTGGTTTGGGTATCAAAATTATATAGGTCTTACAAATGAGTTGAAGAGAATTTCCTCATTTTCCATCTTCAGGAATAATCTCTAATAAAATGATTAGAATTATCTGTTTTTTGAAAGTTTTTATTGTGGATGATTTTTAAAAAATATTTTATTTATTTATTTTGATAGGCAGAGATCACAAGTAGGCAAAGAGACAGGCAGATAGAGAGGAGGAAGCAGTCTCCCTGCTAAGCAGAGAGCCCAATGCGGGGCTTGAACCCAGGACCCTGAGATCATGACCTAAAGCAGAGGCTTTAACCCACTGAGCCACCCAGGCACTCCTCATTGTGGATGATTCTTAAATACTGGTCTAATTTCTTAAATGGTTGTAGAACCATTCAGATTTTCTATCTTTTGTGGACCATTTTCGGTAATTCGTACCTTTCTTTACCATTTTGAACTTGACCCTTTTGTATTAGTTTCCTTTTTTTTTTTGACTAAAGATTTCCCTTATTTCATATTTTTTTTTACATCTGTTCTATTGTCCTTTTTTCATTTTTATTTGTTTAATCATTTATTAGATTTTTACAAGGAATCAGTTTTGGCTTTTGTTTTCTTCTCTAGTCTACCTTTATTTTCCATTTCATTGATTCTTACTCATTTCTTTTTTTTTTTTTTTTAAAGATTTTATTCATTTATTTGACAGAGAGAGATCACAAGTAGGCAGAGAGGCAGGCAGAGAGAGAGAGGAGGAAGCAGGCTCCCTGCTGAGCAGAGAGCCCGATGTGGGACTCGATCCCAGGACCCTGAGATCATGACCTGAGCCGAAGGCAGCGGCTTAACCCACTGAGCCACCCAGGCACCCGATTCTTACTCATTTCTTAATTATCTCCTTCCTTAGGTTTATTCTTCAGCTGGATGCTTACCTCATTTATTTTCAACCTTTGGGGTTTTTTTTCCCTAATAAAGTCTTTCCCCTGCTAAATCCTACTTCAGCTGTATCCCATGAGTTTATTTTATTCATTGTTTTTACTTAAAATGTGGAAATTTTCAAAATGTTCAAAAGTAGATAATAGTATACTGAGCTACCATGCACCTAGCACCTACCTTCAACAATGATCAACTCACTAACCAATCTTTTTTCACCTATGCCCCTAAATACTCCCTCCACTCTCATCCCAAATTGTTTTAAAGCAAATCCATTTTATTTCATCTACAGTATTTCAGTATTCTGAAATATGCTCTATGCTTTTTTTTTTAAAGATTTTATTTATTTGTATGACACAGAGAGAGAGAAATCACAAGTAGGCAGAGAGGCAGGCAGAAAGAGAGGGGGAAGCAGGCTCTCCACTGAGCAGAGAGCCCGATGTGGGACTCGATCCCAGGACCCTGAGATCATGACCTGAGCCAAAGGCAGAGGCTCAACCCACTGAGCCACCGAGGCGCCCTGTATGCTTTTTCTTTTAAAGCATAACCATACACTTTTGCTTTTCAAACAAAACCATGAGTATTTGCCTAGTATATTTTCAGCTTTTTATTTGCTGCTTTTTCATGTCTTCGTGTTTTAGGTATTCCTTTTGCAATCATTATATAATTGGGTATTTTTAAAAATTTGTACTTGTTTCTATACTCTGCTATTTGATTTCTACCCGTGGGCTTTTCTTTTTATGTTTTTAAAAATTTCTTTCTTGTTTGCTTATTTTCTGAACTCTTACCCACTGTTTTTTTTTTTTTAAAGATTTTATTTATTTATTTGATGGAGAGAGATCACAAGTAGGCAGAGAGGCAGGCAGAGAGAGAGAGGAGGAAGCAGGCTCCCTGCTGAGCAGAGAGCCCGATGCGGGACTCGATCCCATGACCCTGGGATCATGACCTGAGCCGAAGGCAGCGGCTTAACCCACTGAGCCACCCAGGCGCCCTTACCCACTGTTTTGTATAAATTTACTTGCCCCTTTCTATGGTTGTTGGTCTTTAATTATGAGTCTATTACTTGATCTTAATCTCCCAAGTTTCAGACCCAGTGATTCCCTCTTCTGCAGACCCAGTGGCAAGATCCATCTCAATAGCTTTCTGCTATTGGCTTCATTATTTAGAGTTACTTCACCTCTCTCATGGGCCCACAACTCCCTAGTGGGTTCCAGCTTATATTTTTGGAAGGCTGTGGTGCTGGGGTTCTCAAAGACCTTCTCAGCCTTTTTGGAAGTCCAGTAGCAATGACATAGTCATTCAGAGTACCTATATTGCTGTTATGTTGGAAGCAGAACTTTATAATTTTTTGCTCTATTTTCTTCTCTAAGTTTTTTGTTTTTAAAATATTTTTAACCTAATTATATATATATATACATAATTTTGTTTCTTCATTTTTCCCCATTTCCCAAACATTTTTCATATGTTTGAATATTCTTTACAAATGTCATTTTTATTAGTTGTCATATTTCACTGAATACTATTCCACATCATTTAGATATTTCTAATTTTTTAACTTACTTTTAACCTGCAATTAATTTCCTCATTATGAACCTTTTCAGATTTTAGATTGTCTTTAAAATAGACTTCCCAAATATAAAAGTATATGAATATTCTAAAATTATATATCACCAGTTCAAAATACTGTAATAAGAATTTTGTATAAAGAATAAATGTATATATTGAGGTATTCACCTAGACTGAATTTTTGTTAGTGCTCATTTATTAAGCATCAAGAATATTTTAAATATATTTTACAACTTAGTAGATATCAAGTTATCTTGAGTAATGTTTAATTATTAGAATTGCTTGGGGGCGCCTGGGTGGCTCAGTGGGTTAAGCCTCTGCCTTCGGCTCAGGTCATGATCCCAGGGGCTTGGGATCGGAGTCCCGCATTGGGCTCTCTGCTCAGCAGGGAGTCTGCCTCTCCTCATCTCTCTCTCTGTCTGTCTCTCTGCCTATTTGTGATCTCTCTCTCTGTCAAATAAATAAATAAAATCTTTAAAAAAAAAGTTAAAAAAATTATTAGAATTGCTTGAATTCCATTCTTGATTTTGTTAATATAGACTTTAATGGGTCTATTATAAAATCATGTAAATGTTCAGCAAGCACCAAGTACATGTTATTGATAAATTAATATTTATTAGATTTCACATGTCTTGTGATCCAATATGAACATTTCTTTCATGGTTACAACTCTGCCCTGAAGACAAAATTAGATGCTGAGTTAAAATAACAATTCTTTGTCACTCCTGAAGTTTTTTTTATCTTATCACCATCATTGTTAATATTTATATAAGTTGTCATATTTACTTGTAATTATTAGTCATGAATTTTAACTTTCACCCATGTGAAACCTTGGAAACTATTTAATTCTATTAATAAAGTGGCATTTATAACCAACTACTGCCTTTATTCAATAAACTGAAGTATATATTAGTGTATGAAAACCACGGCTATACTTCTTATAGGTGGTTATTTTGTCATCTTTAGGTTATTTATAAATGTTAATTAAACCTTTTTCTTATAGAATAACCCAAACATCAGAAATCAGGAAATGTATAGTTTGTTCCTTAATTGTTTATTATGAAGAATAGTGTCTTTTTATGACTCATGTAATATTAAGCATCATGGTGAATCTATATTTTGTTTTTCAGGTGTTTCATTTTTTACTTTTGGTACCTTAAAGAGTGTTGGGCTTTCCCATGCTCCTACCCTTCTTGGCAGACCTTCAACAGACAATCCTAATGTCTTAGTTTTGAAAACCCACATAAACTTACTTTGTGGTGGTGTTGCTGGAGCAATAGCACAGACAATATCGTAAGTTTCTTCATCATCTTAATTCAGTCTAATCGCAGTTTCAGTCTTGATTTTCAGCATTAGTTAATCATTTTATTTTTTCTAATAGATAATTTAAACACAGGTTCCCTTGCAAAATATAAGCTGTAATCTAATACATTTTTCCAGATGTAGCACTTTAAGCATGTTGTAAATAATAAGGTGCCAAATTGACCAAGTTAATTTGAACCCATCCAGATTCCTGTGCATTCATTTAAAAGAAAGAAAGAGGGGCACTTGGATGGTTCAGTCCATATAGCGTGTGATTCTTGATCTTGAACTTGTAAGTTCGAGTTCCACATTGGGTGTAGAGATTACTTAAAAATAAAAAATTAAATAAAATCCTTAAAAAAATTTTTTTAATGAAAGAAAGATTAAAAAAGCAAGATAGAATTATTAAGTATGGTCATCATACATATTTTCTTATGAATTTGCCTTTTTTTTTTTTTTTAAAGATTTTACTTATTTATTTGACAAAGAGAGGGATCACAAGTAGGCAAAGAGGCAGGCAGAGAGAGAGAGGAGGAAGCAGGCTCCCTGCTGAGCAGAGAGTCCGATGCGGGACTTGATCCCAGGACCCTGAGATCATGACCTGAGCCGAAGGCAGTGGCTTAACCCACTGAGCCACCCAGGCGCCCATGAATTTGCCTTTATGAGTTTCTGAAATCTGAGTTCTGTGTGTGTGTGTGTAAGGAGACACTTCTCTTGCACTAAATCTTGAAGGGTTCTTTTGTGCCAGGCAGTGTACTAGACTTTAGGACTTTTGCTGAAGGCAAAACAAAGTTATTGCTTCAAAAACCCTATATTCTTAAGACAGTGGCAATACAATAGAATTATATCTTAATAGAAGTTGTAGTGGGAATACAGACAAAGGTATTACTATACTGTAATTGGGAAGGTGATTTCTAAGAATTTCCCAGCCCAAGAGAGATTGATTAGATGAGATCAAAGAGGCTGGCACACTAGGAAGCAGGAACTTTTCAGGAACAAGAAGAAAAGCTTTCTGTGACTTGAGGAGTATCGTGAAAAAGAGGAAGTAGTGTCACAAAGACAAAAAAGGGTATCTGGGTGCCTGGGTGGCTCAGTGGGTTAAGCCTCTGCCTTCAGCTTGGGTCATGACTCTGCTCAGCGGGGAGCCTGCTACCCCCCCCCCCCCCCCCCCCGCCTGCCTTTCTGCCTACTTGTGATTTCTCTCTCTCTGTCAAATAAATAAATAAAATCTTAAAAAAAAAAAAGTATCCAATGGTAAGGAAAAATCATAGTAAAATAAGTACCAAAATGTAAGGTGTTTATTAGATTTTACAATGAAAAGATCACCTTTGCAAAAGCAGATTCAGTGTACCTTTGTGTGGAAGCTAATCGTACGAGGTTGAAGGTCAAGAAGAAAAGGTGTATGGTTTACTTTTATAAACCTGACTGTGGAACCTTGCTCATTTTCAGAAAACCTCCAGCTCCCTGATTCTCTTCTTATTTTTACTGCCTTTTTTCTTTACTACTCACTTCCAATTTAGATTCTTAAAATTTGTCCTTTCTTTCCCACTTCTTTTCTTAAACTGTATTCTGTACCTATTGACTCTTACCAAATCCGAAGGCTCCCTTTCGGTTCTTTTGCTTCCTTTCAGTTGTTCTAGTTCTGGGTTTTTGTAACAGTAACCTCTCTGTTATTTTCTTCATTCATATCCTCATCTTGCTACCTATTCATGCTGATTTGTTAAGGCCCAGCCTGACTTTAGTCCTCTGCTCTTCCCATAGACACCTAGAATAGCTCATCTATATTTATGGTTTCAGTGGTCACTTCTGCACAGATAACAAATTCTATTTAAGTCTTTGTTACTGACTCTCCATTACTTCTCTAGCAAGCTCTTGGATGTTTCTACTTGGACTTCTGCCATCAGTGCAAACTCCATAGTCCAGGTTGTACTTTCTTCTCTTCCTCTTGGTGACAATCTTCAGCTTCTAACTTTCTTATTCATTACTGATAACTATTAATCTTCTAGCCCTGGTTATATCTTGAAGTCAATTTTCACATTCCTAGTTATCACTCTGTCTTATTTTTTACTGTAGAGCATTGTCTAATGTGCCTTTTCTTTCTTTCTGTTATTTCCCTTGTTCTACTCCCTGCACTTGGTCTTCTTCCATTCTCTCCTTTCTACTAACCAATTCCTGAATCCTTCAGGTTGAGGTTTTTGTCCCTTAATTCTCATAAAGTTTCTTCCTCTTATTATCCCCTTTAAAAAAATAATTCCTGGAGATGCTATTGAAATACATATGGAGCTTCAGTGACTGGTAATGTTATTTTTTAAACTGTTCAATTAAAAAACATAGTTTCTTTTCAATTATAATAGAATTGTATATAAATGTATATTATTTTTGTTACATATCATTTAGGTATACAGTGCGTACCATGGAAATCTTTGAATAGGAAAGTAGAAAACAGCTTTGTCACACTGGAGAATGTCTTTAAGATTCAATTGACTAATGTTGGGATAATAGTACCTATTTCACGTAGTTGTGAAGATACAATGAGATAATTTACATAAATTGTTCGGCATAGGACCTAACACGAGTGGTCAATATTAGCAAAATAAAAGTAATTTTTAAAAATCACTTGTGGTCCCACTCCTATAAGAAATTACTTTTATAAATTTCATTTCAGGTTTTTTTTTTACATAGCATTTTCTCTGTCTTCTAAATGCAATATGTGTGTTGTTGGTTTTTGTCCTTAAGGAAAAATTTTTGTTGGTCTACTGTATACTGGGGGACTTGCTGAATGCTCATAGAATAGTGGTTCTCATCTGGGGGTGATTTTGCCCCCAGTGGACATTTATTAATGACTGGAGACATTTTGACGGTCATAGCTGGCATGTAGTCGGCAGAGGCCAGGGTTGCACTTGCAGCACAGGACAGACCCCGCACAATTAAGAATTACCCAGCCTAAAATGTTCATAGTGCCAAAGTTGACAAACTGTGTCTTAGCTTCCAGCAATGAAAAATACCCAATTTGAATCTTCAGAAAGTAGCATTTAATTTGGCCTTGAGGAATAAATAGAACACTGTATTGTAATGCTGAGAGAAAAGAATCATCTAAACCAATGGAACCACATAGCAAAAGCAAAACCTTAGGGACTTATATACGGACTCCTGAAACAAAAAAAACATAGGAACACATTCTTTTCTAGGGAAATAATATATAGGGCTTTGTAGTCAATAATTGTTGAGTAGAACACTAAAAATCATTTTTAAGTCCTGCCTTTTTCTTCTAGCTACCCATTTGATGTAACTCGTCGGCGAATGCAGTTAGGAACTGTTCTTCCAGAATTTGAAAAGTGCCTGTAAGTTCTCTGTCATTGTTCATTTTCTTTAGGAAATGTAATGTTTAAAGTGAGTAGGGAAATAGGACTATGGTCTTACTAGTTGTCCAGATATTATTATGAGATAGTGTTGCCAGTAAATATTACAGACATAGTCCAAACAAATTAGATTGAACTAATGAGCCTGGCAGTTCTATATATAATGCTTGTACTTGTTTGGAATGAATTGCTGCTTTATTGTGAATTTTTAGCTTGGTGGGGTTTTTGTTTGTTTGCTTGTTTTTTAAAGATTTTATTTATTTATTTGACAGAGAGATCATAAGTAGGCAGAGAGGAAGGTGGCGGGAAGGGGGAAGCAGGCTCCCTGCTGAGCAGAGAGCCTGATGCGGGGCTCGATCCCGGATCTGAGCCGAAGGCAGAGGCTTTATTTAACCCACTGAGCCACCCAGGCGCCCGTTAAAAATTTTTTATTATATTATTTTCAGCTTGTTTTTATACTTGCCTTCCAAAAGCTATTTAATATGGCATTTTGGTTTCTTTTAAAAATGCTGTTATGGGGTGCCTGGGTGACTAGGAGGTTAAGCCTCTGCCTTTGCTTCAGATCATGATCTCAGGGTCCTAGGGTAGAGCCTTGCATAGGGCTCTCTGCTCAGGAGGGAGCCTGGTTCCCCCTCTTTCTCTGCCTGCCTCTCTACCTGCTTGTGATCTCTCTCTGTATCAAATAAAAAAAATGCTGTTATGGGAGGGTTGGCACCTGGGTGGCTCAGTTGGATAAGCATCTGACTTTGCTCAGGTCATGATGTCAGGGTCCTGGAATTGGGCCCTGTATCCATCCAGGCATGGCACTCAGCAGGGAGTCTGCTTGTCCCTCTGATCCCGCTCATGCTGTATCTCTCTATCAAATAAATAAAATCTTTTTAAAAAATGCTATTATGGTTCCTGAAATTGTCTCTTCATGAGTGGGTATAATGGTTTTGTCATTTAATCATTATCTTTCAGTACCATGTGGGAGACCATGAAGTATGTCTATGGACACCATGGAATTCGAAAAGGATTATATCGTGGTTTATCTCTTAATTACATTCGCTGTGTTCCCTCTCAAGCAGTGGCTTTCACAACATATGAACTTATGAAGCAGTTTTTTCACCTCAACTAATGAAAATCACGTTTTCTTTTTCTTAATGAAATCTCAGAGGGAGAAACAAAATGTTACTTTAATTTTCGGAGGAACATTACTTGAAGGGGGATATTTGCCTTGTCACAGGAACCACTGGTTTTTTAGTACTTGATTTTTTTTTTTATTCGTCACAAATCAGAAGTGCTTACTGTGCTTTTTGATGCCAAATGTTATACCTTAGAACATTGAAAAAAATTCTTAAGCTGATGCTGGCTAATCAGTTAGGTTATTTGAATCTATTTTAAAGTGTTACTTGGAAGTAGAACTAACTTAAAATGGGATTTAAGAGGTTGCCATTAGCTTTATCATGCTTTAATTCCAAGTTTTAATTATAATCATGATTTTCAAAGACTCTACGATTGTTTATTATGATTATAATAAATAGGCTTGGTTATATTGCAGCAGAATGGTGAAAACTGAATTTTTAAGTTATGTAAAACATAGCTTGAGGCGTTGGTGCTTGGCTGGCCCACCCAGAAAAGCATGTAACTCTTAATCTCGGGATCATAAGTTTGAACCCCACTATGTGTGTCGAGATTACTAAAAATAAGAAAATTTAAAAAAAAAACCTTACAAATATGTAGTTTAGATGCCAGCATTGAAGATTATTCTCATTATCTCTTTTCTCATAATTCTGCTCCACTGCATAAAGGGACTGACACTTTTCTCTTTGTTTTTAAATAAAATAAATGTTGTATTTAAAAATTAGCCTTGAAGAAACTCAACAATAAATGAAGAATTTTCAGGTATTGCTCAAATGTTATTACTAGGTACTAGGTACTATGACTGACTTAAATTTGTTTCTAAAAGTCAATGTATTTCCCAAAGGCAGTAATAATAAATACTGAATATCTTTGCTCTCAAAACAGATTAGCATTATAAATTTGTTTTTGTTAGGTGATTTGTTATACACTAGAAAATTTATTTAAGTGGACTGTGAAATATCCATTAATATAAGATGTGTATGTCAAAGAATGTAAGGTATTTTGTCATGATACATCAACTAGTTCTTCCATGTAAAATAATTTTAGTGCAATATAACCTTAAGTAGAAATGTAAGACATGATTTAATTACTATTCTTTATGTTAAAATGGTTTAAAATATAAGAGTTCCATTTACTGTGTTTTGATTACCTTTTATCTTTTATTGTAAGCATGACAATAATGAGAAGGGAACAATTATGGTTCTGTCCTCAGAAGTAGTGATTTGTAGAATTGATGTGATTCTTTTTGATCAATGCAAACTTTTAATTGTTCTAACTTTATAATTTTTCTATTGAGGTAAAATTGACATATAGCAATATATTAGTTTCAGGTACACAATGTAATGATTCAATATTTGTATTTACTGCAAAATAATCATCACAATAAGTCTAGTTACCATCTAATTGATGTATTAGAAAACTAAGTTGAAAGTGTTATTTCTGCCTCAGTTTTAATTTTGTTTGCATAAAAGATTTTTTGTCATAACTTGGTAAAAATTAGATGAACTGGTTTCATTTTCAAAGTCTTTATTTAAAAATGAATATGTATCTTTGTATGATTTGTAAGTGTACCCACAAGTAGAAATACATGTGTTCTTAAAACTATTTTGTATATTTTCATTTCTGGGCTACATTGTAGCTAAATATTGTTATCAAATCTCAAGATAATTTAAATGTATGAAATAAGTATCTCAGTTATGTTATCAATAAAAGAGGACTGCAAATATTTTTTTAAATAAAAATTTGCATTCTATGTCTATTATAGAATACATAGGATATTAAAAATAAATTTTATTTGTATTTTGGCCATTATTTCTCCTTTTTTTTTTTTTTTTAATTATTTATTTATTTGACAGAGAGAGACACAGTACGAGAGGGAACACAAGCAGAGGGAGTGGGAGAGGGAGAAGCAGGCTTCCCGCTGAGCAGGGAGCCCGATGCGGGGCTCGATCCCAGGACCCTGAGATCACGACCCGAGCCGAAGGCAGATGCCTGACCACTGAGCCACCCAGGAACCCCTATTTCTCCTTTTTAACTGTTCACATTATTAAAAAAACTGTTCATTGTCGTGAATAAACAATGAATGTTGGAACACTGAAAAAATAAAATTAAATTAAAAAAAACTATTCACCTCATTGAAGCACAAATGCTAAACATAAGTAGTTAGAATGTAAGAGTATTTAAAATAATGACTATATTTAATATTTATTTGATTTATTTCAGATTGATGACCCAAAGTGTATCTTGCCAGGTTATCTTCCACTGAGGATTGACTGTTTCTGTTTTGATTTCCACTGTTATTCTTCCTGCCTTTTGTGGGAATAGCCCTTTGATCTATAGAATGGGACAGACCACTGTCCCATAGGGATTGATAAGTGAGGTACCACTCCTAGCTCACAAAGGTATGGAGTTAGAAAAGTTAATAGGTATATATAATAATATCTTACCCTCTTTCCCCTCTGGGTATTCAACATCCATTTGTTCGGCACCTGTTGTGTGTCAGGCATTATTAGCATTATGGATAGCTTACCTTGGGAAGTCTGTTAGCTGTACTTTCAGTCTGATTTGGATGTCCAACAGCATCTAACGTCAGGTATTTCTCTAATAGAGTATGTCCTACACTTTATGGTAACTGCTTGTTTACCTATTTCCCCTGAGTTGGTTCTCTCAAGGGTTGAGCTCTGCCTTCATCCCCTACAAGGAGGACAGGGTGAGGCACCATAATGGATGCCCAATGATGTTTATTGAAGAAGGATGGCTCAGCCCATGTTTTTGGAGACTTTATGTTCAGTGGGGAGAAATAAGGCACATGGGAAGAACAATTGAAAAGCCAACCCTGAAATCAAGACCTGAGCTGAAATTAGAGAGTTCGGTACTGAAAGATACAGACAGTGTCTTTCAAAAGTAAGGATGGAAAAATTCTTAACAACATAGCAAATCAGGCATGCAACTCTTGGTTCTGGGGTCATGAGTTGGGCGTAGACATTACTTTTTAAAAAATAAATAAATAAAGTAGGTAACATACTAGCAAATTAAACCCAGTGATACATAAAAAGTTTATTATAGCATAATCAAGTTGAATTTATCCTAGGATTACCAAATGGTTTAATAATCTAAAGTCAATAGTGTGATTTCCAGTAATAACAGCATAAAAGAGAAAATCCTTCGATGGATGCAGGAAAAGTACTTGGAAAATTCACTATGGATTCATTATATAAACCAGTAACATTAGAACAGAAGAGACCTTCCTCAATCTGATAGGGGGCATTTTGTCAGATTACATTTTCCAACAATACATTCCATCTCACCTGCTCTTCTCATGTGTCATTAACACTCATCCCATCAAGAGGTAAGGACTATGTGGGGTACCTGGATGGCTCAGTTGTTAAGCGTCTGCCTTCTGCTCAGGTCATGATCCGGGAGTCCTAGGATCAAGCTCCACATGGGGCTCCCTGCTCAGCGGGAAGTCTGCTTCTCCCTCTCCCACTCCCCCCGCTTGTGTTCCCTCTCTCGCTGTCTCTCTCTCTGTCAAATAAAGAAAAGCTTTTAAAAAGAGTGAGAGAGATGGGCGCCTGGGTGGCTCAGTGGGTTAGGCCGCTGCCTTCGGCTCAGGTCATGATCTCAGGGTCCTGGGATCGAGTCCCGCATCGGGTTCTCTGCTCAGAGGGGAGCCTGCTTCCCTCTCTCTGCCTGCCTTTCCATCTGCTTGTGATTTCTCTCTGTCAAATAAATAAATAAAATCTTTAAAAAAAAAAAAAAAGAGTGAGAGAGAGAGACTATGTTCACCTCTTAAATTTGGCTTGGTGCACCTAGGACTACAGTGGGAGTAAGGCTATGTGACTTTTGAGGTTATGTCACAGTGCTGAGATAGCTTCTTTTGGAATTCTTGCTCCTGGAATCCAGCCACCATGCTATGAGGAAGCCAAGCAGCCTCTGCAGAGAAACTAACAGCCAGCCTCAACTTACCAGCCATTTAAGTAAGCCATCTTCAAATCAGGTTCTTCAGTCCCAGCTGATGGCTTTGTGGAACAGAAACAAGCTTTCCCCAATGAGCTCTGTCCAAATTGAAATTTCACAAACTAAAAAAGATTATTGTTGTTTTAAGACACTAAGTTTGGGAAGTTTGTTTTGTTTTTATGTAGTATTAGATAACTGTAACAGTTACCCATGAAAACCCAATAGCTAGCATCATACTTCATGGTGAAATATTGAATGCTTTCCTCCTAAGAGCAGGTAAGGATACCCAGTGTCACAACTTCTATTTAACCAATGAACATAGGTAAGAAAATGAAATAAAAAGCATAAAGAGCAGAAAGGAAGAAGTAAAACTCCCTCTATTTGTAGATGACATGATTATTTACGTAGAAAGTCTTAATGGACCCATAGCACAATTTCGAGAAATTATAAGTGAATTTATATCTCAGGATATAAAGTAAATGTAAAAATATACATTTTTTAAAAAGATTTTATTTTCATTTTTATTTGCAGCCCCTGCTTCTGTCAAAGATTTTATTTTTAAGTGCTCTCTACATCCAATGTGGGGCTTGAACTCACAACCACAAGATCAAGAGTTGTATGGCCCACCAAGTGAGCCAGCCAGGTGCCCCTAAAAATATATACTTTGATTCACTATCAGGAAGCAATTCGGAAGCAATTTTTTAAAAAGATTTGTTTATTTATTTGACAGAGAGAGACAGTGAGAGAGGGAACATAAGTTCGGGGAGTGGGAGAGAGAAGCAGGCCTCCTGCAGAGCAGGGAGCCTGATGTAGGGCTTGATCCCAGGACCCTGGGATCATGACCTGAGCCGAAGGCAGATGCCCAATGACTGAGCCACCCAGGTGCCCCTGAAAAAAACAATTTAAAAGCAATTTCGTTTAGGGGTACTTGGCTGGTTCAGTCCGTAGAGCCTGCGACTCTTTTTTTTTTTTTTTTTAAACATTTTATTTATGTATTTGACAGAGATCACAAGCAGGCAGAGAGGCAGAGCCTGTAACTCTTGATCCCAACGTGGTGAGTTCAAGTCCCACATTGAGCATAGAGCTTACTTAAAAAAAAAATTCAGCAGGTGCCTGGGTGGCTCAGTGGGTTAAAGCCTCTGCCTTTGGCTCAGGTCATGATTCCAGGGTCCTGGGATCAAGCCCCGTATTGGGCTCTCTGCTCAGCAGGGAGCCTGCTTCCTCCTCTCTCTCTGTCTGCCTCTGCCTACTTGTGATCTCTGTCTGTCAAATAAATAAATAAAACCTAAAAAAAAAAATTCAGGAGTGCCTGACTCCCTCGATTGGTGGAGCATTGAAGTCTTGTGTGGGTTGTGAATTTGAGCCCCACATTGGGTATAGACATTACTTAAAAAAATAAAATCTTTAGGGGCACCTGGGTGGCACAGTCAGTTAGGCATCCGACTCTTGGTTTTGGCTCAGATTGTGATCTCAGGGTCATGAGATCCAGTCCGGCATTGTGCTCCATGCTTAGCTCAGAGTCGGCTTGAGGATTCTCTCTCCCTCTCTCTGCCCCACAAACTCATGCCCTCTCTCTCTCAAATAAGTAAATAAATCTTAAAACAAACAAACAAACAAAAAACGAACAACCTTTAAAGTACCTGGGTAGCTCAATCAGTACAGCATGTGACTCTCGATATTGGGGTTTTAAGTTCAAACCCCATTTGGGGTATAGAGACTACTTTATTTATTTTTTTTTTTTAAAGATTTTATTTATTTATTTGACAGAGAGAGAGATTACAGGTAGGTAGAGAGGCTGGCAGAGAGAGAGAGAGAGAGAGAGAGAGAGAAGCAGGCTCCCCGCCGAGCAGAGAGCCCGATGCGGGACTCGATCCCAGGACCCCGAGATCATGACCCGAGCCGAAGGCAGCGGCTTAAACCACTGAGCCACCCAGGCGCCCCTAGAGACTACTTTAAAAAAAATCTTTAAAAAACAATAAAATCTGTAAGTTAAAAAAAGGAACACAAGAAAAAACAATAAAAAAAAAAAGATTTTATTTATTTATTTGACAGAGATCGCAAGTAGGCAGAGAGGCAGGCAAAGAGAGAGGAGGAAGCAGGCTCCCTGCTGAGCAGAGAGCCTGATGCGGGGCTCGGTCCCAGGACCTCGGGACCATGACCCGAGCAGAAGGCAGAGGCCTTAACCCACTGAGCCACCCAGGTGACCCAACAATTTAATTTATAATACATCAAAAGTATAAAACATTTCAACTTAGTAAAAGATGTGCAAGAGCTCTACACTGACAATTACAAAATGTTGCTAAGAGACATTAAAGATCTGTATAAATGGAGAGATAACCCATCTTTATGAATCAGAAGACTATAGTGTAAAGAAATTAATTTTTCCAAGTTGATGTATAGATCAAATGCAATCTCAATCACAATTCCTGTAGGCTCTTTCAATTATTATTATTTTTTTTAAAGATTTTATGTATTTATTTGAGAGAGAGCGTGAGGCAAAGATAGAGCACGAGCAGGGAGGAGAGGGAGAAGCAGGCTCTCTGGTGAGTAGGCTGCCCCAGGTGGGACTCAATCCCAGGACCCTAGGATCAAGACCTGAATGGCAGACGTTTAACTGACTGAGCCACCCAGGTCCAGTCCCCCAGCCCTCTGAAGGCTCTTTTCTAGAAATTTACAATCCGATTCTAAAATCTGTATAGAAACTCAAACATCTAGAATACCCCAAACAATCTTAAAATAGAACAAAGTCATCACCACCTGACTATATGACTTACTATAAAACTGTAGTAATTATAACATTGAGGAACTAGCATAATGATCAACAAACATCAAAAGAACAGATAGAGAGTGCAGAAACAGACTTGTACTTAAATTGTCATTTGACTTTTTAAGGGTGCCAAAGCAATCCAATGGGGAAGGAAAGCCTTTTCAACAAGTGCTGCTGGAAAAACTGGATATGCACACAGTGGGTAAGGGAAATTCAATCTCTACCTTGTACCACACACATAAATTAATTTGAGATGCATTATGAACCAAAATGAAAAATACAGCAATCAAGCTTCAAGAAGAAAAGAGGAGAATATCTTCATTACTTAGGGGTTAGGAAAGACTCCTTAGGCCACAGGCAGCAAAAAGCATGGAAGAAACATGGACAAATTATACTTCAGAAAGACTTAAACTTCTCTATGTCTAAAGATCTTATTAAGAAGGTGAATAAGTGGGGTGCTTGGCTGGCTCAGTCAGAAAAGCATGTGACTCTTAATCTGGATGTTGTAAGTTTGAGCCCCACATTGGTTGTAGAGATCACTTAAAAATAAAATCTTAAAAAAAAATTGATGAATAAGCATGCCACAGACTGGGAGAAAATCCTTGCAAACTTATGCAACAAAAGTCTTGTATCTAGAATATAAAGAATCTCTGTAACTTAATAATAAAAGAACAATGCAATTTTATTTTAACTTTTTGATTTTTTTAAAAAAGATTTAATTAATTTATTTATTTGACACAGAGAGAGAGAGACTGTGAGAGAGGGAACACAAGCAGGGGGAGTTAGAGAGGGAGAAGCAGGCTTCCAGCTGAGCAGGGAACCCAGTGTGGGGCTGGATCCCAGCACCCTGGGATCATGACCTGGGCTGAAGGCAGAGGCTTAACGACTGAGCCACCCAGGCATCCCTATTTTAACTTTTAAAAAAGATTTTATTTTCAAGTAATCTCTCTACCCAACATGAGACTTGAACTCACAACCATGAGATCAAGAGTCCCATGCTCTACTGAGTAAGTTAGCTAGGCACCCCAAGAACAACGCAATAAAAAAAAAGAATAGATAAAGGATTTGAACAGACATATTATATTGAAAGGTATAGAAATGACTAAACATGCCAGATAGAAAATAGTGTGTATCATATGATTCCATTTATGTGGAGTTCTAGGGTAGACAGATCTAATCTGTAGTGGAAAACAAAGAACAAAAACATACTAGTGGTTACCTCTCTAGCAGGGATGGATGTAGGAATTGCTTGAAAAAGGGCATGAGAGAACTTTCTAGAGTGATGATAACACATTCTTTGTTTAGTAGGGGTTTGAATTAAACTCGTTTGTCAAAATTCATCAACTGGTACACATAAGATCTGTCCATTTTTAAAATGTAAACTTTAAATCTTTACATATAAAACATATTAAATTTAAAAATTTTTAAAAAAATATTGGGAAAAGGGACTGAATTGCAGAGAGCCAAGTGTGGAAACACATTTAAGTGTGCTGAAGTTTTTTACGATAGAGATAATGATTGGATAGTGACCTTGGAGACAGAAAGGCATGAAGAGATTTAAGAAAGTTCTAAAGGCTGAATCTATGGGTCTGCCTAGGGATTGAATGTGGGTGGTAACAGAAGGGAATCAGGAGAACTTCTGGGTTTCTGGCCTTATATTCTGGGTAGATAGTGCTATTACTGGGAAGAATAATGGGTCTGTCGAGAAAATGAAAAATTCCATTTTGGCCATGTTATAATGAAAGACTTCCCCTCCACCCCTAAATATTTCAAAGTGTAGCTATCAAGTATATAGTTGGATTTTTGAATTCAGAGGAAAAGCCCAGTCGATACATACGAATTTGAGAATTGGCAGGATAGAGATGGTATTTAAAGCCATGAGCATAGGTGAAATAACCTAGGGAGCTGGTCGATAGAGAAATTTGTTCAGAACTGACCTCTGAGAATTTTCAGTGTTTAGAGATTGGGCAGAAAATGAAGAGATAGTAAAGGAGACTGAGGAGGGCCTGTGAGGCTGGAGGAAAACAGCTGAATGTGGTATCACAGATAGAAAATCTGTATCTAGGGGCGCCTGGGTGGCTCAGTGGGTTAAAGTCTCTGCCCTCAGCTCAGGTCATGATCCCAGGGTCCTGGGATTGAGCCCCACATAGGTTCTCTGCTCAGCCGGGAGCCTGCTTCCTCCTCTCTCTCTCTGCCTGCCTCTCTGCCTACTTGTGATCATTGTCTGTCAAATAAATAAATAAAATGTTAAAAAAAAAAAAAAGAAAAAAGAAAATCTGTATCTATTCCAGGTGAGCATTTTCCATTTTTTCCCAAGAAGTTTCTCATAATTTTTGTATGAATTAACATAAATGTAAAAGATAACTTTTTAATTGTTTATTTTTTAAAAGTTTTTGTTTGTTTGTTTGTTTTTTATTTTTCAGAGAAAGAGAGACAGACAGAGTTCAAGCAGGGGGAGCAGCAGAGGGAGAAGCAAGCTACCAGATGAGCAAGGAGTCCAATTTGGTACTGAATTCCAGGACCCTGGGATCGTGACCTGATCTGAAGGTAGAGGCTTAAGGGCCGAGCCACCCAGTCATTCTTAAACAACTTTTTTTTTAAAGTCTTTTCTTTTCTTTCTTTCTTTCTTTTTCTTTTTCTTTCTTTTTTTTTTTTTAAGATTTACTTGTTTTAGAGAGAGTGTGAGCACCAGCACAAGCTGGGAAGGGGGAGAAGGAGAGAAGCAGACTCTTCTTCCCTGAGTGCTGGGTCCCAGGACCCTGAGATCATGATGTTAGCCAAAATCAAGAGCTGGTCACTCAACTGCCTGAGTCACCCAGGCGCCTGCTCCAAAAGATAACTTTTGATAAAGATTATTTTAAAATTGGATGATGGGAGGGGCACCTGGGTGGCTCAGTGGGTTGGGCCTCTGCGTTTGGCTCAGGTCATGGTCTCAGGGTCCTGGCATCGAGTCCCGCATCGGGCTCTCTGCTCAGCAGGGAGCCTGCTTCCTCCTTTCTCTCTGCCTGCCTCTCTGCCTACTCGTGATCTCTCTCTCTGTGTCAAATAAATAAATAAAATCTTTAAAAAAAAATAATTTTGGATGATGGGGGATACCTGGGTGGCTCAGTTGGTTAAGCATCTGCCTTCGGCTTGGGTCATAATCCCAGGGTCCTGGGATCAAGTCCCATATCAACCTCCTTGCTCAGTGGGGAACACGCTGCTCCCCCTGCTTGTGCTCTCTCTCTCTCTTTCTGTCAATTAATAAAAATCTTTAAAAATAACAATAAATAAATAAAATTGTATAATGGGGGCACCTATCTGGCTCAATCAGACAAGCATGTGAATTTTGACATTGGAGTTATGAGTTTGAGACTCATGCTGGGTTTAGAGATTCCTTAAAAGATAAAATCTTCTGGGGAGGGTGTTGGGAGGCATGGGGTGGCTGGGTGGTGGATATTAGAGGGTATGAGAAAAAATAATTTAAAAAATAAAGTCTTCTAAAAATTGTTATTTTTAGAAGATTTTATTTATTTACTTGAGAGAGAGCAAGAGCCAGAGAGAGAGAGAGCATGAGTGGGGTGAAGGGCAGAGAGAGAAGCAGAATACCCGGTGAGCAGGGAGCCTGTTATAGCACCCGATTCCGGGACTCCAGGATCATGACTTGAGCTGAAAGCAGACTCTTAACCGACTGAGCCACCGAGGTGCCCCCAAATCTTAAAAAACTGTGATAAAATAAAATTGGATGATAGCTTTATGAGGTGATTATTTTATTATTTTTAACACATTATATTCAGAAATATTCCCTAGTATATTATTTTTTTGAAGATTTTTTTGGGGGGTAGGGAAGCCTGGGTGGCTCAGTCAATTAAGCCTCTGCAGGGAGAAGCAGGGAGCCAGCTTTTCCCTTTGTCTTCTGTTCCCCCTACTTACGCTCTCTCTGACAAATAAATAAAACTCTTTAAAAATTTTTTTAAAAAGGATTTTATTTATTTGAGAGAGAATGAGAGAGAACAAGTAGGCAGAGAGGCAGGCAGAGGAAGAGGAGAAGCAGCTTTGCTGAGCAAGGAGCTCTGATCCAGGGCTCCATCCCAGGACCTGGGACCATGACCCCAGCCTAAAGCAGAGGCTTAACGGACTGAGCCACCCAAATGCCCCTTAAAAACTTTTCAAAGTTAAACTAATATCTAAACCCAATGATGTCATAGATGAAGAAGCAATGCCCTTGAGAAGGAGTACAAGGAGGGTGGTTCATTGATCAGTATGGACTTTGTCTACTGTTGAAAAATGTGGAAATAGGTTATAAGACAAGTACAGATATTAGTACTTTTATAGATTTAGTTGTGTCTTAATGAAGAAGTTCTTATCTGACAGCTTCTATTTTCTCAATGAGTTTTCCACATTAAAAAAAAAAAAAAAAAAGAGGAGGAGGAGGGGCTCCTGGGTGGTCTCAAAATTCAGCCCCACCTGGGGCTCCTCTATCTATTTTCCCTCTGCTCTTCCCCCTGCTCATGCTGCCATAAGCTCTTTCTCCTTATAAAATAAATCAACCTTAAACCAGAAGAGGGGCGCCTGGGTGGCTCAGTGGGTTAAGCCTCTGCCTTCAGCTCAGGTCATGATCTCAGGGTCCATGAATGGAGCCCCGCATTGGGCTCTCTGCTAGGCAGGGAGTCTTCTATCCCTCGCCCCACCTGCCTCTCTGCCTACTTGTTAATCTCTGTCAAATAAATAAATAAATAAAATCTTTAAACAAAACAAAACAAAACCAACAAAGACAGGGGCACCTGGATGGCCAGTTGGTTAAGTCTCTGCCTGCCTTCCACTCAGGTCAAGATCCCAGGCTCCTGAGATCCAGCTTGCCTGGGGCTCCCTACTCAGCCCGGAGTCCGCTTCTCCCTGCTCGCCCCCCCCCCCCCCCCCCCCCCCCCCCCCC
>NC_081560.1:135063915-135099832 GCF_022355385.1 Mustela nigripes | reverse complement strand
CCCCCCAATTGGAAAATTCTGCAAGCTAACAAGGGACGGCTGGGTTTGGACAATTGATTTTAAAAGTGTGAGTTGAGCAAGGATTGGCGTGTCTAAGAGAAAGAGCGGGAGCACTTAGTCTGGGCCAGATTAGATTTCTCGTCTACGACAGCCGAAAGCAAGCGAGTAAAGACTTTGTTCAGACTCCCGCGACCGAGTGGGGGGCTCCGCGTGGAAGCGCCAGACCAGGAGGGGGCTCTTTCGCGCAGGTCCCTTGGGGCCACAGCGGGAAGGCGCATGCGCACAGCGCCTCCCCAACTCGCGCTTCTTTTTTTGTCGTGGGAGCTGCTGGGTTTCTCTGATTTTACCTGGCGACAGTTTGCATTTTCCGCGCTTGCTATGGCGCAACTGGAAGAACTGGAGCTGCTGAAGAAGAGTCTCGGGGAAGAGGCTGAGCCGCCGGCGGAGCGGTGAGCGGAGCGGAGGGAGGGTCTGGGAGCCCGGCGGGAGATTTGAAAGGAAGGAGCGGGAGAGGCCGCCGCCGCGCCTCCGAGGAGCCGGGCTCGAGGTTAAAGGACCCCACTCGGGGCTCCCGACGAGTTTGTAAAGCTGGGGTCCGCTTCGTAGTATTCTCTTTGGGGCCGCGCTCGGGCCAGAGCCCAGAGACGACTCCCTTAACGGTTCATTTCTTTTTCTAGATATCACTCACCCGAATTCCGGGAGGGTAAGGCACCTTAAACGCCTTCATAAAGGGAAGTTGCAACTGTAGATGCTTTCCTCTAGGTTTAAGTCGGGGAAACTTGCTCCAGGAGAGCTCTCTACCCTCAACTTGGACTAGTCAGGAGGACAACTTGACCCATAATCATGGTGTGGAATTATTTTCAATTAATAATGATACTAATTATTGTTGACGGATCTTTGCATTTTGGTTTTTTTTTTTTTTTAAATTTTATTTATTTATCAGAGAGAGATGGGGAGAAAGCAAGCACAGGCAGACAGAGTGGCAGGCAGAGGCAGAGGGAGAAGCAGGTTCCCTGTCGAGCAAGGAGCCTGATGTGGGACTCGATCCCAGGACGCTGGGATCATGACCTGAGCCGAAGGCAGCTGCTTAACCAACTGAGCCACCCAAGCGTCCCTGCAGTTTGGGTTTTGATCAGCATTATCCTTTGCGAAATCCTTAAGGCGTCCAGCTGACCCCGGGAAATTCATGGCCTGAGGCCTCCTGAAGTAGGTGAATGAGGTGATTACAGAGTAAGAAAGCCCAGGGTTGGGTGTTTATAGAGGTAACGACGTTGGACTCAGGTGTACTGTCACTGACAAAGACTGCAGTCAAACTGGAAAGACTAACGAGGGACTTAGTGTTTTCTATAATGATTAGAGAATTCTGCAGTTTTCAGGCGGATTAAGGATTGATGGATAAAAGTGTTGTGAAGTTGACCTGCCCGTTATAAATAAGAAATGTGTGAGTTACTCCGTGAAGGAATGAGCGAACATGACAGGTATTAAGCTTGCTTTTCTCTGCGAGGTAGGGGCTAGTTGTTTCTCACTGAATTTTATAGAAGGATTTTCTTCCTGAAATAGTAGTTTGGAGTAGTGATTTCTTTTTTCTTTTTTTTTTTTTAAGATTTTTTTATTTTTATTTATTTGACAGAGAGAAATCACAAGTAGTCAGAGAGGCAGGCAGAGAGAGAGAGAGAGGGAAGCAGGCTTCCTGCTGAGCAGAGAGCCCTATACAGGGCTCCATCCCAGGACCCTGAGATCATGACCTGAGCTGAAGGCAGAGGCCCAACACTCTGAGCCACCCAGGTGCCCCATGTCTGGGAAGGTTTTTAATAGGAATTCTGCTATGCCCTTAGTCTCTTAATTTTTACCTATTTAGCTAATGATCATTGTGATAAGCTTTCTACAAGAAGCAAACCTAGAAAATTGAGAAGGTTGGTTTGTAGATAAAGGAAATTGGATGACTTATTTTATATTAAAGTAGTTTTGTTTGTATATTTTTCAGATTTCAGAAGAAGGTGGAAGGTTCCATTTCTAAAATGGTTTTGAACGGAGGAATGGATAACCGGTACCTGGTGTTAGCGGTCAATATTGTACAGAATGAAGAAGGAACCCATGAAAAACACCTAATCATTACTGCTTCCCAGTCACTAGAAAATAAAGAACTGTGTATCCTTAGGAATGACTGGTAATTTTCGTGTTACTTTGAGCACTAATCTGGCTTAAGGGGACCATTTTAAAACTCATCACATTGGCTTTTGTGGATGTTGCTATAATTTAATTGTTAATAAAGGGAATAGAAATGAACCTGAATTAATTTCTTGTAGAAATTGTGCTTATTACCCCAGCATCTCAAGTTCCTTATTCTGAAACTTGGTTTTTATTGTCATTTGAAAATTTATTACAAAGGTCCTTATTAAGCGACTACTTCTAAAATTTCCCAGTACTTTTTGTCTTAAGATTGCAGCTTTTCACTAAGAGCAAAATTAATTACAGTATTAGAACATTCTTAAACCCTAGAGTTCTCTACTCAAGCAAAGTATGGTTTGTGAGGGGTGAAGGGGAAATGCCCAGAAAGTGGAGGTCTAATTTTGTCTATTTAGGCTTTTTGTCCAGATAAAAATGATAAATATTTTATGCTTAACACATTGGGTTTGGCTTCATGCCTTAGGACTTACAGAAACTAGATACACTAGAAGTTTTAGGAATGAGAGAATTATTATTGAAACAATCCAATTATGAATTGGAGCAATGTATTAACACTATTAAAGATTTGGTAGCTTTTGTGTTAGATGATGCTAACATTAAGCAGTTTTCCTTTTTGGTATTTCAGGAAGACCCCTGAGTATTCTCAGGTATATTTCAAAGGTAGAAAGGAGTAGAGTGACTAGGAGAAGATTCAAAAGACTACATCCTAGTGTTAGATTTTTTTGAAAGACCCATAAGTTTACAGATACCCTTCCTTTAGATAAAATATTTGTTTACTTTTTGAAGCTTCTTTAATATGTTTAAATGTAGGAATCTAAACTATGTATACTATGCTTTATTTGTAGGTGCTCTGTACCAGTGGAGCCAGGGGACATCATTCATTTGGAGGGAGACTGCCTATCTGATACTTGGATAATAGATGAAGATTTTGGATATTTGATTCTATATCCAGACATACTGATTTCTGGCACAAGCATAGCCAGTAGTATTCGGTGTATGAGAAGAGCTGTCTTGAGTGAAACTTTTAGGGTGAATAATATTAACAGCTGGTGTTTCTACGGGTATTAGAGTTACAGAGCACTTTCACACTTTCAAAAAAAAATCTTTTTAAAATTTATTTACTTGACAGAGAAAGAGAGCACACAAGTGGGGGAGTGGCGCGCAGAGGGAGAGGGAGAAATAGGTTCCCCACTAAGCAGGGAGCCTGATGGGCTCAGTCCCAGGACCCTGGGATCATGACCTAAACCAACGGCAGACACTTAACTGACTGAGCCAGCCAGGCGCCTGATAACACTTTTTTTTTTTTTTTTTTTTAAGTAAACTCCCATGTGTCCATTTTGTTGTTCTCAAACATTCTATTATTTTGCAAGTAAATGAAAGCTGAAGATATTTAAAATATAAATATAATATCTTTATCATACATAATATAAAGAATCGTAATTCCTTAAATTAATATAATGCTCAATTTTCTGTAATGTCTTTTTATTATTTCTTATTTTTATTGTTTAGAGAGAAGGGGAGTGCTTGCGGGGTTCGGGGGGTGGGGGGAAAGGGAGAGAGAATCTCAGGCAGGCTCTGTGCTCAGTGTCAAGCCAGACACGCTCCATCTCACAACCCTGAGATCATCATCTGAGCTGAAATCAAAAGTTGGATGCTTATCCGACTGAGCCACCCAGGCGCCCCTGTAATGTGCTTTATTGAAAATATCTTTTTAGGGGGACCTGGGTGGTTCAGTGGATTAAGCGTCTGCCTTCAGTTCAAGTCATGATACTGAGGTCTGGGATCGAGCCCTGAACTGGGCTCTCTGCTTGGTAGGGAGTTTGCTTCTCTCTCTCCCTTTGCCCCTCCCCCTTGCTCATACTCTTTCTCTTGCTTGTGCTCTCTCTCTCTCAAATAATAAATAAAAGCTTTAAAATTTTTGTCAGAGGGAGAGAGAGAACACAAGCAGGGGGAGTGGCAGGCAGAGGGAGAGGGAGAAGCAGGATCCCCGCTGAGCAGGGAGCCTGATGCAGACTGATCCCAGGAGTCTGGGAGCATGACCAGAGCTGAAGGCAGGCCCTTAACTGACTGAGTCACCCAGGCGCCCCAAGAAAATATCTTTTTATTCAGTTGTTTTATTAGAATTAGTCAGAATCCAAAAGATCCAAGATCTTTTTCTTTTTCTTTTTCTTCCTTTTTTAAAAGATTTTATTTACTATTTTTTGAAGATTTTATTTATTTGAGAGAGAGAGAGCACATGGGAGGGAGAGACAGTCTGAAGCAGACTCTGTACTGAGTGCAGAGGGCCCTTTACAGGGCTTGATCATATGACCGTGAGAGCAGATGCTTAAGCAACTGAGCCACCCAGGCATCCCTTAAGATTTTATTTTTTATTATTTTAAAATTATTTTTATTTTTTTAAAGATTTTATTTATTTATTTGTCAGACAGATCACAAGTAGGCAGAGAGGCAAAGGGGGAGGTGTGGAAGCAGGCTCCCTGCTGAGCCGAGGGCCTGATTTGGGGCTTGATCCCAGAACCCTGAGATCATGACCTGAGCCGAAGGCAGAGGCTTAACCTACTGAGCCACCCAGGTGCCCCAAGATTTTATTTTTTTTTAAGTAGTCTCTAATCCCAACATAGAGCTTGAAACTATAACCCCAAGATCAAGATTTGCATGCTTCTCTGACTGAGCCAGCCAGGTTCTTCCAAAAAAAATTTTTTTGCATTATGTTTGGTTGGTATGTCTCCCTCTTTGCTTCAGTACCATTTGTTGAAGAACCTGGGTTTTATTTGTTAAAGAATTTCTTCTTTTCAGGGTATTTTAAAAATTATACAATTTATATGTATATAGAAATCCAAAAATACAGCTGAGCAAAAAGAAAAAAAAAAGAGAAGGAAAAATCCCTAAATAGACATTTTCTAATAGTCTTAGTTGTCAATTAATTGTAGTTTTAAAAAATCAGCTTTATATTTTCATTTGTGGGTAAGGGCTATCAACTTGTCTTTTAACTACATTTTATAAGTTAGCCCTGAATATTTTTTAATTCTTAAAAACTTTCTATTTTAAGTTCTTAGGACTCACAAAGAACTTGCATAAGTAGTACAGAGAGTCCTCTGTAAATTAATTTTTAAGATTTCTGAAGCGTGTTTTGGTGGCTTTATTATATCTTTAAGAGGAAGGTCTAAGCTAAGAATAGAGTTAATTGAGAAATATGGTGTCTTTTTTTAAAATACTGGTTCTTTCTGAGTGGAGGGAACATTTTTGACAAGTCCCCTTGTCAAAAATCTTTGTTGTAAGTTTGAAGTTTATGGTTTTTGTTTGTTTTTTTAAGATTTTATTTATTTGACAGAGAGAGACACAGAGAGAGGGAACACAAGCAGGGGGAGTGTGAGAGGGAGAAGCAGACTCCCTGCTGAGCAGAGAGCCTGATGCAGGGCTCAATCCCAGGACCTGGGAATCATGACCCAACCTGAAGGCAGACGCTTAATGACTGAGCCATTGAGATGCCCTGAAGTTTATGTTTGATAATATCTTTTACTTACATGAATTTATGAGCTATGGCTGCATTTAATTTGAGTAGATTATAAAGTGAAATTAGAAAATAATATGTTAAGCATTTGAGAATACATTGAAATTTTACATAGAGGTTATTTTTAATGTTTTCAAAATGGAAATCACTGATTAAAAAGAACATGCTTGTAAAATCAAGTAATTCTGAATAGAAGAAAGTAAAAGTTGGGTGCCTGGGTTGCTCAGTCAGTTGAGTGTCTGCTTTTGGCTCAAGTCATGATCTCAGGGTCCTGGGATCCAGCCCTGCATTGGGCTCCCTGCTCATGGGGAGTCTGCTTCTCCCTCTCCCTCTCCCCCTGCTTGTGTACTCTCTTCTCTCTCAAATGAATAAATTAAAAAAAAAAAACTTGAAAGTTAAAATCATCTATAATTTTACTCACTAGAAAAAAGTTATTTAATATTTTGACATTTGTCTCACCTGTGCACTTTGGCTGTGGTGATCTAATAGGATAGGTAATAAAATATGGGATCGTGTCTTTAATATGTTTTGAAATAAAATGTATGATTTTTTTTTTTTAAATAGAGCTCTGATCCAGCCACGCGCCAAATGCTGATTGGTACAGTTCTTCATGAAGTATTTCAAAAAGCAATAAGCAATAGCTTTGCCCCAGAAAAGCTACAAGAATTTGCTTTTCAAACTGTTCAAGAAATAAGGCATCTCAAGGAAATGTAAGTAGTTACAACATGTGCTATAGGTACTATTTTATTATAGAGAATTCTCTCCTGGAATCCATACGGTATTTCGTTATTAGACTATTAAATATAAATCAGAATAATACTAGAATTGCAAGTTCAGGGTTGTAGTACCCCACTGCAGTTCTGTGATGATCTTCTGAAATTGCAGAATAGAAACTCTTGAGCTAAAAATATCTGTACACGTGCACAATAGACTCCAGCTGCTCTCCAAGAGTATGAAAAACATTTTGCTTTATTTCTAGAAATGTGACATACTATAAATTGTATGGGTTTGGGAGTCAGATGGACCTAGTTTTAAATTTTAGCTTTGCCAGTTTTAGGTTTGAACAGGTTACCTAAAGATTTTGAAAAAGGCGGTAATACCTATTTTGCAAAATTTTTATGACAGTGGAGCGAATATACGTAAACCCACAAATGGCTAATCATTGACATTTTATGAGTGACTATATGCAGAGAGGTTGGCATATTCTGCTTCTTTGAATATTTGAATAACAGAATATAGGCATATTCTGTTTCTTTGTGACTCTTATTGCAAACCGTGTTTTTTCACAGAATTATTTTTATTAGGGGTAATTTTGATTTCTAGACTAGTTGTCATAAACCTTTTCCCAGATGTAATTCTCTTTCCCAGTTTATTTATTTATTTTAAAAAAGATTTATTTGTTTATTTATTTATTTGACACAGAGAGAGATCCCAAGTAGGCAGAGAGGCAGACAGAGAGAGAGGGGGGAAGTAGGCTCCCTGCTGAACAGAGAGCCCCATGTAGGCCTTGATCCCAGGACCCTGGGATCATGACCTGAGCAGAAGGCAGAGGCTTAACCCACTGAGTCACACGGTAACCTCTTTCCCTGTTTATATGGAAAAAATGTGTTCCAGAATGCCATACAGTTGTATGCTAATGCCATATGATCTATTGTCCTAAGAATTTTTTCTTTTGTTTTTATTTTTTTCTTTTTAATTTTTATTTATTTATTTGAGAGAGAGAGAGAATGAGAGAGAGAGAGAGCATGAGTGGAAAAAGGTCAGCAGGAGAAGCAGACTCCCTGCCCAGCAGGGAGTCCGATGTGTGACTTGATCCCGGGACTCCAGGATCATGACCTGGGCTGAAGGAAGTCTCTTAACCAACTGAGCCACCCAGGTGCCCCTCTTTCTTATTTTTTTTTAAAGAAGATTTTATTTATTTATATGAGAGAGAAAGAAGAGGAGAGAGCGGGAATAGGGGGAGAGGCAGAGGAAGAGGCGGACTTCCCACTGAGCCAGGAGCCCAATATGGGACTCGATCCCAGGACCTGGAGATCAGGACCTGAGCTGAAGACAGATGCATAAACAACTGAGCCACCCAGGCACTCCATCCTAAAAACATTTTAGAACCCTGATGTGTGTCAGGCCCTGTGTTCAGTGCTTTTAGTCATCTTATATGATCCGTTATAAATGAAGAAACACTAACACAGAGAGATTTTGCCTTGGTCAAGGTTTTACTGTAAAACAGATAATTTTGCTTTTTTAAAAGAAATGTCATATATATAAAGTAACTTACCTTTTTTTCTTTATTAAGTTTTTAATTACACTTCCAGTATAGTTAACATACAATGTTATATTAGTTCAGGTGTACAATGTAGTGATTTAGCACAGCCACACATCACCCTGTGCTCATTGAGATAAGTGGAGTCTTAATCTCCTTCATCTATTTTACCCATTCTCCCACCCACCTCCTCTCTGGTAACCATCAGTTTGTTCTTCACAGTTAAGAGTCTGTTTTTGGGTCAGGACCTTTTTTTCCCATTGTTGGTTTTTTTTTGTTTTTGTTTTTGTTTTGTTTTTTTGATTGTTTCTTAAATTCCACATATGAGTGAAATTGTATGGTATTTGTCTTTCTCTGACTTCCTTCGCTTAGTGTTAAACTCTCTAGGTCCATCCATGTTGTTGTAAAAGACAAGATTTCATTCTTTTTTTATGGCTGAGTAATATTCCTGTGTGTGTGTGTGTGCGCACGTGCGCACACTCTCTTGCCATCTTTATCCACTTATCTATTGATGGACACTTGGGCTGCTTCTACAATTTGTCTATTGTAAATGCTGCTATAAGCATAGGGGTGCATATACCCTTTGAATTAGTGTTTTTGAGTTCTTTGGGTAAATACCCAGTAGTGTGATTCAGGATCAAAGGGTAGTTATATTTTTAATTTTTTTGAGGAACCGCCATACTGTTTCCACTGTGGCTGCACCAGTTTGCATTTTCACCAATAGTACATAAGGGTTTTTTGGTTTTTTTTCCCTACATTCTTGCCAACACTTGTTTATGGCATTTCAGAGTTTTAATTTTTTTTGTCCTACTCTAATCAACACACAGTGATGCCTGTTGTGTGTTGTATTGATCATTGCCCTGAAACAAATCACATCAAAACTTAGTAGCTTAAGGGGCGCCTGGGTGCCTTGGTCAGTTAAGCATCTGCTTTCCTCTCAGGTCGTGATCTCAGGGTCCTGGATCAAGCCCCACCTTTGGCTCTCTGCTCAGCGGGGAGCCTGCTTCTCCCTCTCCCCCTGCCTGCCACTTTCCCTTCTTGTGCGTACTCTCTCTCTGTGTCAAATAAAACAAACAAACAAACTTAGTAGCTTAAAAAAAAAACCATAGTGGCTTAAATGACAAGTATTTAATCAATTATCTCATAGTTTCTATAGGTTAGGAATTCAGAGGTGCCTTAGCTGGATGGCTCGGGCTCAGGGTCTCCTGTTTGGAGCTGCAGTCCTTTTTTTTTTTTTTTTTTTCTTAAGATTTTATTTATTTATTCAACAGACAGAGATCACAGGAAGGCAGAGAGGCAGGCAGAGAGAGAGAGGGGAGGAAGCAGGCTCCCCGCAGAGCAGAGAGCCCGATGCGGGGCTCGATCCCAGGACTTGGGATCATGACCTGAGCCAAAGGCAGAGGCTTTAACTCACTGAGCCACCCAGGCGCCCTTGGAGCTGCAGTCCTTTGAAGGGAGGATCTGTTTCCAAGGTGGTAACAGTCATGGCTGTTGTCATGAGGCTTCAGTTTCTTGCCATGTGAGTCTCTCCTACAACACAGCAGCTGCTATTTCAGATTAAAGGGTCTAAGAAAGTGTGCAAGCAGGAAGCTGTAGTGACCCTTTTTTAAAGTAAACTCTACCCCACGTGTGGGGTGAAAACTCACCACACCAAGATCAAGAGTTACATGCTCTACTGACTAAGCCAGTCAGCCGTCCCATCAAGAGAAAACTTATTTTTTTTTTTAAGATTTTGTTTATTTATTTGACAGAGCGAGATGCAGTGAGAGAGGGAACACAAGCAGGAGGAGTGGGAGAGGGAGAAGCAGGCTTCCCGTTGAGCAGGGAGCCAGATGCCGTCGGACCCCAGGACTCTGGGATCACGACCTGAGCCAAAAGCAGACATTTACTGACTGAGCCACCAGGCACCCCAAGAGAAAAATTTTTAAAAATTCCCAGACCCTAAAACAACAGGTTGAAAGTTCTTTTCTACCCTCTCATAGGTCCTTCTACCTTATTATAGATCTTAGAATAGATTTTTTTTTTTTTTTTTTTTTTTTTAAAGATTTTTTATTTATTTATTTGAGAGAGAGACAGTGAGAGAGAGCATGAGCGAGGAGAAGGTCAGAGGGAGAAGCAGACTCCCCATGGAGCTGGGAGCCCGATGCGGGACTCGATCCCGGGACTCCGGGATCATGACCTGAGCCGAAGGCAGTCGTCCAACCAACTGAGCCACCCAGGCGTCCCTTAGAATAGATTTTTAAAGATTTATTTATTTGTCAGAGAGAGCGAGCACAAGTAGGGAAGCTATAGGCAGACGTAGAGGAAGAAGCAGCTTCCCCGCTTAGCAAGGAGCCTGATACGGGACTCTATCCTAGGACCCTGGGATCATGACCGGAGTCAAAGACAGCTGCTTAACCGACTGAGACATTTAGATGTCACTTTTTTTGTTTGTTTGTTTTTAAATACAGGTTCCAGTGTGGAGCCCAGCAGGGGCTTAAACTCACAGCCCTGAGGTCAAGGACTGAGCTGGGATCAAGGGTTGGATGCTTTTTTTTTTTTTTTTTTTTTTAAGATTTTATTTATCTGTTTGATAGAAGACACAGCGAGAAAGGGAACACAAGCAGGGGGAGTGGGAGAGGGAGAAGCAGGCTTCCTGCCAAGCAGGGAGCCTGATGCAGGGCTCTATCCCAGGACCTTAGGATCATGACCTGAGCCGAAGGCAGATGTTTAATGAGTGAGCCACCCAGGCGCCCCAAGAGTTGGATGCTTAACCCACTTAACCCCCCAGGTGCCCCCAGATTTTTATCTTCTATGCTTTATCTTCTTGTTAATACCTATAAAAGTCTAGGCTCGGAGAGCCTACCTTAAGTATCTTAATAATTTCAGGAAAGACCAGGCTGTTACGTGTTGTTTTTCTGTGACTTGGCTAAAATTAATAAGGGAGAATTTAAATGCAGAAGATGTTAAATAACCAGTATGGACTGGTTTGGAAATTTTAAAGGGTCTACTCTGTAAAAAATAAAACACTGGGAAGAATTTACCTAAGGACATCATGACAATGAAGAATGGCTCCAAAATGGTTGGAGAAAGTTATTTAGGAAAAGATTACCCAAATGTGTAGATGTTTTTTAAAATAATGAATTATTATTCCTAAAAAGGTTTTAAATTTGTATATACCCTATTATGGGAGTATAAGAGGCTCTCTGGTACAAAGTAAGTCCTTTTTCCCTGCGTCCTCCTCGTCACGTAGTTCCTCTTCCCAAAGGCATCTACTGGTTTTGGTTTCTTTTTTTAAGATTTTGTTTATTTGACAGAGAGCAGAAGTAGGGGGAACAGCAGGCAGAGGGAGAAGCAGGCTACCTGCTGAGCAGGGAGGCTGATGAGGGATCCAGTCCCAGGACCCTGGGTTTATGACCTGAACTAAAGGCAGACACTTAACCGACAGAGCCATCCAGTTGCCCCAAAGGCAACCACTGTTACCAGTTTCTTGTATGTCATTTTACAGAGATTTCAAGTGTTTATATGTGTGTGTGTGTATGTATGTGTACATATATATTTTTTGTTAGGTAAATTGTAGAATACTGGGGCACCTGAGTGGCTCAGTGGGTTAAAGCCTCTGCCTTCGGCTTAGGTCATGATCCTGGGGTCCTGGGATCGAGCCCCGCATCGGGCTCTCTGCTCAGCGGGGAGCCTGCTTCCCCCCGCCCCGCCCTGCCTGCCTCTCTGCCTATTTGTGATCTCTGTCTGTCAAATAAATAAATAAAATCTTAAAAAAAAAATTGTAGAATACTATGTATGTTATTGTGCACTTAAAGGTTAAGTGTGGTGATCATTCCTTGGTAGTACTTTCTGAGCTTTTATTTTTTGAGAGAGAGAGCATGGGTAGGGGGTGGTAGGGGCAGAGGGAGAGGGAGAGGGAAAAACTTAAACAGGCTCTACACCCAGCCCAGTGCCAAGCCTGCTGTGGGGCTTGATCTCATGACCCCATGGTCATGACCTGAGCTGAAATCGAGAGTCTGACGCCCAACTGGCTGAGCCACTCAGGCACCCCTGAGCTGTCTCAATTTTAATTAATAATGGTGTAATATTTCATCGTATGGATGTACTGTAATTTATTTAAGTATCCCCCTGGCATTTCAGTCTTTGCTTTTATTAGCAATCGTGTAAGAAACACCTTTAGGGGCCCCTGGGTGGCCCAGCTGGTTAAGCTTTCAACTCTTGATTTCGGCTTAAGTCATGATCTCAGAGTCGTGGGATTGAGCCCTGCCTTGGGATTCGTGCTCAGTGTGGAGTTTGCTTGAGGTTTTCTCTCCCTCTCCCTCTGCCCCTGTCTTCCCTCTCTCGCTCTCTGTCTCTCCAGTAAATAAACAAATCTTTAAAAAAACTACCTTTATATATCCCTTATTTCATACCTTTGAGGCATATATCTGGCTTAAATACTTAGAAGTAGAATTGTGGGGCCAGAGAATATATGCCCTTAAAACATTTAAAACATCTTTTTATTTGGAAATAATTTGAAATTTAGAGAAAAGTTGCAGGATTAGTGCAGACAGCACCCATATGCTTTTTACTGGGATTCACCTATTAGATGTGTGTAGATTCTAAGATTAAGTAGTATATGCCATGGTATACACGATGGGCTGTATACCACGATGACAGTACCTGTAGAACAGGCTGAGCAGGGCTCTGGACAGTCCAGCGTTCCCCGTGGGCTCAGAAGCCCCCACTACATTGGGCAGCGCTGGTCTTGCTCACCTTGCCTTCAGGCCTCTCCCCACACAGCCCGGTGGCTGGGGCCTGCAGGTGGTGACATTCGATGTCTGTGTCAGGGGTCTTTGTGCTTGGTGTGGCGTCCAGCTATTAGCCAAGGACTTGGCCAGATTTCAAGCAGCCTTTTGCAAGGATAACCCTTGCCTTTGGTCGTCTGAATATGTGATCATTTGGAGCTTTCTGGTATCAGCATTTGCTCCCCTGAGGAATTTCAGCTTGTCTTGTAGCTTGAGGTTGCTACTGTGCTCAGGAGAAGCAATTTTGGCAGAACTAGGTTGCTAATATTGTTTTCTCTGCTGAACCAGTTCTTTTGGAGGACCGATAGGCCTCTGCTTTCTTCAGTTTTAAGGCTGAATAATATTCCATTGTATGTATACACCACATTTAAAAAAAAGATTTTATTTACTTAATTTTTTTTTAAGATTATTTATTTACTTATTTGACAGGCAGAGATCACAAGTAGGCAGAGAGGCAGGCAGAGAGAGAGAGGGAAGCAGGCTCACCGCTGAGCAGAGAGCCCCATGTGGGGCTTGATCTCAGGACCCTGGGATCACGACCCGAGCCAAAGGCAGAGGCTTTAACCCATTGAGCCACCCAGGCGCCCCTATTTACTTAATTTTTAAGTAAACTCTTTCCCCAATGTGGGGCGTGAGCTCACACCCCTGAGATCACGAGTCACATGCTCTGTGCTCTACCAACTGAAGCAGCCAGGTGGCCCATATATATCACATTATATATCCATTAATTAGTTTGTGGATAACTTGTTTATTTGGATGGTTTGGTTCTTACTTACTTTTTCATGTTTATGCTTTCTTGTTTAATCTCTTATTTTGCAGGTATCGCTTAAATCTGAATCAAGAAGAGATAAAACAAGAAGTAGAGGAGTATCTTCCTTCATTTTCTAAATGGGCCAGAGATTTCATGCATAAATATAATTCAGCTGACTTACCCCAGATGCAGCTCTCTCTGTAAGAAACTCATTTTGTTTATATGGTGTTCATATGTTCAGATCAGGATTTTACTCTGTGTGTTGAAATACAATTTTTTAAAGGTCGAGTTAGTATAACTAGCTTTTTTGTTTGCTTATTTTATATGTTATGGTCCCGAGTGTCTTTACAGGACAAAAAAATAATCTAATGAATAGAAATTCTACTTTCATTATCATACAATCTTCTGATTTTTATATCTCAGTTTGTTTTTTTAAGATTTTTTTTTAAGTAATCTCTATACCCAACGTGGGACTTGAACTCCTAACCCAAAGATCAAGAGTTGCATTCACCTGAGCCAGCCAGGTGCCCCTGTTAGTATGTTTTTTAAATAAAATAACCAATTTATAGATCTTCTCGGGATTGTAATTTGTATGTATTTCTATTACTATCCTATGTGGTCTGTGTCACATGCTAATTGTCTTGTGGATTTGTGCTCTATGTTTAAATACTGTGTTGAAGCATTTAACTCATTTTGGCATTTGGCAGTTTATTGGTTTTTTTCCCTTAAAGAAGCGTTCATGTAAGTTTATAAGTCATACATTTTTTTTCCTCTTTCATTTTTACTCATTCAGCAAGTGTTTATCTAGTGCCTAATATGTGCCAGGTAATGTTCTAGGTTCTGGGATTATCATGGGTGTTGGGGGGAAGCAGCTGACTTCATGACGTTTCTATAGTACTGAACAAGTAAACAACAGACTGTGATAAATGCAGGGTAGAACAACATAAGAAAGAATGTGAAGTTGGTGGTAGTGGTGGTGGACATATTATTTCCAGTGAATGGTTGTGAAAGGCCTTTCCAATAAGATGACGTGGAGATGAAGCCTGAAGGAGATGAAGGAGGTAACTGAACAGCTCTTTTCAGGACGAGTGTTCCAGGCACAGCCCCTTGGGTGATGACACCTGCCAGTGTGGTGGGGGCAGAGCAAGGAGGGAAGGAACAGAAGTAGCCTTCCGGGGCCTCGTAAGCCATGTCAGGACTCTGGGTGCTGTTCTGATTAGATAAGAGGCCACTGGAGAGCTCGCTTGCACAGAGGGTTTTGATGTAATTTCCTGCCTCCCACCCCTCCCCCTTATCAACATTTTCTTTTTCTTTAAAGAGGCACAGCTTCCATTTATATAAATTTTCTTACCTTTTCTCAGTATTCTTACTATTTTATCGCAGGACACTTTGTGATCTGAAAAACTTGTTTAAGATTTGTGCATCAGAAACTTAGGAACCGTTAGTTCTTTGGACCAGTTTGTTGTTTCAAGTTCTCTGTGGTTCAGAGAGATCTACACTGAACCTGGATGTGAATCCCAGTTTTGCCGCAATTTAGCTCTGTAACTTAACTTCTCTGTGTGCATTAATCAGATTTACTTTATTTTTTTAAAAGATTTTATTTATCGGGGCACCTGGGTGGCTCAGTGGGTTGGGCCGCTGCCTTCGGCTTGGGTCATGATCTCGGAGTCCTGGGATCGAGCCCCTCATCGGGCTCTCTGCTCAGCAGGGAGCCTGCTTCCCATTCTCTCTCTGCCTACCTCTCTGTCTACTTGTGATCTCTCTCTATCAAACAAATAGATAAAATCTTTAAAAAAAAAAAAGATTTTATTTATTTATTTGAGAGAGAGAATAAGAGAACACAAGTGAGGAGTGGAGAAAGGGAGAAGCATGCTCCCCGCTGAGCAGGGAGCCTTATGTGGGACTCGATCCCAGCACCCTGAGATCATGACCTGAGCCGAAGGCAGACGCTTAACCTACTGAGCCACCCAGGTGCCCCCAGATTTACTTTATTTTTATATGTTTTTTTAATTTTTATTTTCAATTAGCAATAATCGCGCCTCGGATAAACCTCATTGGCTACGATACTGCCACTGTGCAAAGCTTTTTTATTTTTATTTTTATTTTTTATTTTATTTTATTTTTTTTTTTAAGATTTTATTTATTTATTTGACAGAGAGAGAACACAAGTAGGCAGAGAGAGAGGAGGAAGCAGGCTCCCTGCTGAGCAGAGAGTCCGATGCGGGACTCGATCCCAGGACCCTGAGATCATGACCCGAGCCGAAGGCAGTGGCTTAACCCACTGAGCCACCCAGGCGCCCTATATGTTTTTTTATTTAAGTGACCTCTCCACCCAGCATGGAGCTTGAACTCATGACCCCGAGATCAAGAGTTGCTCTTGTTACTGAGTCAGCCAGGCGCCCCCATCAGATTTCCTTTTTTTTTTTTTTTTAATTTTTTTTAAAGATTTTATTTATTTATTTGAGAGAGAGAGAGAGAGGAAAGAGGTCAGAGGGAGAAGCAGACTCCCTGCCGAGCCGGGAGCCGGACAGATTTACTTTTAAAAGGATCATTCTGGCTACTCTTTCGAGACTGCGTTGTAGGATAAGGGCAGAGGTAGAGAGACTAAGTTGGAGGCTCTTAAAAGAACCCAAGTAAGGGATGTTGGTGGCTGAGACAGTGCAAGTGTGGAAGTGATGAGAATCAGTTGGACTTCAGTCAGACTTTAGTGGTAGAACGGATAGTTTTGGATTGGATGTGGAGTGTGAGGGAAGGAAAAGTCAGTAGTGATTCCAGGGCAGAAAATGTGATGAGAAGGATGTCAAGAGAGAATGGTAGAGGAGGATTTGGAGACAGGGAGTTAGGCAGCTGTAGTGAGGGGTTGTTCTATGAGGGGCACATAGAAATGAAATGATAACCAGAGCCTTATGTGGAGGCTAAGAGAGTTTTGTTGTTTTGAAGATGGGAGCTATAAAGTGCTCATGTGCTCATGGGGAGAATTCCACTGAGAGGGCAGAATTCATCATGAGAGATGGGAAAGGTCAGATATGTGTTGATCATGGCAGAAGGAATGAGAGTACACAAGTGGAAGGGTTGACTTATGGGACACTTATTTCTTGCCGTTAAAATCTCAAGTGGAGGGGTGCCTGGTGGCTCAGTGGGTTTAAACCTCATGATCTCAGGGTCCTGGGATCGAGCCCTGCATCGGGCTCTTTGCTCAGCGGGGAGCCTGCTTCCCAGTCTCTCTCTGCCTGCCTCTCTGGCTACTTGTGATCTCTGTCTGTCAAATAAATAAATAAAATCTTAAAAAAAAAAAATCTCAAGTGGACTACTTCATCAAAGATATTTGGAAATTTTACAACCTTTTACATAGTGCTAGAGTTCTCTGAGAATTTTGTAATCATTTTAGAAGGTTGTTAGCAATGTTTAAATGTCCTGTATCTGGATTTTATTTATTTTTATTTATTTAATTATTTTAAAAAGATTTTATTTATTTATTTGACAAAGATCACAAGTAGGCAGAGAGGCAGGCAGAGAGAGAGAGGAGGAAGCAGGCTCCCTGCTTAGCGGAGAGCCTGATGCGGGACTTGATCCCAGGACCCTGAGATCATGACCTGAGCTGAAGGCAGAGGCTTAACCCACTGAGCCACCCAGGCGCCCCCTGTATCTGGATTTTAATTGTTTTTATTTAATTGTTTTTATTTCTTTTATTATTATTTACAATTCAGTGACTTTCAGTATATTTGTAGAGTTGTGTAACCATCACCATAGTTCGCCATGATTTTGATATATATTTTAATAATGGTTATTTAAAAAAAAAAATGAGGCTTATCGTGCTGTTAGAATTGGGTTTATTTTTCATATTCCTTTTATTCTGAAGTGGTCTTAAATATACCAGTAGCTCCCTTCCTTAAACAAATTAAAAAACTGTAATAAATGGGTTAAATTTATAAGCGCTTCATTCTTTGTTATTTCTTTGAAGCAAATTGCCTATGTCTAGAATAGGGGGTGGGTCTCTGTGCATTAGTCTTCACTGTGATAAACAGGGAAGTGTTTATTAAGTAGTTGTTCTTCTCATAATTTGTTTCATTGTTTTGTAGTAATTCTGTTATTCTAGTTTCTTGATTTTCTATCATGATTACAAACTTAATTTTTGTCTTATGGTGTTCCTAATCATTTCTTTATCCTTATTTACCCTTTCTCACTACACACCTCTCTTTTCCTTCCTTATTATTTATTTTGGAGTCATTTAAATTTGCTTGAGGATTAAAGTTGTGGTGGATATACCTTTTCTTTGTTGTTTCACATATTAGCTTTTATTTTACTCTTTAATTGTTTCAGCTTTTGTCTGCATGTTTTTTCTTTTGGTTAAAATGTATTCATTGTTTTTGCGGTGGTAAGCTGCCATTTTCTCACTGACCCATGGGTTTAGCTCTTTAGCAAACACTTATTCCATGCAGTATCTGCTCAGCAGTGTGCTAGGACCTGGTGTTCCAGGGAGACTAAACCCCTCCAAGAACTCTGTACTGGTGGTAGTTGAAAACATAGACCTGGAGGGTATTGCTTAGAGAGAACATGTAGGGCAACAAGAGGCATGGAAGAGTGTGCTATGTAAGGAAAGAAGTAGAGAGGAGTAGAATCCATCAGTGGAGGCTGGGGAGGCTTATGATGGACTCGTAAGGAATTAGGTAGCCTGAAACAAGCCTTCCTGATAGGAAGCCAGGGAAGGTGTGGGATTCAGATCCCTGAAAGGGATTTTTGAGGTCAACTCTTAGTTTCACATAAGGAAACTGAGATCCAGTGAGAGGTATGACTTTTCCAGGTTTTATGTGAAAGAAGAGTGGTTTAGCTGAGTCTATAGTAATAATTCTTGATTCCTAGCCCAGTGTCCTCTCTGTATCTTGGTATAAGACTTTTTTTTGTTTCAGTTACTTCCAATGGAACCTTCTATGTCTGTGAAGGAAGAGCTCCATTATGTTTTAGCTTGTGTCATTTTTGCAGCAGTTTACAGCCACCTTAAAAAAAAATCTTGGGGTGCCCGGGTGGCCCAGTCGTTAAGCTTCTGCCTTCAGCTCAGGTCATGATCTCAGGGTTCTGGGATTGAGCCCCGCATCAGGCTTCCTGCTCAGTGGAAAGCCTGCTTCTCCCTCTCCCACTCCCCCTGCTTGTGTTCCCTCTGTCACTGTGTCTCTCTCTGTTAAATAAATAAATAAAATCTTTAAAAAAAATCTTTTTTAGACTTTAGCACAGAGAATAAGACTTTTTTTTTTTTAAAGATTTTATTTATTTATTTGACAGAGAGTGAGCACAGGCAGATAGAGTGACAGGCAGAGGCAGAGGGAGAAGCAGGCCCCCCGCTGAGCAAGGAGCCCGATGTGGGACTTGATCCCAGGAGGCTGGGATCATGACCTGAGCCGAAGGCAGCTGCTCAACCAACTGAGCCACCCATGCGTCCACAGAATGAGACTTTTAAAGGTCATTTAAGGAAACAAGTTTTCTCACCCATTTGGTAGTAAGAGAGTAAATCTTCATTTTTACGGTATCATATTCTCCATCAGAGTTTTACAGCATTATTTGGTCAAAATCATAGTAGTTAAATTGAAATACTGTCATTTATTCCACAGACCTAGGTCTAAAATCACATTACTGGGGCGCCTGGGTGGCTCAGTGGGTTAAGCCTCTGCCTTCAGCTCAGGCTGTGATCTCAGGTCCTGGGATCAGGCCGGAATCAGACTCTGTGCTCAGCAGGGAGCCTGTTTCTTCCTCTCTCTCCGCCTGCCTCTCTGCCTACTTGTGATCTCTCTGTCAAATAAATAAATAAAATTTAAAAAACCACAAAACACAAAATACATTACTTCCATTTTCTAGGGGAATGAATTTCAGTAGCAATTTTAAAAGTTTCATTACCTATCTTCTATTAAGTATACATGTGATATTTTATAAATAATGAAGTTTGCTTTATTTCATTGGAGCATATTTAAATATATAACACAATTAGATAACATTTGGAGAAAGAAAACAGAACAATATTTAAGAAATTTTGGATAAGTTGTAGTTTCCTTGAATTCCTCTGTTGTCTTCCTCAGAGACTGCAGAAGTATACATATATTCCTGGAGACTATATATATATATATATATATATTATTTTTTTTTAAGATTTTATTTATTTATTTGACAGACAGAGATCACAAGTAGGCAGAGAGGCAGGCAGAGAGAGAGGAGGAAGCAGGCTCCCTGCTGAGCAGAGAGCCCGTTGCGGGGCTCGATCCCAGAACCCTGGAATCATGACCTGAGCCGAAGGCAGAGTCTTTAACCCACTGAGCCACCCAGGCGCCCCTGGAGACTATTTTTAAACCAAAACAGTAAAAAAAATTACTGAAATGTCATTTTTTTCTCTAGAAAATATTCTCATTTGTTAAGATGTAGTTGCTGATCTAAATAACATGAAATTAGCAAATCAAAGTCAACTAAATCATGTATTCTGATAGAATTCTTAAGCTTTTTAAATCTCAATTCTCTCTTTTTTTTTAGATTTTTATTTATTTGACAGAGAGATCACAAGCAGGCAGAGAGGCAGACAGAGAGAGAGGGAGAAGCAGGCTCCCCGCTGAGCAGAGAGCCCGATGTGGGGCTCGATCCCAGGACCCTGAGATCATGACCTGAGCCGAAGGCAGTGGCTTAACCCACTGAGCCACCAGGTGCCCCTTAAATCTCAATTTTTATTTTATTTAATTAACATTTATTTTTAAAGATTTTATTTATTTATTTGACAGAGAGAGGGCACAAGTAGGCAGAGCCGCAGGCAGATCCGACCCTAGGATCATGACCTGAGCTGAAGGCAGAGACTCAACTGACTGAGCTACCCAGGCACCCCAAATCTCGATTCTTATGATCTAAAATATATTTTCTTACTAGAAAATTTATCCTTTTCCTGTAAGATTTCTTTATTTTTTTATTTTTTAAAGAATTTATTTATTTGACAGAGAGAGATCACAAGTAGGCAGAAAGGCAGGCAGAGAGAGAAGGAAGCAGGCTCCATGCCAAGCAGAGAGCCCAATGGGGGACTCGATCCCAGGACCCTGACTGAGATCATGACCTGAGCCAAAGGCAGAGGCTTAACCCACTGAGCCACCCAGGCGCCCTCGTGTAAGATTTCTATTAGATTAAGTATCTTATCTGGCTTTGAGTCTAGAATGGGTTTAATAAAAGTTGGTGCTATCTGACTTTTTTCTCCTGCTGAATAATTTACTGCTCTGAAAATGAGTAAATCTTAGATAAGAGCCTTAGGTAGGAAGCTTTCAAAGTTATTTTCACCTCCTAATTCCTTTGATGTTTATATATATTTTTTTCTCCTTCCTGTGCTCTTGGTTATTTAAGTTAGGATAGTAGACTCAGAACTTCTTTTGTAATATAAAAAACAATGCCGAGGGGCGCCTGGGTGGCTCAGTGAGTTAAGCATCTGCCTTTGGCTCAAGTCATGATCTCAGGGTCTTGGGATCGAGTCCCCTATTGGGCTTTTTGCTTGGTGGGGAGCCTGCTTCCTCCTCTCTCTCTCTCTGCCTCCCTTTCTGCCTACTTGTGATCTCTCTCTGTCAAATAAATAAATAAAAATCTTAAAAAAAAAAAAAAAACAATGCTGAGTACTTAGTTTTAAATATTGGTAGTGATGGAAATGGATTCATTTAACGTTTAAGTAAAGAAAACAATGAGGAATTGTAGGTGCACACGATGTCCTTTGAAGATTGTTATGGGGAGTGTAGGAGCAAAGTGTTTGATAATCAGGCTTCATAATGCATGGATGATGGGGAAAGACAGCTCATTCTTAAATAGTTTAATATGGTATCACTGAAGGAATACAGCCTTTGCTACCTTGGGTGCAACCACATGCAAGCCATTTTATATTAACCTGTGTAATAATTATATATCAGAATATTCATATTGGTATTGTGGCTTCATTAGGTCCAAATAGTGATACTTGTAGTAATCTAGGCCTGAGGAGATAAAGGCCTGAGTTAGGAAGATTATAGTAGGAATGAACTCAAAAGTATAGATGGTAAGTATTAAGACTTAAATTATGTGAGTTAGAGGCATTGGACAGCGGTTCTCAATCTTGAGCATGCATCAGAATCACTTACAGAGTTTGTAAAACAAATTGCTGGGTTTTACCTGCAGACTTTCTGATGAGTAGGTCTGGAGTGGAGCCTGAGAATTTGCTTTTATTAGAAGTTCCTAGGTGAGGGCGCCTGGGTGGCTCAGTGGGTTATGCTCAGGTCATGATCTCGGGGTCCTGGGATCGAGTCCTGCGTCGGGCTCTCTGCTCAGCCGGGAGCCTGCTTCCCTTCCTCTCTCTCTGCCTGCCTCTCTGCTTACTTGTGATCTCTCTCTGTCAAATAAATACATAAAATCTTAAAAAAAAAAAAAAAAGTTCCTAGGTGATGTTGATGATGCTCGTCTAGGCACCACATTTTGAGAATCGCTTCGGTAAAAGTGTATGGATGATCTCCCATCCCCCAATCCTCTGTCTGTCATAGAGTCAGTGCCAGAATGTGAGAAAAGTGAAGTGGTCTAAGGAAGTATTCTTGTGTTTCATTTTTTAGGCCGAGTGATGGTAATAACAATAATTCAACATGTAATATTGAAGTCATAAACTCATTGGATATTGAAGAAAGCATTTGGTCCCCTAGGTTTGGATTAAAAGGCAAAATAGATGTCACAGTTGGTGTGAAAATACATCGAGGATATAAAACGAAATATAAGATAATGCCACTGGAACTTAAAACTGGCAAAGAATTAAATTCTGTTGAACACCGTAGTCAGGTAGGTATAAGTCTTAGTAAGAAAATTGTCTGAATATTTAGTACACTGAAAAATGTAGGTCTGCTTTATATATTTTGGTTCAATTTGGGTAATTTTTAGTTAAGTTTCATATAGTACTTTTCAATTTGGGATGTATCCAGAGTACTCAAATTGTTTGTAAATGTATACAAGGCTAGCCGAAAGTTTTCTCTAGTGAAGAAATACAGCAGCTGAATTTATAAGACAGTGTTGCCAAGTTTATGTTGCCAAACTACTAGTCTAAACAGATATTCCTAAAGAATTCTTTGGTGATAAAATTTGCTGAAACCAAGTATATTTGGAAATTTAATGATGCATGGTAGCCTATTAAAGTTTCTGAGAAATCAAAGTAATACGGATTTGGTTTAGGTATGTTTAAACCTGTTGTTTTCTAAACTTAGTTTAACATGGGACTATTGTTTTCATGTAACATCTAACATAGGATACTCTTAGAAAACATCAGTCTAGGGTGCCTGGGTGGTTCAGTCCTTAAGCACCTGCCTTTGGTTCAGGTCATGATCCCAGGGTCCTGGGATTGAGCCCCGCATCAGGCTCCCTGCTCAGAGGGTAGCCTGCTTCTCCCTCTCTCACTCTCCCTGCTTATGTTCCCTCTCTCGCTGGGTCTCTCTGTCAAATAAATAAATAAAATCTTAAAACACACACACACACACAAATCAGACTAAATCCATTCTTTTATTTTTGTCTTTTAATCTGATTTTAATGATTATTATCTAAAATGAAATATAGGGTCGCCTGGGTGGCTCAGTGGGTTTAAAGCCTCTGCCTTCTGCTCAGGTCATGATTGCAGGGTCCTGGGATCAAGCCCCGCATTGGGCTCTCTGCTCACCAGGGAGCCTGCTTCCTCCTCATTCTCTGCCTGCCTCTCTGCCTACTTGTGATCTTTGTCAAATAAATAAGTAAAATCTTTTTAAAAATAAATAAATTTAAAAAATGAAATATAGAACCATGTCTTATTACCATTATGTTAAATTCAAGTTCTTATTAATCTTTTCTTCTCTTTGGTAAACATAACGATCTTTTGTTGTCCTTGAAAATTATCTGAAATTTATATTATTTATAGTGACATAAAGTAATTAACATAAATCTTTCTTTCCTCCTACCTAGGTATGTTAATTATAATGACTGGTCTTGGTGTTTTGGAATTTCATGATTTATGTATTATTTATTTGGGAGAGTGAGACAACATGAGCTGGGGCACTGGGGGAGGGGTGCATCAGGACACTGAGATCATGACCTGAGCTGAAGGCAGATGCTTAACAGCTGAGCCATCCATGCCTCCCAAGTTTCCAACTCTTGATCTCAGCTCAGGTCTTGATCTCATGGATGAGAGTTCTGGTTCCACACTGGGCTTCAGGCTGGGTATGGAACCTACTAAAAAATAAACAAACACATAAATCATTCAACATTTTAATCTTGTCCTGGAAAGCATACTAGCTTCTTGCAGGTTGTGTATGACTAAATGACTTGCTATTGTTGCTAAGGTGGTTTTATGAATTGTAAACCAACTGTTTCTAACTTGTCTTAGATGGTTTCTTTGGAGAGTACCACATAAATTTAAAGCAGCTAATAATGATTCATGCTGTGCAAAAAACAGTGAGCTTTGTAGAGTTAGTCTCATTTAGTTGTCCTAGTAACTATGATGTAAATAATATGCATTTTAGTGTTTAATTCACTTATTTTATTTACTTATTTATTTATTTTAAACAGGGAAATTTATTTATTTACTTATTTTAAACAGTTCATTTATTTTAAACAGGGAAAGTAGTGTCTAAAGACTGTTAACTTCAGAATGTAAAATATAATTTGGCTAATTTCCCTCTCTAATTTATTGGAAACCTTAATATTTACTGTCTAAGAAAAATTCCATGTTTTTTTTTTTTAAGATTTTATTTATTTATTTGACAAAGAGATGATAAGTAGCCAGGGAGGCAGAGAGTGAGAGAGGAGGAAGCAGGCTCCACGCTGAGCAGAGAGCTTGACGACGCAGGGCTCCATCCCAGGACCCTGGGATCATGACCTGAGCCACCCAGGTGCCCCAATTCTATGTATTTTTAAAAAAATATTTCATTTACTTATTTGAGAGAGAGAGAATGACAGAAAGAACACAAGCAGGGAAGGGGCAGAGAGAGAGGGATTAGCAGACTCCCCACTGAGGAGGGAGTCTGACGTGGGGCTCAATACTAGGACCCTGGGATTAAGACCTGGGCCAAAGGCAGGCCCTTAACTGACTGAGCCACCCAAGCATCCCTCTATGTATTTCTTTATTGTGTAAAACTGGAAGCACAGACAAGTGTTTGTGTTGTAGAAGTTCAATATTTGACATTGAATTATTGTGTTATCTTTATTAATTTGCCTAATGTTATTTTCAAAATGGAAATAGTTTAATGGACCTTTTGATTTTTTAATTTATTTTTAAAGATTTATTTATTCATTTTGGCGCCTGGCTGGCTCAGTGGGTTAAAGCCTCTGCCTTCGGCTCAGGTTATGATTTCAGGGTCCTGGGATCGAGCCCCGTATCGGGCTCTCTGCTTAGTGGGAAGCCTGCTTCCTCCTCTCTCTCTGCCTGCCTCTCTGCCTACTTGTGATCTGTCAAATAAATAAATAAAATCTTAAAAAAAAAAAAAAAGAATATGTGTGTACATGTGTGCATGCAATGGAGATTGCAGAGGGAGAGAGGTTTTTTTTTTTTTTAAGATTTTATTTATTTATTTGATGAAGAGAGACACAGCAAGAGAGGGAACACACGCAGGGTAAGTGGGAGAGGGAGAAGCAGGCTTCCCACTGAGCAGGGAGCCCGATGCCAGACTCGATCCCAGGACCCCAGAATTATGACCTGAGCTGAAGGCAGTCGCTTAACAACTGAGCCACCCAGCCACCTCAGGAGAGAATCTTTCAAGCAGACTATCTACTGAGCAAGGAGCTGTTTGTGAGGCTGGATCCCACGACCCACGAGATCATGACCTGAGTTGAAACCCGTAGTTTGTTGCTCAACTGACTGAGGCACCCAGGTGCCCTGACCTTTTGATTTTAAAGTTACAGTATGTGTTGATTGCTAAACACGCATGGACATATGAAAGGTAAACTTTTATTTGACAAAATGTACAATGTTTTCACAGCTTGTTCTGTACACACTGCTGAGCCAAGAGAGGAGAGCTGATCCAGAGGCCGGCCTGCTCCTTTACCTCAAGACTGGCCACATGTACCCTGTGCCTGCCAACCATCTTGATAAAAGAGGTTGAGTTGTTCTCTCTCCAGTTACTTCTCTGGCTGTTGTTTGTTTCTTTTTTTCCTTTAACCTTTGGTCATCTGTATATATACCTGAAAAATCATTCACTGTACTTGCTAGGCCTAATACAGGTTATAATATATAGTTGTGGTTTTATTTATTTATTTGCTTGCTTCCTTATTTATTTATTTTTAGTTGTAGTATTTTTTAAAAAGGAATTTTAACAATATACTCTATATTTGAAAACAACTTTAATCTTTTTTTAAAGGTTTTATTTTTATTATACAAATTTTTATTATACAAAATTTATTTAAACTTCCTGTGTTATTGAGACACTCTGGATAGTTGTATTTATCCTTACCATTTAGCTAAAAAATCAACTTCACAATATTTACTAGTTATGAGATATATATATGACTGTTTAAAAGAACTTATGAAATGACCCAAAGGGGCACATGCACCCCGATGTTTATAGCAGTAATTCCACAATAGCCAAACTACGAAGAAAAGAGCCTAGGTGTCCATCAACACATGAATGGATAAAGAAGATGTGATCTGTATATACAATGGAATACTCTGCAGCCATCAAAAAATTTGCATCAACCTGGATGGAACTAGAGGGTATTGTGCTAAGTGAAATAAGTCAATTAGAAAGATAATTATCATATGATCTCATTCATATGCACAATTTAAGAAACAAGGCAGAGGATCATAGGGGAAGAGAGGAAAACATGAAACAAGATGAAACCAGAGAGGGACACAAACCATAAGAGACTTTTAACCTTAGGAAACAAACAGGGTTGCTGGAGTGATGTGGGGGAGGGATAGGGTGACTGGGTTATGGACACTGGGGAGGATATGTGTTGTGGTTAGCGCAGTTAATTGTGTAAGACTGAGGAATCACATTTCTGTACCCCTGAAACAAATAATACATTATATGTTAATAATAAAAAAACGAACTTACGATGTGAACAAAATTTAAGCAAATATATACCAAAATTTTTTTTTAATATACACCAAAATGTTAACAGTTATTCTAGTGTAATGGGAAATAAGAACGTTCATTTTATGTTTTTAACTCTGAAAGTTTTACAAGAGAAAGATATATAAATAAACTTAATTCTTAAGCACACACCTACCTTTTTGTTCCATAGAATTATTAAGGCTAAGAAACCAGATGGCATTCTCTTTGTTTCACCGTATTAGTAAATCTGCTATTGAAAAGGAGAAGACAAAGCTTGCTCCTTTACCACAAATAATTGAGGACCAGCAAACTTGCAAATATTGTTCACAGATTGGCAACTGTGCTCTTTATAGCAGGTAAAAACATTTTCTTCCCAAAGTATTAATTCCAGTTAAGTATTTACTTAGCTCAACATGATTTAACTTTGTTGTCTGATCTGTAACTGATGATTTCATTTTAGTGATTTTTCTTCATGGGTAGTATTTCTAAAATGAAGGGAATAGAAAAAAACAAACCACAGTTCATATTTTGTAACCAGCCTATTTCCTTGGGGAATAATAGAATGCTTTTTAAACTTCTTTCAAAAGTGGTTATTTTAATCTTGCTGCAGATAGTTTCTGGGGAAATGAAATACTTTTAGGACTTAATGGAATCTGGTTAAGAAGGGGTAATCTTCTGTTAAGAAGGGGGATCTGGCAGGTTCATTTAGGGGAGCATGTGTTTTGATCTCAGGGTTTTAAGTTTGAACCCCATGTAGAGTGTAGAGATAACTTAAAAAAACTTAAATTTTTTTTTCTTTAATTTGTCAGAGAGAGGAGCACAAGCTGGGGGAGCAGCAGGCAGAAGGAATAGCAGACCTCCCTGCTGAGCAGGGAGCCTGATGCAGGACTGATCCCAGGACACTCGGATCATGACCTGGGCTGAAGACAGATGCTTAACTGACTGAGCCACCCAGGTCCCCCAGGAAATTTTGATGTTGTACGACTTTTTTTTAATGTTTTTAAAGATTTTATTTATTTGAGCAAGAGAGTGAGAGCATGAGAGGAGGGAGGGTTAGAGGAAGAAGCAGACTTCCCGCTAAATAGGGAGCCAAATATGGGGCTCAATTAGGGCCCCTGGGATCATGACCTCAGCTGAAGACAGGTGCTTAATGACTGAGCCACCCAGGTACTCCAGGAATTTTAAATATTATACAGGTTTTTTCCCCATTATTTTACTTATTTATTTGACACAGGGTGGGGAGAACATGAGCTGGGGTAGTGGCAGAGGGAGAAGGAGAAACAGACTCCTTGCTGAGCAGGGAGCCCAACACTGGTCTCGATCCAGGAACCCTGTGATCATGACCTGAACTAAAGACAGATACTTAACTGACTGAGCCGCCCAGGTGCCCCAAGACTTTTTTTTTAAGTGATCTCTACACCCAACATGGGATCCTAACTTACAATCCCAAGATCAAGAGTTGAATGCTCCACTGACTGAGCCAGCCAGGTGCCTATATGTCTATTTTTCTACCTATGGGAAGTTTATTAGCTGTCTTAAGACCAGTCATTTGTATTTATACCTCCATCAGCCAGTGAAAGTTTTGAAAGACATAAAAAAGTAGTTAGATGTAAATATAGAGTAGGAAACAAGTTCAAATCAAGACCAAAATTTACAATTCAGCCTAAAAATTCCCATAAAGGACTTTTCAAAGTATTATATCAAATAAATGATTTCTTAATGCAGAGGAAAATGAGCTTTGGGAAGTTTGGGCCTATAGCACAAGCACATTTTTTTTGAAAGTCTTATTCTCTATGTTTTGTATGCTATCTTATAATTGTTTTTATATAAAAATTCAGAAGTTAATATTAAGCACAATTGATACTCCATATAATTCTCCATTTTTTAAGACTTTTTTTAAAAAAAGATTTTATTTATGTATTTGACAGACAGAGATCACAAGTAGGCAGAGAGGCAGGCAGAGAGAGAGAGGGAAGCAGGCTCCACGCTGAGCAGAGAGCCCGATGCAAGACTCGATCCCAGGACCCTGGGATCATGACCTGAGACGAAGGTAAAGGCTTTAACCCACTGAGCCACCCAGGTGCCCCTCTCCATTTTTTAAAAAAAATATTTATCTGGGGGTACCTTCCTCCTCTCTCTCTCTGCCTGCCTCTCTGCTTACTTCTGTCAAATAAATAAAAATCTTTATAAAAAAATATTTATCTGTTGGACAGAGAGAGAGAGAGACAGTGAGAGAGGGAACACAAGCAGGGGGAGTGAGAGGGAGAAGCAGACCTCCCGCTGAGCAGGGAGCCCGATGTAGGTCTCAGTCCCAGGACCCTGGGATCCTGACCTGAGCTGAAGGCAGATGCCTAGTGACAGCCACCCAGGCACCCCAGTTCTCCATGTTTTTTGTGTTGACTTTCTAATGTTATAGAGCTGGATGTACACAAATTGTGATTTTGAGAAGTGCAGTTGTACAAAAAGCCGGGTACTGATACTATTATAGTAATGAAAATTAGAGTATACCAAACTTAAGTAGGTATTAGGTTGTAGTCCTTAAGGGCAAAGTAATACTATACTGGGTTTCTTAAGCATTTTGCTTTGTAAAAAGCCATTTGGCTTATAAAATGTTGAAAAGACTTTAAAGAAAATTAGGACCTGTGGTTATAGGTTACAGTGATCATCATATATGTTGCTTATTTTAGAAATAACCTCATTTTTATAGCCAGCCAGTAAAATGTTTTTTGTACATCTCTCTTTAGAGCAGTGGAACAACAGATGGATGACAGTTCAGTCCCAATTGGCATGCTGCCCAAAATAGAAGAAGAAACCCAACATCTAAAGCTTACACACTTAGAGTATTTCAGCCTTTGGTGTCTAATGTTAACCCTGGAGTCACAGTCAAAGGATAATAAAAAGAATCACCAACATATTTGGTTAATGCCTGCTTCAGAATTGTAAGTGGTCTATCTAATACAGTAAAACTTCAGTAATTTGGATTACCTAATGGGATGGTATTCGGAATTCATGAAAAATACAGGATACATGATATCATGTTAGGGCTGTGCAGTTTCATATATTCATGCCAACTGTAGATGGTTGTCCAGGAATTGTTTCGAAGTAGAGCACTATTCTTATTTTCAGTAGGTTAAATATGTCTTGAGAAATCATTTTTTTTTTTTTAAGATTTTATTTATTTATTTGATAGAGACACAGCGAGAGAGGCAACACAAGCAGAAGGGGTGGGAGAGGGAGAAGCAGTTCCCCACTGAGCAGGGAACCCGATGCAGGGCTCGATTCCAGGACCCGGAGATCATGACCTGAGCCGAAGGCAGGGGCTTAACCCACTGAGCCACCCAGGTGCCCAGATTCAAATTTTCTAAAGGTGGTCCATCTTTTATTTTGTGAGATCTATTTTTTATTATAAAATTTTTTAAAAATTTTTTTATTTTTTAGTTTCAGGGGTAGAGTTTAGTGAGTCATTGTCTACAACACCCAGTTACAGTGCCTTCCTTAATGCTCATCACCCAGTTATCCCATCACTCTACCCCTCCCCTCTAGCAGCCCTCAGTTTGTTTCCTATAGAAATCTTTTTTTACAAGTTGTTTATAAGGAAGTAATTCTGTATATCTTTGCATAGTATTTTTCTTTATGTAGTATTCCATTGTTTTTGATCTACCTATTTATAACTTTTAGAATGAATATTGATTTTAATGTGACTTTAGAAATAATTGGAACATTATTTTCTTAACAGTAAATTTTAACACCAGGAATCATTACAGTGGATTAAGTTGTTTTTGATAGACCATGTCAGCACAGTGAATATGTCAAGTGTACATATCAACAAGCTTCTGAAGCTGTAATTTAACAGTTGTGCCTGAGAAATTGTAAATGCTTAAAACTTGCTTCTTGGAAGCTGTGGAATTATCAGTTTGCTTATTATTATTTTAATAACTGATTATAAATCCTCTTGTAAATACTAAAGAACATCAAGTTCAGGGAAAGTATTACCATTTATCTTCCTCATTGTTATGTGTATCAGCATAGGAAGTAGGGACATCATTCAGAGTTCAGAGTACTGAGACATATGTTGTTCAGCGATCCCAGCCTGTGGCTGCAAGAAGGGATGGGCTACCTAGCACTCGTCTAGAGGTCTTTTGATGAGAGATTATTTTTAAATTAATAGAATGTTAGCATTTCTAACACTTGAATGTAGATTGTGGAAAATGTAAAAATGAATGAGTCAGTATTATGGCTTCCAGGGGCCAGATGAACAAGTAAATTGTGGAAAAATGCTAATATAGTATTTATATATATGATGTAAATGGAAGCTTTCTCTCTTTCTTTCTGTTTCATAGGGAGGAGAGTGGTAACTGCATTGGAAACCTGATTAGAACAGAATGTGTGAAAACAGTTTGTGATGGACAATATTTACATAATTTTCGACGGAAAAATGGTGACATGCCTGTCACAAATCTAATGGCAGGTGATAGAATTATTTTAAGTGGAGAAGAGAGAACACTGTTTGCTTTATCTAGGGGATATGTGAAGGAGATTAATGTGACATCAGTAACCTGCTTATTAGACAGGTAATGAAATGTTCCTTTGGTGGGGTGGCAGCTTTATGGATATGTAAATTGCATCCTATTCACAGTTTATTCATTTAAACCATTATTCATGGTTTCTAGTATATTATAGTTGTGCAGCCATCACCAAAATCACTTTTTCTAGAATATTTTCATCACTCCAAAAAAGAATGCTTGTACCCTTTGGTATTCATTCCCCCTACTCTAGGCAATCACCAGTTTCTTTTCTGTCTCTGTAGGTATGCCTGTTCTGAACATTTCATAGAAATGGGATCATATATGAACTTCTGTGACTGGCTTTTCTTTACCTAGCATACTGTTTTGTTTTTTTTAATTTGAGAGAGAGAGAGTGACAGAAGGAGCAGGGGGAAGACCAGTATAATGTTTCTGAAGTTCATCTTTGTTTTGGCATTTATCATTACCTTATTTCTTTTCTTTTTTTTCTTCTTTTATTTATTCATTCATTCATTTTATTTTAAAAAAGATTTATTTATTTATTTGACAGCAGAGATCACAAGTAGGCAGAGAGGCAGGCAGAGACAGAGAGGAGGAAGCAGGCTCCCTGCTGAGCAGAGAGCCAGACGCAGGCTTGATCCCAGGACTCCGGGATCATGATCTGAGCAAAATGCAGAGGCTTTAACCCACTGAGCCACTCAGGTGCCCCTCTTTTCTTTTTTTTAAGGATTGTATTTATTTGACAGACAAATATCATAAGTAGGCAGAGAGGCAGGCAGAGAGAGAAGGGAAGCAGGCTCCCAGCTGAGGAGAAAGCCCAGTGTGGGGCTCGAGATCCCAGGATGCTGGGATCATGACCCCAGCTGAAGGCAGAGGCTTTAACCCACTGAGCCACCCAGGTGCCCCTCTTCTTTTTTTAAAAAAGAGATTTCAATTACTTATGTGATGAGAGACAGCGAGAGAGGGACCACAAGCTGGGGGAGTGGGAGAGGAAGAAGCAGACTCCCTGATGAGCAGGGAACCTGATTCGGGGCTTGATTCCATGACCCTGGGATCATGACTTGAGCTAAAGGCAGATGCTTAACGACTGAGCCACCCAGGTGCCCCGGTACCTTCTTTCTTTATGGCTGAGTAAGATTCCATTATGGGGATAGGCCACATTTTGCTCTTCCATTCATCAGCTGATGGACATTTGAATTGTTTCTACTTTTTGGGTGTTAAGGCTAGTGTTGCTGTAAATATTCATATAAAAAGTTTTACATGAATATATATGTATTTTTAGCGATTTATTTATTTTGGAGTGAGGGAGTATAAGTGAGGTGAGGGGGAGAGGGAGAGAGAGAAGCAGACTCCCCCTGAGCACAGAGCCCAATATGGGGCTCAGTCCTAGGACCCTAAGATTGTGGATTGAGCTGAAATCAAGAGTTGGACTCTTAACCATCTGAGACCCCACAAGTGTCCCTATGTAAATATATTTTTACTCTCCTTTCTAGATGCCTACTGGTGAAATTGAGTTTAGCATTTTGAGGAACTACCAGAGTGCTAAGGTTTGGTTGGTATATTCTGTTTCATGATGCTAATGTGGACGTGATCATACCTAGTTCTCATCACCACATGAGTGTCAGACAGGCTAGATCCTCAGTTAGCCATGAAGCTTACTTGTAGCACTCTGGGCACTCACCATTTCATTTTCTCCTCCTAGAAAGAACCATTTTGGGGTGCCTGGCTCGCTCAATCAAGCATACAACTCTTGATCTCTGGGTTATGGATTTGAGCCCCATGTTGACTGTACAGGTTACTTAAAAATAAAATCTTTTTCTAAAAAAACATTTTTTTCCTATTTGTAGTTGGAAAATAAAGTATATTTATAAATAAAGTATATTTATCTCTGTTAAAACAAAGTGAGTTTATTTAAAGAAAAATTAAAAGAAAAAGTTTATTTAAAGAAAAGTAAATCGAATAGTTGGTATGAACATTTGTGGTTGAGACTGCTACCCATGCTCACTAATGTCTACATTCCCCTCTTCCTGCCCTCCCAGCCTTCCTTGCGTGAAGTGCAGGCCAGGCCTCCCGTATCTTAATGGATGGAGATTAGGAATTGGGATGCAGTGACTTCTGGGTAACTGCCCTGGATGTGTCCGGGCTTGTCCTCTGCCAGTCAGTAATTCTAGTTTAGCTACAACTAGCCGCAGACTGGGTTTCATGATATGGGATATAAGGCACAGTACTTCTTTTGTCTCTTAGGATTTCTGGCAGTCACTTGCAGTTATTTATTTAGTGAGTATCCTGCTTTGCAAATTGTTGAGGAGTTTATAATCTTGGGGGTAAACAAATAAATGTATTTCTGGTCTAATATGACAAGTGTTTGAATTGAAGAGAACACGGATGAGAGGCATTGAACCTAATTTTAGAAGGCTCAGGGAAAGCTTTTGAAAGAGGTCATTCTGGATCTTCACCTGGTGAATTAATTGCCTGGTGTAGCAGTGTGAGAAGAGTGTGCCGGACAGAGGAACGTGGTGCATAACAACATGAAGCGTGACAGTATGTTCAGCAAAGTGCAGGAATGTAAAAGATGAAGAAGATAGTGTGACTGGGGAGGTGACTTCATAGAAGATCTTACATAACATGTTAAGTTGTGACTATTCAGATGTATTAAAGAGTTTTAAACAGAAAAGCGATAATAATCGGATTTGCATTTCTCTGTGGTTGCATTGTGAAGAACAGTTGATTAATAGAGATGAATCTGAAAGCATGGAAACCAGGAAACTTGTAGTGGCCCGGGCCCAGATGATTGAGGGCAAGGTAGCTTTGGCAGAGAGCATGGAGTGATTTTGAGAAGTATTTGGAAAGTAAAATTGGCTAACATTTGGATGCTGATTGGATATGGAGGTTGAGGAGAGGGTGAGGGGAAGGGAGAAGGACGGACAAGGCAGTGGTGTAGAGGCACGTGCTGTTGACTGGAATCAGAGCCACATAATAAGGATCAGGTTCAGCGGGAGTAAAGATTTGTTCAGTTTTGAATGTATTGAGTTTTCATAGCCTGGGTATTGACCAAGTGGAAAATTCTTGCTGCCTGCCAGATATCCAAACCTGAAGCTCAGGTGAGCAGCCAGGCAGAAGAAGAATGTGAGGTCAGGCCTCAAGATGTAGATTTGGCATTTAGAGCTACATGAGGGGATGGAACCAAGGGAAAATGACAAGAAAGAACAGTATAGAGGACCAGGGGTGGGACTCTAGGGAACTCCGGGGTTTTAGGAGTTGGAAGAGGAGTGGGAGAAGGCATCAGGAAAGAGACCTGTGCTCCAGGCTGGAGGAGAGAGGGGCCCTGTGCTCAGGATCCTTCTCGGTGTGGTGAGTCCAGGCTAGATTGCAAAGCTAGGCCTAGTGAATTGTCAGCAGGTGTTGTAGGTTCCTGATTAATTGATTTGACCTTAGTGTCTTGAACCCTACTTTTCTCCCCTTTCCGGCCAGTGCACCATTCTTTTTTCTTTTCCTTTTTTTTTTTTTTTTTTTAAGATTTTATTTATTTATTTGACAGAAAGAGATCACAAGTAGGCACAGAGGCAGGCAAAGAGGGAGAGAGGAAAGCAGGCTCCCTGCCGAGAAGAGAGCCTGATGTGGGGCTCGGTCCCAGGACCCTGGGATCATGACCTGAGCCCAAGGCAGAGGCTAAACCCACTGAGCCACCCAGGCGCCCCAGGTAGCCATTTTAATAGCTATTGTGGCTCATTTACTCTTTCAGCAAACAGTAATGTATTCTTTCCTCCCTCCTTCCTCCCTCCCTCCCTCCCTTCCTTCCTTTCTTCCTTCCTTTTTTAAGATTTTATTCGTCGGAGAGAGAGAGAGAGAGAAATTGAGAATACAAACAGGGGGGGGCTGGCAGGCAGAGGGAGAAGCGGAATTTCTGCTGAGCAAGGAACCCAATGCGGCACTTGATCTCAGGACCCTGGGATCATGACCTCTGCTGAAGGCAGCGGCTTAACTAACAGGCACTCGGGCATCCTACAGCAATGTATTTCTTATGCAGACCAACTGACTATGTTAAATGAAGAACATTCATGTCAATCTGTTTGCTGTTTTAGGAACTTGTCAATACTCCCAGAATCAACTTTGTTCAGATTGGACCAGGAAGAAAAAACTTGTGATATAGACACCCCCTTAGGAAATCTTTCTAAGTTGATGGAGAATACTTGTGTCAGGTTTGTAACAATGAGTGAATCTGAAATTTACCCTTCTTTCTTAAGGAATATTACTAAAAACACCTTTTTTTTCTTTTCAGCCAAAAACTTAGAGATTTGATCATTGACTTTCGTGAACCTCAGTTTACATCCTACCTCAGTTCTGTTCTTCCATATGATGCAAAGGATACAGTTGCCTGCATTCTAAAAGGTACGTGATAATCAGCATGTCTGTTTCCATTGATTGTTCTTGGTTGTATATATAATTCAGTGTCTATTATAGCCTAGCATTTTTGTAACTTAATAAACTTATAATTTTTAGACAGATTTTCTTGGGAAGTAGTTTACCTATATGCTTTAATATCTCCATGACATTTTCTTACTTTAAAAAGACATATTGAAAAACAGACTTGAAGAGAGGCTGCCTTTTTTTTTTTTTTTAATTTTTTATTTCTTTTCAGCATAACAGTATTCATTGTTTTTGCACCACACCCAGTGCTCCATGCAATCCGTGCCCTCTCTAATACCCACCACCTGGTTCCCCCAACCTCCCCCCCTCCCCGCTCCTTCAAAACCCTCAGACTGTTTTTCAGAGTCCATAGTCTCTCATGGTTCACCTCCCCTTCCGATTTCCCTCAACTCCTGTCTCATCTCCACCTCCCCATATCTTCTGTGTTATTTGTTATGCTCCACAAATAAGTGAAACCATATGA
>NC_081560.1:135015935-135063515 GCF_022355385.1 Mustela nigripes | reverse complement strand
TTGGGGTACAGATGGCCCTTCTTTTCACTACATCTGTATCTTTGGGGTAAATACCCAGTAGTGCAATTGCAGGGTCATAGGAAAGCTCTATTTTTAATTTCTTGAGGAATCTCCATGCTGTTTTCCAAAGTGTCTGCACCAACTTGCATTCCCACCAACAGTGGAAGAGGGTTCCCCTTTCTCCACATCCTCTCCAACACATGTTGTTTCCTGTCTTGCTAATTTTGGCCATTCTAACTTGTGTAAGGTGGTATCTCAATGTGGTTTTAATTTGAATCTCCCTGATGGCTAGTGATGATGAACATTTTTTCATGTGTCTGATAGAGAGGCTGCTTTTCTTACAGTTAATTTGCTCATTGAAATCCAACATTCTTTTTCCTCTTATTTTAAAATTTAAATGTAGGTTTGAATAAACCTCAGAGGCAAGCAATGAAAAAGGTACTTCTTTCAAAAGACTACACACTCATCGTGGGTATGCCTGGAACAGGAAAAACAACTACAATATGTACTCTTGTAAGGTTATTCTTTTGCTTAGAAACTATTTAAATCAGCTTATCAGTTTGGAGAATGTGATGTTTTCTATTGAAAGGACTGAATTTTAAATCAAAAGGCTTTATTTCAAATTAACCTTTAAGAATGACATGAGGAGGTGCCTGGGTGGCTCGGTGGGTTAAGCCTCTGCCTTTGGCTCAGGTCATGATGTGGGGTTCTGGGATCGAGCCCCGCATCAGGCTCTCGGCTCAGTTGGGAGCCTGCTTCCCCTACCCAACTGCCTGCCTCTCTGCCTACATGTGAACTCTCTCTCTATGTCAAATAAAAAAATAAAATCTTAAAAAAAAAATGAATGACAAGAGAAACATAAAAGCTAAGTCACAAAAAGTTGTGATCATATTGTAGGTTTTTTGCATTTAGGATTATCTGAGATGTCTTTTGGTTGGTGGCATGTGTTTCATTGTATGTTTTCTTTGCCTTAAAAATTGATAAATTATACAGAGATGGTTGAAATAGATTTTTCTGGGATTTATTTTTCCATGTCAGTAGATTTCTGTGCTAATCTTAGATTAATCATAATGATGGCAACAATTATTTGTTGATTGATACTGTGTGCCAGGCACTATTCAAAGTTTGGACTTTGTACTCAATTTTATTATCAATAACAAATAATAAAATATACCTAATTTTATTATCATTAATAATATGGTATTAATATATCATTAATGAGATAATGCCATGTGACTTTCATCAAACATTTTGACTTTATAATTTTTTTAAATACTTAGCTGGCTCAGCTCTAAGATATGCTTCCTGTTAAGTTTTCTTTTTCTTTTTCTTTTTTTTTTTTTTAAAAGATTTTATTTATTTAACAGAGAGAGATCACAAGTAGGCCGAGAGACAGGCAGAGAGAGAGAGGAGGAAGCAGGCTCCCTGCCGAGCAAAGAGCCCGATGCGGGGCTCGATCCCAGGACCGGGGGTCATGACCTGAGCTGAAGGCAGAGGCTTTAACCCACTGAGCCACCCAGGTGCCCCCCTGTTAAGTTTTCTGATTGTATTTGAAAAATGTTGAAATTGAAAAATGTTGAAAAATGTATTTGAAAATTGTATTTGAAGCATGTTGAAAATTATTTGGAATTAAAAGTAATGTTATTTTCCTTTCTTTTATTCATTATTAGGTAAGAATTCTCTATGCCTGTGGTTTTAGTGTTTTGTTGACCAGCTATACACATTCTGCTGTTGACAATATTCTTCTGAAGTTAGCGAAGTTTAAAATAGGATTTTTGCGTTTGGGTCAGGCTCAGAAGGTACATCAAGACATCCAGAAATTCACAGAGGAGGAAATTTGCAGATCCAAGTCCATTAAATCCTTAGCTCTTCTGGAAGAACTCTACAACAGCCACGTAAGTACAGTTATTGCATAATAATACCAGCAGGAATTTTTGTAGCCAGACTGAGTGGAGAAACAACATTCTGGGAAATTCAGTCACATTGACCAGTTTTATTAATTTATAGTTTGCTCTTTGCTTTTGAACTGAAATGAGGATTCTGGTTTATTATTGAGGGCTCCCATCTCCTAGTTTAAACTATCCTAGTTATGGAAAATGCTTGTTTCTCTCCACTCATAATACTTTAGTGGAGGTAGTGCTGATTCTGCAGCTTAGTGCTCAACCCCTTAATAGGATTGCACCATCCACTTCAGTTCCCAGTTGTAAGTCCGGGCCTCCTGTGCAACTGAGCTAACAACCATAAATCAGGGTTCCCATGACCCCATCCAGGGATACCTTGCTAGAATGGCTTACAGAATTCAAGTAAGTGCTTTACTGACGAAATTACTGGATGTATTCATAGGATGCAATTCAGGAACAGTCAAATGGAAGAGATGCATAGGGTTAGGAATGCAGAAAGGGATCTAGAGCTTCTATACCCTCTCCAGATGAACCACCCTTCCAGCACCATGACCTGTTCACCAACCCAGAAGCTCTCTGAACCCCTTTGAGTGGGGGTTTTTATGGAGATTCCATCATGTAGGCATGATTGATTAAATCATTGGTGTTAAATCATTAACACCAATGATTAAGTTAAGTTAACTTAACTTATCTACTGACTCCCTCAGTAGAGGGGTGGGGTTGGGGGTGGGGTCCAAAAAATTCTAACCCTTTAATCTCTAGATTGGTTCCTCTGGCATCCGGCTCCCATCCTCTAATTAGCATAATGCAGATATGGTTGAAAGGGGCTTATTATGAATAACAAGAGATGTTCCTCTCTCCCCTTACACTCAGGAAATTCCAAGGGTTTTAGGATCTCTGTGTCAGGAACCCAGAGGAGGACAAACGTGTATTATTTTATTATAATATCACACCTAGAAAACTACTAATTATTTATTATTAGTAAATAATTTACTAAAAATTAGCAAATAATTAGGATTATTTAGCCTGTTTGAATTCCAAACAATAGTACATGAACAGTCTAATGATAGGTTTTTCTAGACTTAGAGACTTTTGATATAGAGCCTAGATTTTATTTTATTATTTAATGTCTGTATTTGGGGGGGAAGTTTTTATTTATTTATTTATTTATTTTAATTTTATTTATTTATTTGACAGAGAGAAATCACAAGTAGATGGAGAGGCAGGCAGAGAGAGAGAGAGGGGGAAGCAGGCTCCCTGCTGAGCAGAGAGCCCGATGCGGGACTCGATCCCAGGACCCTGAGATCATGACCTGAGCCGAAGGCAGCGGCTTAACCCACTGAGCCACCCAGGCGCCCGGAAGTTTTTATTTTTTAAAGATTTTATTTTGGGGGGCATCTGGGTGGCTCAGTCATTAAGTGTCTACCTTCAGCTCAGGTCATGATCCCAGGGTCCTGGGAAGCCTGCATTGGGCTTCCTGCTCAGCAGGAAGCCTGCTTCTCTCTCTCCCACTCCTCCTGCTTCTGTTCCCTGTATTGCTGTGTCTCTCTCTGTCAAATATATAAATAAAATCTTAAAAAAGAAAAAAAGATTTTATTTTGGGGGCACCTGGGTAGCTCACTTGGTTAAATGTCTGCCTTCAGCTCAGGTGATGATCCCAGCATCCTTTTGCTCATCAGGGAGTCTGCTTCTCTCTCTCCCTCTGCCTTTCCACCTGCTTGTGCTCTCTCTTTCTCAAATAAATAAATAAAATCTTTAAAAAATTTTTAAATTTAACTTAATTTATTTTTATTTTTATTTTACTTTATTTTATTTTATTATTTTTTTAAGATTTTATTTGTTTATTTGACAGACAGAGTTCACAAGTAGGCAGAGAGGCAGGCAGAGAGAGAGAGGGAAGCAGGCTCCATGCTGAGCAGAGAGCCCTATGCAGGGCTCAATCCCAGGAGCCCGAGATCATGACCTGAGCCGAAGGCAGAGGTTTTAACCCACTGAGCCACCCAGGTGCGCCCAAAATTTTTAATTTTTAAGTAATCTCTACATCCAACTTAAGACTTGAACTCGTGACCCCACGATCAAGAGTTACTTGCTCTACTGACTGAGCCAGCAAGGCACTCCCCACCCTGGGAAGTTTTAACTGATAGTTTTGTCTTTGAAAAAAATCATCTAAAATAAATAAAATAAATTTAATAGGCTGTTCCTTCTATTCCTTTTTCTATTATCTATACCAGTTATTGAAAAATTTTGAAGGGCACCTGGTGGGTGGCTCATTTGGTTGGGGGTCTGCCTTTGGCTCAGGTTATGGTCCTGGGGTCCTGGGATCAAAACCTACATCTGGGTCCCTGCTCAGCCGGGAGCCTGCTTCTCCCTCTCTCTCTGCTGCTCCCCATGCTTGTTCTCTTGTTCTGTCAAATAAATGAATAAAATCTTTAAAAAAAAGAGAAAAGAAAAATTTTTAAGTGTCTAAAATGTATATCTGATTAACTTCTTAAAAATTAAACTTATTGCGGGACGCCTGGGTGGCTCAGTTGGTTAAGCAGCTGCCTTTGGCTCAGGTTATGATTCCAGCATCCTGGGATCGAGTCCCACATCGGGCGAGCCCGGCTGGGAGTCTGCTTCTCCCTCTGCCTCTGCTGCCACTCTGTCTGCCTGTGCTCACTTGCGCGCGCTCTCTCTCTCCCTCTCTCTCTCTCTCTGGCAATAAATAAATAAAATCTTTAAAAAAAAAAAAATTAAACTTATTGGGGCGCCTGGGTGACTCAGTGAGTTAAAGCCTCTGCCTTTGGCTCAGGTCATGATCCCAGAGTCCTGGGATCGAGCGCCATATCTTGCTCCCTGCTCGGCGGGAAGCCTGCTTCTCCCTCTATCTCTGTAGCTTCCCTGCTTGTGTTCCCTCTTTCACTATGTCTTTGTCAAATAAACAAAAATCTTAAAAAAAAAAACAAAAAACAAAAAAACCTATTGGGCGCCTGGGTGGCTCAGTGGGTTAAAGCCTCTGCCTTCGGCTCAGTTCATGATCCCAGGGTCATGGGATTGAACCCCGCTTTGGGCTCTCTGCTCAGCAGGGAGCCTGTTTCCCTCTCTCTGCCTGCCTCTCTGCCTGCTTGTGATCTCTGTCTGTCAAATAAATAAATAAAATCCTTAAAAAAATAAAAACCTATTGGTTGTATTTGACTGATACAAACATTCTCAACAGTGTATTCACAGATCAAATTTAGCAGGGCATTAAAAGGTTTGTACACTGTGAACAAGTGGGATTTGTTCCCACGATAGAAGGATTATTGAGCAAGAAAATCTATCAGTGTGATCATTCATCCTTCAATTTTTAACATGCCTTTTATCATTAAATTTGAAGTGACTTTCTTGTATAAAGTATATAGCTAAATAATGTTATCTGCTCTGCCAATCTTTTTTTTTTTTTTTTAAGATTTTCTGGTTTCTCTTCAGATCGCATAAATCTTTCGCCTTTTACTAAAGATTTTATTTATTCATTCATGAGAGAGAGAGAGAGAGGCAGAGGAAGAAGCAGGCTCCCCACTAAGCAGGGAGCCTGATGTAGGACTCAATCCCAGGACCTGGGGATCATGACCTGAGCCGAAGGCAGATGCCCAAACATCTGAGCCACCCAGATGCCCCTGCCAATCTGTTTTTTAATTGTTTTGATTCCTGTCTTTTTTTTTTTTTTTTTTAGATTTTATTTATGTGACAGAGAGACAGTGAGAGGGAACACAAGCAGGGGGAGTGGGAGGGGAAGAAGCAGGCCTCCCACTGAGCATGGAGCCCAATGTGAGGTTTGATTCCAGCACCCTGGAATCAAAGGCAGAGGTTTAAACAACTGAGCCACCCAGGCATCCCTAATCCCTGTCTTTTAAAATATACATGACACATATATAAATTGTTTACATTCATCATAAACATTGATACATGTTAGGTCTTAAGTCTGCCATTTTATTTTTTGTTTTATGTTTCCTATGTTTTTTTTTGTTGTTGTTTATTTTGTTTTTATAATCACACCCAATGTGGGGCTCAAACTCACAACCCTGAGATCAAGAGTTACATAAGTGCCCCTCTTTTTATTGATTGTTTTCTTTTTCCTGCCTTATGGTTTACTTGAACAGTTTTTATTCCATTTTGATTTTTGTGTGATCACTTTGAATAGCTTTTAGTGGTTGGTCCGTTGCTCTGTGTATTACATCAGACACACATGCACACGTAGTCTGTTGATTTTGTCCTTTTACTAGTGCTTGTGAAGTTAGAGAGCTTAACTCCATTTATGTCCCTTTCTTCTCCTGTTTATGATTGTCTTTTTTTTTCTACATAAACTATGTCAGACTGTGTTCTAATTTTTACTTCAACCATCAAATATAATTTGTAGGAAATGAAAAACATATCTTATCCATCCATATATTTGTTTACTATGTTCTTCCCTCCTGATTTTCCAAATTTCTGTTCTTTTATCATTTCCTTTCTGTTTAAAGATCTTTCTTTATCCATTCTTTCAGAATAGTAGGTCAATTAAGAACAAATTCCCTTAGTTTTCCTTCATTGTGGGAATGTCTCAATTTCTCCTTCATTTCTGATGTATTGTTTTGTTAGTTATAGGATTCTGGGTAAATAATTCTTTTATTTTGGTACTGGAAAAAATATTATGCCCCTTCTATAAGGCTTCTGTGATTTCTAAGAGAAATGTGCAGACATTTGAATTAGAATGTTTTTCCCCTAGAGCAAGGTATAATTTTCTTGGGCTGCTTTCCAGACTTCTTCTTCTTCTTCTTCTTCTTTTTTTTTTAAGATTTATTTATTTACTTTAGAGAGGGAGAGAGAGAGCACACTCAAGTAGGAGGGGCAGAGGGAGAGGGAATCCCTGAGCATGGAGCCTGAGCTGGGACTCAATCCCAGGATCCTGAAATCAGGACCTGAGCCAGAAGCAGATGCTTCACCAACTGAGCCACCCGGGCACCCCCTCCGACATTTTTTAGTTTTTAGAATTTTAATTACTGTGTGTCTCATAATGTTTTTTTCTTTTTTTTTTAAATCATGTTTGAAGTTTTCTCAGCTTATTGAATCTGTATATTTAGTATTTTTTGCCAAGCTTTTTCAGCCACGATTGCTTCTAGTACTGTTTCAGCTCTTCCCTCTTTTTTTCTTCTTCTAGGACTTTGAAGACAGAAATGTTTGATCTTTTGATTATTCCACAGATCTGTCAGGCTCTGTTCATGTATTTTCCTTCAGGCTATTTTCTTTCTGTTATTCAGCCTGTATAATTTCTTTTTTCCTATTTCTCAGTTCACTGCATCTTTGCCCTGTCCTCTGCTGTTGAGTATATTCCATGATTTTAAAGTTTCAGTTATTTTGTTTTCAGTTCTAAAATTTCCATTCGCTTTTTCTTTTGTGCTCTATTTCTTCGTTGAGACTTTCTATTTTTTATTTGATTCAAGTATGTTTGTAGTTCCTCAGTGAAACATTTTTATCATGGCTGCTTTAAAATCTTTGTCATGCACTCTTGATCTTGGGGTCATGAGTTTGGGTGCCACATAGGGTGTAAAGTTTACTAAAAAAAATAAAAATAAACTTAAAAAAATAAAATTTTTGTCATACAATTCTAACATCTCTGATATCCTTCTGGTTGGCATCTTTTGAGTACCTTTTTTTCATTCAGTACAAGATTTTCCTGGGTATTTTTTTTTTAATGTATTTTTTTAAAGATTTTATTTATTTATTTATTTGACACAGAAAGAGAGAGAGAGAGAGAGCGCACAAGCAAGGGAAGAGGGAGAGGCAGGCTCCCCACTAAGCATGGGGCTTGATTCCAGGATCCTGGAATCATGACCTGAGCCGAAGGCAGATGCTTAACTTTCTAAACCCCCTAGGCTTCCCTTGTTTTTGTTTTTTATGTAATAGTTTCTTACTTCCTTCCTTTCTTTCTTTCTCTCTCTCTTTCTTTTTTTAAGATTTTGTTTATTTACTTGAGAGAGAGAGAGCCCAAGCAGAGGAAAGGGGTAGAGGGAGAAGCAGGCTCCCTTCTGAGCAGGGAGCCTGATGTGGAACTTGATCCAGGACTCTGGGATCATGATCTGAGCCAAAGACAGAGGCTTAATCAACTGAGCCACCCAGGTGCCCCCCCCCCCTTTTTTTAAAGTAGGCTCTGTGCCCAGTGTGGGGCTTGAATTCAGAACCCTGAGATCAAGACCTGAAGTGAGATCTAGAGTTGGACACCACCAATTGAGCCACCCATGTGCCCCTGGCTATGTATATTTTATGACAAACCTGAACATTTTGCATTATGTTATTTAAGATTTCTGTTTTAGCTGGCTTTCCAATTCTACTCTGATAGGGCAAGAGAGTACATCACTTCATTACTGTCAGGTGGAGTTGAGGTGAGGTTCCCATTTGGCCTCTTAACATAAAGCGGTAGGGGCTCCTCATTACTGATGGATAGGGGTAGAAGTCTGGGTTCCCCACATGGTCTCCACCAACATTGTGAGATGGGGCCTTATTATCATTCAGCAGGGATTAAAGTCTTGGCTGCCTCCTTGCCCGGCTGCCCCAGTAGGACATTGGAGTTCCTTTGCCTACATCAGTGGGGCATAAGACTACAGTGTTTTTTGTGGCCTTTGGTTAGGGTAGAGTGGCTATTATTGAGTGGCTATTGTATACAAGTTTTCTGTCTGCTAGGCTTTCTCTTTTCTCCTCCTTTGGCTTTTTTTGAGGTTTGTTTTTGTTTTTTGTTTTTTTTTTTTTGTCTATGCCTATCAGCATAGACAAATTCCTGGGTTAAATTCTTCAGATCCAAAGTTGAGACAGATGAGGGCCAAAGAAAACCCAGGAAACAAACTACTGTTCCTCAGGTCTCAAGGTCCCTAGATGGTCCAACTTTTCTCCACTTTTCAGAGTCCTTATGTTTGTTTTATATATAATGTTTAGAGTTTGTAGGTGTACTTTGTGGGAGGAGTGAGGAAAAGCACTCCATTTTACCAGAAGTGAAGTCCTGTTGATATTTAAAAAAAATTATTGGAGGTGCCTGGCTGGCTTAGTCTGTTAAGCGGCTGCTTTCGGCTCGGGTCATGATCCTCGGGTTTTGAGATTGAGCCCTGCGTCGGGCTCCACCCTCATCCACTGTACTCTCTCTTGCTCTCTCTCAAGGAAATAAAATCTTTAAAAAAAAAATTAAAAAATTATTGTGACACTTGATCTCAGGGTCATGGGTTTGAGCCCCACACTGGGTGTAGAGATTACTTAAATAAATAAAAACTTAAAAAAAATAATTAACTTACTACCTCTTGAGTGTTTCAGATTTCCATTTGGAAATATCCAAATTTGAGCAATGTCAGAGTGTCCAGAAAATTTACTTGATTTTTCTTTCTTTTTTTTTTTTTTTAAGATTTTATTTATGAGAGAGGGAACACAAGCAGAGGGAATGGGAGAGGGAGAAGCAGGCTTCCTGCTGAGCAGGGAGCCCAATGTGGGGCTCGATCCCAGGACCCCAGAGTCATGACCTGAGCAGAAGCCAGATGCTTAATGATTGAGCCACCCAGGTTTCCCTTGTTTTTAAATTTGCAGTAAAAAGTTAATTTTTTTTTGCATACTACAGATGTTTCAGAATTAAATAATATTGGTGGATTCCTGTCGTTTGGGACAAAAATCTTTTTGAACCTTAAATTTTTTTTTTTTAATTTTTTTTTTAAGATTTTATTTATTTATTTGACAGAGAAAGATCACAAGTAGGCAGAGAGGCAGGCAGAGAGAGAGGGAGGGAAGCAGGCTCCCCGCCGAGCAGAGAGCCCAATGCGGGACTCGATCCCAGGACCCTGAGATCATGACCTGAGCCGAAGGCAGCGGCTTCACCCACTGAGCCACCCAGGTGCCCCTGAACCTTAAATTTAAAAAATGGTGGGGTACCTGGCTCCCTCAGTTGGTAGAGCATGCAACCCTTGATCTTGGAGCTGAGTTCAAATCCCACATTGGGGAAGAGATTACTTAAAAATAAAATCTTTAAAAAAAATCAGTAAGTAAATCAAAATATGGGAAAAACAAGTTATGTTTCTTGGATATGTTACATAACCCATCTATTTTCTTTCTTTGTTTTTAGCGTATAGTTGCAACAACATGTATGGGAATAAACCATCCAATATTTTCTCGTAAAACCTTTGATTTTTGTATTGTGGATGAAGCCTCTCAAATTAGCCAACCAGTCTGTCTAGGGCCACTCTTTTTTTCTCGGAGATTTGTGTTGGTGGGCGATCATCAGCAGCTCCCTCCCCTGGTGCTAAACCGTGAAGCAAGGTAAGCTGACATTGAGGTTTTAATTTTAAATTAGATTCTTCTTCTGGGACAGTGTCTGGGCTCTGATAAGCCTGAATCTGATTTGTTGACAGAGCTCTTGGCATGAGTGAAAGCTTATTCAAGAGACTGGAGCGGAATGAGAATGCTGTTGTACAATTAACGGTGCAGTACAGAATGAACAGGTATTTGTAAGAGTGTCCACTAGGATTGTTTTTCATGTTTATATTCATCTGTCAAAACTAAAATTATTTTTGTAATTGCCTTAGTCAAATTATGTCCTTAAGTAATAAGCTGACATATGAAGGAAAGCTGGAGTGTGGCTCAGACAAAGTGGCCAATGCAGTGATCAGCCTGCCTAACTTTAAAGATGTAAAGCTGGACCTGGAAATTTATGCTGATTATTCTGAAAATCCTTGGATGATTCGAGTATTTGAGCCAAACAATCCTGTTTGTTTTCTTAATACAGACAAGGTAAGAAAACAAACAAACCCTGAATATTTTGTTTTTTCCTCCTTTTGTCCTATTATTTAAATTCTTTAGTTTTTAATAGGGCTTTAATAGAGTTCAGTTAAAACTACTGTATTTCTTATACTTCAACACAAAAGAATCTTCTTTCTATAGAGCCAGTGTCTTTGGAAGGAGGTTTATTCTGGGAATTAATAGATGTCAAAATCGACTTTTGAAGTAGAAGAGCTAGAAAGTGAACTCAAGTGTATAATTACATTTCTTAAAAAAGAAATTGGCATTGATATTGTTAAAGGGCTGGGTTTACAAATGGAGACTTTATTTTCTAGAGCAGTTTTAGGTCCACAGCAGAATTGAGCTTGACAGTACAGATAATTTATTACCTTCTGCCTCCACATATGCACATAAAGACCTCTTTACAAACTTATCATTCAATAGTACTTCACAAGGACTTTAAATTGACTTTATTCTTATTTCTAGGAACTAAGAACAAAGTTTTGACCCTGTTATTTCTGTAGTTTGTTTTATGTAGTGCTTCTTGGCATTCATTTGGAAGTCTTTATATGACCTGATAAAAAGTAGCAACCAGGGAGGCCTGGGTGGTTCAGTTGGTTAAGCATCTGTCTTTTGTTCGGGTCATGATCCCAGTGTCCTGGAATTGAATCCAGCGTTGGGCTGCCAGCTCAACAGGGAGTCTGCTTCTACCAATTGAGCCAGCCAGGTACCCCTGCAAGTAAGGCCCTATTTTTAATAACCACCCATCATAATAACAAATGACATAATGATTTATGGTAATATGATACATATAATTGGTCACTATTTATTTTAACTTTATTTAAAAAAAAAACAATTTATTTATTTATTTATTTGACGGACAGAGATCACAAGTAGGCAGAGAGGCAGGCGGAGAGGAGAGAGAGGAGGAAGCAGACTCTCTGAGAGCCCAATGCAGGGCTCTATCCCAGCACCCTGGGATCATGGCCTGAGCCAAAGGCAGAGGCTTTAACACGCTGAGCCACCCAGGTTCCCTAGGTCACTATTTTTTTTTTAAAGATTCTATTTATTCCTTTGCCATAGAGATAGAGTATAAGTAGGGAGAGCCCCAGGCAGAGTGAGAAGGAGAAGCAGGTTCCACTGAGCAGGGAGCTGGATCTCCATCCCAGGATCCTGGGATCATGACCTGAGTGGAAGGCAGCTGCTTAACTGACTGAGCCACCCAGGCATCCCCAGCATTAGGATTCCAAATAAATTTTTTTTTTTAAGATTTTATTTATTTGGGTGCCTGGATGGCTCAGTCAGTTAAGCATCTGCCTTCGGCTGAGGTCATGATACCAGGATCCTGGGATCAAGTCCCACATCAGACTCCCTGCTTGGCAGAGAGTCTGTTTCTCCCTCTACCCCTCCCCGCTGCATGTGCTCTCTGTCTCTCTCTCTTTCATGCTCTCTCATGCTCTGTCTCAGATAAATTTTTTTTAAAAATATATTTATTTATTTATTTGAGAGAAAGAGAGCACAAGTAGGTGGAGGAGCAGAGGGAGAGAGAAGGAGACTGTCCATTGAGTGGGGAGTGATGCGCGGCTCAATCTCAGGACCCGAGATCTCAATCCCAGGACTCTGAGATCAGGACCTGAGCCGAAGGCAGATGCTTAGCTGACTAAGCCACTCAGGCGCCCCTGCCCCCAAATAAAAGGTATTAAAAATACTCAAGATTGGAATACTTGGCTGGTTCAGTCAGTAGAGCGTGCAACTCTTGATCCCAGGGTTCTGAGTTCAAGCCACATGCTCTGCATGGAGTCTGCTTTAAAAAGTTTACGCCTGGGTGGCTCAGTTGGTTAAGCGGCTGCCTGCGGCTCAGGTCATGATCCCAGGGTCCTGGGATCAAGTCCTGCGTCAGGCTCCTTGCTCAGCCTGCTTCTCTCTCTGCCTCTGCCTGCCACTCAGCCCGCTTGTGTTCACTCTCTCTCTCTCTCTGACAAATAAATAAATGAAAATTTTTTAAAAAGTTAAAAAAATTAAAAAAAAACACATAATAATCATGATTACTTAAGGATTATGTAGGAGCAAAGTAGTTCCTGGAGAGTTTTACCAGCTATGGTAGAACCTGGGGAATTTTATCTGCTCCATTATTTGTATGAAAGGCAACAAGAAAATGGAAAGAACACAGATATGAGAACCAGATCCGGGTTTGAATCCTGCAGTTGTGATGTACTGTGAGGCCTTGGCCAAGTTACTTATCTTTTCTGGCCTTTGATACTTATAAACTACGGGGTAAAAGAGTAAAGTATGAGAAGCCCAATGTGTGCTTGGCTCCTAGAAAGATTTTAATCTAAACTGTAGAATGTTTAAGATGTGTTGTTTCTGGGCTTTCTGAAAGTGACTACTATCATTCATTTTTGTTAATTCTTTAAGCTTCAACTTTTTATTTATTTGTTTGTTTATTTTCGTGTACCTTCACCTTTTAAAATGAGGATATTTTTCATTTTTCTCCACAGCTGGTAATGTACTCCCTATGGCTCTCTGTGTACTGACCATACTCTTAACTCTTTGTTTCTGTTTAGGTTCCGGCACCAGAACAGGCTGAAAAGGGTGGTGTGAGCAATATCACAGAAGCTAAGCTAATAGTTTTCCTGACCTCTGTTTTTATTAAGGTAATTTAGAATTTAATTATGTGGGCTAGCAAATACTAAGATGAAGTGTAAAATAATGTTAGAATGCAAGGAACTTAAGGCCTAGCATAATCCTTGTTCATTAAGAGGACTGAAGCCTGATTGCTTTTGTTCTATTCTGGGAACATTATCTAAGATGTAATTTTTTTTTTTTAAAGATTTTATTTATTTATTTGACAGACAGAGAGAGAGGAGGAAGCAGGCTCCCTGCAGAGCAGAGAGCCTGATGTGGGGCTCGATCCCAGGACCCCTGGGATCATAACCTGAGCTGAAGGCAGAGGCTTTAACCCACTGAGCCACCCGGGCGCCCCTAAGATGTAATTTTTTATAATGGCATTTTGGGTTTCTGTTTAAGGTAATTTTTTGTAACATCAGATAATTCTGATTGTGTCAACATAAGGTTGCTTCAGTGCGATTGGGGATTGAAAACTTCAGTGTAAGGGATAGCAGAAAGTGTAATGTATTTCTTTGTGCTTTTTTTTTTTTTTCTTTTTTTAAAGATTTTATTTATTTATTTGACAGAGAGAGATCACAAGTAGACAGAGAGGCAGGCAGAGAGAGAGAGGGAAGCAGGCTCCCTGCTGAGCAGAGAGCCTGATGTGGGACTCCATCCCAGGACCCGGAGACCATGACCCGAGCCGAAGGCAGCGGCTTAACCCACTGAGTCACCCAGGCGCCCCCTTTGTGCTTTTTCTTTTCTCCTATAGCAGCACTGTTCCAGTGGCATGCAAACCATTATACTGTCATTAATCTACAGAAACCAAGAGAGCAATGTTTGAGAACATCATGAAGGCTCAGAAAATATGGATATAGATTTAGAGCAAATTTAGAAATTTTATTTACTCCTTACAACAAGATGATCTATTATAAAAATTAATTGGGCACATTATGTAAACATTTAATTTAATAAATTTAGTAAAGCTTAAATAACAAAAATCAGGATTTTCATTTTCATTGTGTTTCTTTTCTGTTTAGGCTGGATGTAAACCCTCTGATATTGGTATCATTGCACCCTACAGGCAGCAATTAAAGATCATCAATGATTTATTGTTCCTATCTTCTATCAGGATGGTTGAAGTTAACACTGTAGACAAATACCAAGGAAGAGATAAAAGTATCATTCTGGTATCTTTTGTTAGAAGTAATAAGGATGGACCTGTGAGTTCATTGTATTTTCTGCTGGGACATTTTTTTCTTTGCTTTTTTTTAGGTTGTGGTAAAAACTCTATGTAATATAAAATTGAAAATCATCACTGTTTTTAAGTACACAGTTCAGTGGCATTAAGTATATGCACAGTGTTGTGCAGCAGTTCTCTGATATTTTTTCATTTTGCAAAACCAAATCTCTATACCTACGTGTAACCACCGTCCAGTTCTGTGTCCCTCCAGGCCTTTGCAATCACCAATCTGCTGTCTCTGAATTTGACTATTACAGTCATCTCATATTGGTGGAATTATACAGTATTTGTCCTTTTGTATTTTTTTGTATTTTTTTAAAGATTTTATTTATTTGAGATGACAGAAAGAGTATGCTTGAGCACAAGTATTGGGGAGGGGCATAGGGAGAGGGAGAAGCAAACTCCCCACTGAGCAGGGAGCCCAATGTGGGGCTCGATCCCAGGACCCCACGATCATGACCTGAGCCTAAGGCAGATGCTTAACTGACTGAGCCACCCAGTTGCCCCAGTATTTTTCTTTTTGTGATTGGCTTATTTCACACAGCACGTTATATTATATTGTTGTATATGTTGTATTATGTTATATATGTTATGTATCAGAATTTTGTTATATTATGTATCAGAATTTTGTTCCTTCTTAAGGCTGAATAAGATTCTGTTACATGTTTATGGCATAGTTTGTTTATTCATCAGTGGGCATTTGGGTTGCTTCCACCTTTTGGCTGTTGTGTTAGGGACATTTTAAACAGAGAAGCTTTCTTAGATATACTTTTATTTTATATATAATTCCGGGTGGTTTATTTTTGCATGTTTATCTCTTTTTCATTCATTTTTCTTGATTATATGATACCTTCATATGGTTCTAAAGATAGAATAAGAAGTCTTTCTACCCAGTAACTCTTCTACTCAATTCTTACCCTCACAGATAATCACAATTTGGTGTTTTTTGTTTTTAATTTTAATTCCAGTATAATTAATATACATGTTACATTAGTTTCAGGTATAAGATATAATGATTAAAAAATTCTGTACTTTACTCAGTGCTTATCATGATAAGTGTACTCTAAATCCCCTTGACCAATGTCACCCCCATACACTGTCCCCCACAACTTCCCTCTGGTAACCATCAATTTGTTCTCTATAGTTAGAGTCCATTTTTTGGTTTGTCTTTTTTCTTTGTTCATTCGCTTTGTTTCTTAAATTCCACATGAGTGAAATTATGTGGTATTTGTCTTTCTTTGACTTATTTCACCTAGCATTATATACCCTTTAGATCCATCCATGTTGTTGCAAATGGCAAGATTTCATTCTTTCTTAAGTCTCAGTATTATCCCAATTTACATATATATATATATATATATATAAATGTATATATATATCTCTCACATCTTCTTTATCTGTTCCTCTGTGGTTGGACACTTGGGCTGCTTCCATAATTTCGCTATTGTAAATAATGCTGCACTAAACATAGGGGTGTGTACATCCTTTGAATTAATGTTTTCGTATTCCTTGGGTAAATGCCCGGTAGTGGAATTACTGGATCATATGGTAATTCTATTTTTAATTTTTTGAGGAACCTCCATACTGTTTCCCACAGTGGCTGCACCAGTTTGCATTCCCCCCAACAATGCATGAGGGGTCCTTTTTCTCCACATCTTTGTCAACTCTTGTTTCTTGTATTTTTTATTTTAGCCATTCTAATAGATGTGAGATGATTGATAGCTCATTGTGGCTTTGATTTGCATTTCCTTGATGATTAATGATTTTTCTCATGTATGTCATCTTTGGAGAAATGTCTTTTCCTGTCTTCTCCCCATTGTTTAATTGGATTATTTGGGGTTTTTTGGTTTTGGGTTGGAGTAGTATACAATTTGTGGGTTTTTTGGGGTAACTTGTAATTCCTATCCTTTAAACATATACAAACAGATATGAATCAGTATTCATATTTCCCTTTTTTCTTAATAGCTTGGAGATCTTTCCCTGTCAATATACAGAAAGAGACTTCATTGTGTTCTTACAGTTGCATAGTTTTCTGTTGTACATACATGTCATGGTATATTTAATCACTTCCCTTAGTCTAAGTATATTATAGGTTTTTATTACTGTTACCAATAATGCTACAGTGAGTGGAGATTGCTTCATTTCCTTAAATTATTGTTCAGAAATCATATCCCAGGTAGAATATTTGGAAGTTAGCATTATGGGCAAGTTTTTCCAACTGTCCAAAGAATTTTAAATGTGCAATGAATCCTTTTTGGAATATATGCTTAAAGTAGGGAAATAGTTCATAACAAACTGTGTTCTTTGCCAGAACAAACTTAAATGTATAAGAAAACTCAAATAATTGAAAATTATTTATTTCAGCTTGGTGAACTCCTGAAAGATTGGCGACGTCTTAATGTTGCTATAACCAGAGCCAAACATAAACTGATTCTTCTGGGATGTGTGCCCTCACTGAACCGCTATCCTCCTTTGGGAAAGTTACTTCATCATCTAAACTCAGAAAAATTAATATCCTTTTTGTTTTGTATATGGTCATATCTGTGCCATTGTGAGTACTTTATTTATGTACTTATATAAATTGAAACTTAATGTTTTGTGTTTTCCATGGGCACATTTCAAAGACCTGATTCTATAAAGGGAAAAGGGAAAATAATTCATGGAAAATAACTTTAAGCAAAAAGTGAAATAATGAAGCTGTTGGAAAAGGATATTTTTGAAGTGAGAAAGGAGAAGAAAAGAGACTTGATTTGGTGCCCTAGGAGGAGGGTACATTTCCTAGAACACATCTAGGGAAAGTGGTTACCCCTTCTGGTTCTTCTCACCCTAATTTATAACCCCCCGTCTTTTTTTAAAGCTAAGACAAAGCATTAAAATTTTTTAAAAATTAAGAGAATTTTTATTTTTTTTTTATTTTTTTATTTTTTTTTTTTAAAGATTTTATTTATTTATTTGACAGAGAGAAATCACAAGTAGGCAGAGAGGCAGGCAGAGAGAGAGAGAGGAGGAAGCAGGCTCCCTGCTGAGCAGAGAGCCCGATGCGGGACTCGATCCCAGGACCCCGAGATCATGACCTGAGCCGAAGGCAGCGGCCCAACCACTGAGCCACCCAGGCGCCCGAGAATTTTTAAAATGGAGAATTATTCCTTGTCATAATTGTAGATTATGATTAAAATAAATTATCTTTAAGAAATTATATGCAGGTCTTGGGCTAAGATATATAAACCTTATTAAGTACATTATTATCCATAGAATGTCACAAAAAGTTTTCAGTGATCCTGTAAACCAAATTATAAAATGTTAAATAATATCATAAATGTTTTTGTGCAATTCCATTTTTTGTAAAGTATATCTTCCTTAATTTTTTTACATCATGGATCTTCCATCAGAGGAACATGAAAGTCTTTGTCGTGTATTGGGCGATTTTCAAAGAAGATAAAGCACTATTTTCCTTGATTTCTTATACTGGCCTATGAGATCTCCTCTAAATATTACCTGTTATTTGCAGTTTGGATATGCTGTAATGCAGTGCCTGGTTAGATTGTGAAGATCACTTTTATCCTAAGAGTAGGAAATGGTGTAAATGTACTTTGTTGAGAGTTCCAGTTTTTTGTTATATTTATTTATTTATTTTGGGGGGCTATAATCTTGTTAAAGTTCTATCACTGTGTAAAACTTAACACACTATTAATTTTTTCACTATAGGTGTACCCAAAACTGAAAAGTCTAAGTTTTGTAGGTACTATCAGTGTGTTTTGTGTGACCTAGAGAGAGTTTGATAAATTTTTACCAGCTTTAATGATAGATTAACTTTTGGATCTGAGAAACTTAAAGTCTAAAATTTCAATCCTGATTTGATTTTGTAGATTTTTATCATATTTTCTTTATTTAAGAGATTAGGTAAAAAAGAGTTGATTTGTTTTTATCACTTAAGCACAATCTTGTGATGTTAACACAGGTGTGATTCTTTTCTGTGTTTCAAGGTCTGTGATCGAAAGGCCATTTTACTGGTTTTTTTCCCCCCGACTGTTGCTTTTTTGAAAAAAAGTACATTTTCACTTTAAACCGAGGCTTTTAAATTATTACTTATAAATGGATTCTTTCCACTTAATTTCTTTTTTTTTTTTTTTTTTAAGATTTTATTTATTTATTTGAGAGAGAGCACATGAACAGAGGGAGAGGAAGAGGGATAAGCAGACTTCCCTGCTGAGCAGGGAGCCGGATGGGGGGCTTGATCCCAGAACCCTGGGATCATGACCTGAGTTTAAAGGCAGATGCTTAACCAACTGAGCCATGCAGGTGCCCCTTCAATTAATTTCTGATTACTCTTTCTCACTTATTATTTTTAGTATTCAGTATTCTGCTGATTTTTATATAAAAGAAAATAATTCTTTGAGTTTTGTTTGCTGAATTGATGACAAATTAAAAAGGCATATCCCTATTGTTCAAATGCTCCCTTTGTTTTGAGACACTACTCAGTTTTCTCAAATTTTTTGAATAAAGATATTTTTGTAGGGCGCCTGGGTGGCTCAGTGGGTTAAGCCTCTGCCTTCGGCTCAGGTCATGATCTCAGGGTCCTAGGATCGAGTCCCACATTGGGCTCTCTGTTCAGCGGGGAGCCTGCTTCCCCCCAACCTCTGCCTGACTCTCTGCCTACTTGTGATCTCTCTCTGTCAAATAAATAAATAAAATCTTTAAAAAAAAAAAAGATATTTTTGTAAATCAGAATTACCTCAAAGTGCTTAGTTAAGTGACAAATTTTAACCTCAGTTTATCCACTTTTGGTTGGAGTATGGATATCTCTGTCTCAAAGTTGTTTTTTCCTTTTAAAAAATGAATGTGAAATATGTCAAAATTGTTTCTACCTCATGTTTTAAAAAAATTACTTGCAGTTTTTTATTAAATGAATTGTTTTCTACTATTAAGTCTTAGTGTGTCAGTTATTAATTTTGAATAATTAAGTTCGGGGCTGTCTAGCAGTAAAAAGTCAAATATTGATAATATTCTAAATCTGTGTCTAAGTAATATTATACTAGCATAAAAATGAAAATCATTCTTTTGTCAGAAAAAACCAGGAAAAGCTTTTTGGAGAAGGTAGCATCTTAAAGTCTGGTAAAGACTGGGTACAATTACATAAATTGCATAAATTCTAATGGAGGAATAGACAAGTCTAGACAGAAGGTATAACAAGTGGGAAAAGGAAAAGACCTGTACAGGGAGTAGCCTAGTTATAAGAAATATACAAGGAAGTATTAGAGACCATGGGTTACAAACCATGATTCCCCAACCTGTTACTGGCACATGAAAGCAATTTTAATAGGTTGCAACAAGCTTTATTTTGTGGACTAGAGTGGAAAATAGGAGGGTGTATCACATATAAAAAATACACAAAAGTAGAATGAAATAAGTGAATTCCTATACAACCATCATCATACTCAGTAGGTAGAAGATTTTGCTGCAATTGTTTTCAACGTCCTTTCTTTTTTTTTCCCTTTGCTGACATGTTTTAAAGCAAATTTTAGATATCTTTTAATTTCACCTTTATATTTCAGTATATGATGAGCTTTTAAAAAATAATATTTTTGTTATGTGATGATACTAGTAAGTTTAAAAACCTAGATTGTTGGCTTTAGTAAATCCAGGGCTCAGTATAGATTAATATTCTACTTTAACTCTATTCATTTAGTTTAAACAATAGATACTAAATTCCAATTCTAATCCCAAACGGAATTGGAATTTAGTATCCAGCAAATGTATATTTTGGAATTTAAGAATATCCACCTCAACAGTAGAATTTATTTGCTTTCTTGCTTGCTTTATTTATTTAGCTTGCTTGCTTTAAATAAAACTTGTTTACTACTGAATTAAATTTCTTTCCTACCTATTACCTATGAAGGTAATTTCTTCATAGGTATTTCCTACCTATTACCTACCTAATTTCTTTCCTTCCTGTTACCTATGAAGTCACTGGGGGAAAAGCAATCTAGGAAATAAAACTCTTTTCCTCTGTTCTCATGATTCTATAAAGTTAGTATGTACTTTATTTGCTTTTTTAAATGCACATAGAATATAAATACTTACTTTTTTACCCATCATTTGGAGAGAAGAAAAATAAACAAGTCAGTCATATTTCAATGCTTAATAGTAAGATGGAGGGGGTTAGACTTGCAATGAGTTTTAGACTCCTAAACTTTAAAAACCTTTATTTTGAGATTATGAAAATTGGTGCTACTTTTGTATTGGTTCAGATTCTGGTTCTGTCACGTAGTTTTTCTGAAGTTATTTAACCTTTCAGAAGTTAGTTTAACCTGCAAAGTGCAGACAATTCCTTCCTCATGGGGTGGTTTTGCAAAGGAAGACTTTGGCCTAGGAACTGATGTAGAGTTACATGCTCACTGATACCAAAGGGGTATGGAAGATCAGTGATGAAAGGATAATGGGAGGAGTGTCTGGGTGGTTCACTGGGTTGAGCCTTTGCCTTCGGCCTGGGTCCTGGGATAGATGATCTCAGGGTCCTGGGATAGAAACTGGTGTCGGGCTCTCTGCTTGGCGCAGAGCCTGCTTCCCCCTCTTTCTCTGCCTGCTCCTCTGCCTACTTGTGATCTCTTTCTCTGTCAAATAAATAAATAAAATCCTTAAAAATAAAAAACAAAAAGAAGGAAGGATAATGGGATAGTTAGCTATACTTGTAGAAAAAATATTTGATCCTGTTCCATACCATTCACTAAAATCAATTCTGGGTGCAATAATAGGCCTAAATATGAAAGATAAAACTTTGCAACTTCTTTTTTTTTTCTTAAGATTTTATTTACTACCTCTGAAACAAATAATATGTGTTAATTAAATAAAAAATTTAAAAATATATTTTATTTACCTATTTTGAGAGAGAGAGAGAGAGAGAGAGCATGAGCTGGGGGAGGGGCAGGGGTGAGGGAAAGGGAGAGAATCTCCAGCAGAATTCCAGCTGAGCATGGAACCCAGCAACAGGGTGCTCCATCTCATGGAGATCATGACCTGAGCCAAAATCAAGAGTTGGATGCTCAACCCTACTGAGCCACCCAGGAGCCTAGCACATAAATTTAAAAAAAGGCATACCTTATTTTCAGTTACTTTATTCTTTTTTTTAAATTTTTTAAAAAATTTATTCATTTGAGAGAGAAAGCACAAGCAGGGGGAGAGGCAGAGGGAGAAGCAAGTTCCCTGCTGAGCAGGGAGCCCGACGTGGACTCCATCCCAGGACCCTGAGATCATGACCTGAGCCGAAGGCAGCTGCTTAACCAACTGAGCCACCCAGGTGTCCCTGCCCCAATTCTTAATTATATGTTCTAGTGTCTCTCTTGGTCATTGGCATAAGGATATATGTACACTGGGGAACCTGGGTGGCTCAGTGGGTTAAGCCTCTGCCTTCGGCTCAGGTCATGATCTCAGGGTCCTAGGATTGAGTCCCACATTGGGCTCTTTGCTCAGCAGGGAGTCTGCTTCTCCCTCTCACACTCCCCCTGCTTGTGTTCCCTCTCTCGCTGTGTCTCTCTCTGTCAAATACATAAATAAAATCTTAAAAAAAAAAAAAAAAGGCAAGGAAATGATTCTCAAAAAATCCAGAATGGTATTTACCTTAAGGGGGACGGTGAATGGTGGCTAGGGGCAGTTCCCAGGGAGGATGGCTCTGCCTGTGCTCAGTTGATCTGATGGTGGTTACTTAGCTGTTCACTTTATAATGATTCTTTAAACTGTATGTAGAGAGCAAGATGGAGTCACTTATGTCAAGTAGGGGCCTCTGTCAAGCAATGATGTAAACACTTAAGTGTAATGCATTAATCAGTTATCTACCAAGACCAACAACAGCTGACGGTCCCCCAGAACTGATAACAAGCGGAAGCAGAGGAGCTCTGTAGGGTCCTAAGACTGATTAATCCTTTTTTAAAAAGGGAAGATCCTTTTTCTTTTAACAGATCAGCAGGTTTCTTCTTTTTTTTTTTTAATTTTTAAATTCTAATTTTTAAATTATGTTCAGCTAGCCAAAATCATTAGTTAAAAAGGGAGGATTTTTTAGCAAACTGTCAGACTCCTGAACATCCTGTATGTCTGACTCCTTAACAAAAGACAGCTGCTGGGGCTCCTGGGTGGCTCAGTCTGCTAAGTGTCTGCCTTCAGCTCAGGTCATGATCTCAGGGTCCTGGGATCCAGTCCTACATCAGGCTTCCTGCTCAGTGGGGAGTCTTCTCTGCCTCTCCCCTGGCTTGTGTGCATTCTCTCTATCACTCAAATAAATAAATCTTAAAGAAAGAAAGAAAGAAAGGCAGCTGCTGGGGCGCCTGGCTGGCTCAGCCAGTTTAAGCAGGTGCCTTCAGCTTGAGTCATGATCCCAGTGTCCTGGAATCCAGCCCAGAGTGGGGCTCCCTGCTCAGTGGGGAGCCCTTCTCCCTTTCCCTCTGCCTCCCACTCCCCCATTTGTGTGATTGCTCTCTCTCTGTCAAATAAATAAATAAAATTTTAAAAAGGCAGCTGCTGCTGACAGGCTCTCCTTGATTGATCTTGGAACAGAACTGAGATCCTTCACTGCTGGAACTTAATAAGCAGTAAGTGCCTGGAGGTGACCCTGAGGAGACCTAGCCTTATCTCAACTGTGCACCCACAGACTGACTTCTTGTTTGGTTCCTTAAGTTCCTGGTCCGTTATCTTTTGTTGTGTGACTTGTGTTCTGCTTTGTGTGTCTAGGAAGAAGCCAAGTTGATCACGTGGTGAAATGTCATTGAGTTTGAAATCCTTAACTTGCTTTATGACTGAATAAAGCTGACATTGAGGAAAGACGCAACTCGTGTGTGCAGCTTCATAGCCTGCTCATTACAGTTTGTTTTATACTTTTCTCTCCATGTGTGATTATCTCACAGTAATGGAAATTGTTAAAACCAAAAGAGGTAAAGAAACATGAAACTATTCTAGCCAAGGTGATGAGAAAAACAGCCCCATTTTCATGACGTATCTCCGTCTTTCTAGCTCAGCCACCATCTTAACAATTGCTAATCTAACTGCGGAATAGCTTATTCTTCCCAAACTGCTAGAGCTTAACCTAGTGTCATCTGACCACGAGAGGTTTTTTTCCTTCCCTGAGTGAGAAAAAATTGGCTTTATCTCTACACGTCTGTCCCTTGACGAGTGCGGCCCTTCCCACGGCCGTCGTATTTAACGGTTTAAATGCCGTGATTGGGCTGCCTAGTTTTAAATTCTTGGCTCCTAAGACCTCGTGAGGCGGGAAGGGAGGCGGTCAGGTGTCTCAGATGAACCCCGCCGCCGCGTGGATGAAAACGTTTGCACGTGGCTCGTACCCCTTGGCAAAGCCGCCGGCGCAGCCCCTTGGTGAGAGGTCGGTGGTCCGACCAGGGCCCGGCCTCCAGCTCCGAACACTAGCGGTCTCCTTCGCGCTCCTCTTCCTCCTTCTTCCGGTCAGGCTGGACGCGAGGAGGCCGGGCGAGGGCGGGCTTGTCTCTTGCGGGTTGCAGGCCGGGTGGCCCCCTGCTCCACTCGCCGCGCCGGGGGACCTCCCGGGCGTCCTCCGGCCGCCGGGAGCGCTGTGGGCCGCGGCGGGCCTGCTGGTAGACGCCGTGGCGGCCGCCGCCCGCCTGAAGGGAGCTGTTGGCGGGGCCCACGGCGTCCCCGCCCGAGATCGCGCCACCGACGCCATGGGTAAGGGGAGCGGACCGAGAGCGGACGCGGGGCTCTTGGTTGGAGGCTGAAGACCGAGGCCGGGAGAGGAAGACTGGTGGTGGTGGGCACCCAGGCCCCGGGTCGCAACTCCGGCCCGAACCCGGGTCTGGGGCTGGGCGGGGGCAGCCGGGGACTAGGGGGCGCCCGGGGTCGCCATGGCAACGCGCTGCCGCCCCCCGTTCCTTCTGGTTCCCGCCAGGGTTCTAGGGCCTAATGGCCGAGGGCTTGTGCTCTGACGGCTTCCTAGGGGCGAAGACACGGCTGGCTGGGGGGCCGCTCCCGGGTCGGTGGAACAGTCGGGGACGGGCGATGACTTTTCAGGTTTGGGGGTGGCGGAGGGAAGACGCGTCTCAGGTTTTGGCCTGGGTGCCCGACGCCGAGGGCGGGAGAGGTGCAGCGATGTCGCGCAGGACCCCGGGTGAGCCCTCCGCGGGGGTCCTGGGGCGCCCTGGACCTTTTCGGCAGCCTTGCTGCGGGGAGGAAGGGAGGCTGGGAGGGGGGCTCCAGGCCCGGGCGAGATGCAGGGACTGGCCCTTGGCCTTGTTGGGGCTGCGACCAGCGGGACATGTCTGCTAGCCCGGGCGGGGCGCGGCCGGCGTGTAAACGCTTCTGGGGCGAGGGTTCCCCCAGCACGGACCCGCCTCGGAGCAGCTGTAGATGCGCCCTTTGTCTCCTTGTCGCATCGCAAGTCACGGATCGTAATGGGCACTGTGAAAAATGAGGATTGGTACAGATTATGAAACATCAAGTGTCCCCCTCCCCTCCCGAAAAAAAGAGGGAATCATACCAAGCTGCAGATTTGAAGTCATGATGTGTGTGCAAATTTTTCACCGCCTAGCTTGGTCGTAGCGATGTGGCTGTTTGCATTTTTAGTTGATTAGGGTGCCGCGTCAGGCTTTGCCCTTAGGTATCAGTTCAGAACTCGAATACTAGATCATTGGGACCCCTGGACTTTTGTTCAGTGAAGGAAAACCAGACACTTGGTTCACTTGGACTAGTAACCTTGCCAGAGATTATGAAACGTTAAACGGAGTGCTTCATTTTTCTGCGCTTCATTTTGTCATCTGTGTTTGCTGAAAATATTCCTGCCAGTCACTGTGGGAAAGAAAAAAAAATAGCTTTTTGTGATTTGAAAATATCAGTTACAAATCATTTTTTTAAAAGTGCATCTATTAACTTAGTTTTTGACCGAATCAGCTGTGTGGAAGGGCAAGGAGCTTAAATGTGAAACAGGACTGCTTTTATTTCCTCTGGGAAAATAAAGGAGTTATGCAATACAGAATTACAGTTGCAATGAAAATACAAGATGGAAAGAGGGTTAAAATGAGTGAAAGAATCGAATGGCTTTTCCTGTATTCCCTAATTTTTGTGTTTTAACCCATTATGTTTATGGATGATATTGTAATCTTGGAATTGTAACCACCTTTTATTGCCAGTTTATTCTGAACATTTTTTTGCCTTGAGATTCATCCTTCGACCATGCCTGCTGTCCACCTTTTGCATGAGATCCTTAATATGTTGCTTTATTATTCCAATTTTATCTCCACAAAAACGTTATTAAAAAAAAATTTAAAAAACAGAACAAAAAAGCTTGTTCTCTCTGAAGACGTACCACAAAAGTAAAATAAATACTACAAAATAACCAAGTTACAAGATCTTGAGAATAATTCATAAACTTTGTCTGGGGTGGGTATGGTAGTGTTCTGTGGTACCTGTGAGAGAGAGATGAAGAGAAGTTACCTAGGGGTGTGGATTAGTTAGGGAGACTAATTTGTCAACCAAGGAAAAACAAACCATTGTTGTTTTTATAGGGGAATGAAAGGTTTTCTGTATTTTTCAATGTCATGTCTTGCAAATGATGTTGGACTCCTTTCTTGTGCTTTCAGCTACAAAAGACCCCACAGCTGTAGAGAGAGCAAACTTGTTAAACATGGCTAAATTGAGTATCAAAGGACTCATTGAATCTGCTCTAAGCTTTGGCCGCACTTTGGATTCTGACTATCCCCCCTTGCAGCAGTTCTTTGTTGTTATGGAACATTGTCTGAAACACGGTCTTAAAGGTATCATGAAATTTTAAAGAACTAATTAAGTTTAGAATCCCACCACTTCCATCTTAGACGTCTTTGAATTGTCGGGGCCCTAATTATTGTTACTTTACATTTAAAAATACTGGGTGGGTTGGCTTGGGGAGAGAAGAGCCTACTGCTTTGTTTTATAATCAGATGCCTTCACAAAATGCCTAGTTATTTTATTTTATTTTTATTTATATTTTATTTTAATTTATTATTTTATTTTTATTTTATTTTTTTTTTCTCAATGTACTCTGATTTCTATTTTCTAGGACAGTTGTAGAGTTATTTAAAAATTTTTAAGCTTAATGATTCCAATATGAAATCTTATTAGTAGTTTGAACCCTATTGAACAAATACATTAAAATAATTATTGAAATATAAACCTCCTTGGCCCCCTGGAATGTATCTAGAAAAATTGTCTTTTGGATTAGACTATTGTAGAAATGTAAGTTCTCCCTGGAAATGATGAAAATATTGATTATAATATAATAAATGATAATATTCTACATAGTTGACACTGATTTATTGTTACATGTAGAATTAGACTTCGGTATTTAATGTACATTGTATAATTGTTCTTTTACTTAGCATAAAAACAGTTGTTGGTAGTTTTGGATCAACTGTGCAGAGGGCTATGTAAGAGTTTATATTAAAGTGACTATTCTAAAGCTAAAAGAAGCTTGTTTCCTTGTGGATATACTAGGAACCTGGGTAATTGGGAAGGTCTAGAAGTTCTGACTAAGGTACATGGAATTAGGGGTAAATGTAAACAGCACAAAAGGAGATTTACATAAACATGGTTTTATTAAAATGTTCAAATTTTAATGAAATGTACTGCCAAAAGATCCTTGGCATCAAAATTTGAGAAACCCTATGTGATATTATTAAAATATTAATTTCTTTTTTATTTAAGAAGTTTTTAGATATAATTAACATATTAGTTTCAGGTACACAACATAATATTTTTATGTATGGCGAAATGATCGGCACAGGAAGTGTAGTTGATATCCATCACCATACATAGTTAAAAAATTTTGAGGGGGGCCACTTGGGTAGCTCAGTTGGTTAAGCCTCTGCCTTCTGCTCAGGTCATGGTCTCAGGTTCCTGGGATTGAGCCCTGCATCAGGCTCTCTGCTCGGCGGGGGGGCCTGCTTCTCCTCTCTCTCTGTCTGCCTCTCTGTCTACTTGTGATCTCTCTCTCTCTCTCTCTCTGTCAAATAAATAAAATCTTAAAAACAATTTTTTTCTTATGATGAACTTTTAAGATTTACTCTTAGTAACTCAAATATACAACAGTATTTTTTTTTTAATTTTTAAAGATTTATTTATTTATTTATTTGGCAGAGAGAGAGAGCGACAGACAGACAGACACAGAACACAAGCAGGGGGAGTAGGAGAGGGAGAAGCATGCTTCCTGCTGGGCGGGGGGCTGGGGGGGGGGGCTCGATGCGGGACTCGTGGGATCATGACCTGAGCCGAAGGCAGCTGCTTAACTTGACTGAGCCACCCAGGTGCCCCCATACAACAGTATTATCACCTGTAGTCCTCATGCTGTATATTACATCCTTACGACTTATTTTATAACTGGAAGTTTATACCTTTTGACCACCTTTATCCATTTCCTCTACCTGCATCCTTTGCCTCTGCTGACCATTAATCTGTTCTGTTTTTGTTTGGCTTTTGTTTTACTTTTTTAGATTCCACTATTTTTTTAATTGAAGACAAAGTAATTTTTTAAAAAATTATATAAATAGTAAAATCTCTTTTTGTACATGACTCAAACAAAATAGAAGCACCTAGAGGAAAAACCATATCCTTCATTCTCTTCCATTTATCTCCCTAAAGGGAATCCTTATCATTCTTCTGGCTCTTTTCTGTTTGGTTTTTTTTTCCTTTTGCTCTGCATAGAATTATGCTATAAGTATTATTATTTTGTGACTTTGTTTTTGTGTGTGTGTGTGGTTTTTTTTTTTAAGATTTTTTATTTATTTATTTGACAGAGATCACAAGTAGGCAGAGAGGCAGGCAGAGAGAGAGGAAGGGAAGCAGGCTCCTTGTAGAGCAGAGAGCCCGATGCGGGGGCTCAATCCCAGGACCCTGAGATCGTGACCTGAGCAGAAGGCAGCGGCTTAACTCACTGAGCCACCCAGTGCCCCTTGTGACCTTTTTTTTTTTTTTAAACAAAGATGATATGTGGTTTGGAGAGCTTTCCATTTACATAGAGTTCTTTATCACATTTTTATTTTTATTTATTTATTTAAAAGATTTTTATTTATTTGACAGAGAGACAGGACAAGTAAGTAGAGTGGCAGGCAGAGGGAGAGAGAGAAGCAGCTCTCCGCTGAGCAGGGAGCCTGATGTGGGGCTCCATCTCAGGACCATGGAATCAGGACCTGAGCCAAAGGCGGAGGCTCAACCACTGAGCCACCCAGGCGCCCCACATTTTTAATGGCTCTATAAAATTTCATAGTATATATATACCAAAACTTACTTAACTGCTCTCCTCTTAATGTACTCTTAGGTTGTTTCCTATTTTTTACTATTAAAATTGTGCTGTTAGAACATCTCTGTGTGTATGTGTTTGTATAGTTGTTCTTTGGGATAAGGTTCCTAGGAGTAGAATTCCTGGGTCAAAGGATATCTATGAAGGGTTTGTGGATTTATCAGACATCAGTGGATGTTAGTGTTTGTTTTCCCACATTTTTGCCCACTCTTGATATTACAGGTTTTTGCTTCTTTCAGTACATCAGAAACTCACCAGTCTAATCTGACAACCTTTAGCTTTTTTTTGGTTTTGTTTTAGTTTTAGTTTTTTAATTTTTAATTTTTTTAATTTTAATTTTTTTAACACCTTGAATTTTAATTTAATTTAATTTATTTTTTTTTTTAAGATTTTATTTATTTGTTTGATAGAGAGATAGAGAGCACAAGCAGGCAGAGCGGCAGGCCGAGGGAGAGAAAGAAGCAGGCTCTCCACTGAGCAAGGAGCCTAATGCAGGATTCGCGATCCCAGGATCCTGGGATCATGACCTGACCTGAAGGCAGCTGCTTAATGGACTGAGCCACCCAGGCATCCAAATTTTAATTTGCTTTTTGGAAAACTTTTAATCTTTGTTTTCTCTTGGGTTGCAGAAACGGAATTTGCTAAATGATGGCCAAATAAAGTTTAAGCTCTTCTCTGAATTTATTTCCTTTACTTCACAAAATACCATAGGGCATGTCCTAACAGTCCTATCATAGGCTTGTCTTAATGAATCCTTGTGAAGCTACTTTGTATTGATTGATCCCCCTCACCCACCCAGCAAAGAAAAATTGCCTGTCTTGGTGATTGTCCTTGGGTGGTACATATGATAGGGGCCCTTGATCTGCAGGAGATCTGGTCAATATTAAGAAAGAAATATATAGTGATTTATGGTATTATGTTGCCTGATTTTCAGAATAAAATAAGTCACAATTTTTCATATTAAAAATAACTTTTTATTTGTCCTTGATTTATTTAATTAACTGATAAAAATTAACCTGCTAGGGCTGCCAGCCTTTTTGTTTTGGTACTGATAAAGAATAAGGCCAGTTGTTTTTTTACTTTAATTACCTGCCTGCATATTTCTGATAAGGAAAAATAGCAGGATCCTGATGAACAGGTCCCTGATCAACAGTGCTGTGTAGTGATAAGAGAGGAAAGTCTCTGAGCAATTGTATTTTAAGTTAGAAATGTTGAAACTAAATATTTAAAAATAAATTATTACAGTTTTATATGTTGGAGTTGTATGCATTACATATACTTTTTTTTTCCAGTAAGAAAATCATTTTTGAGTTATAACAAAACTATCTGGGGCCCCTTGGAATTGGTGGAAAAGCTGTACCCGGAGGCAGAGGAAATAGGAGCCAGTGTCCGGGATTTACCTGGTCTTAAGTAAGTAAGCTTATTACTTGTTCATTTTTTTTTTTTAAGATTTTATTTATTTATTTGACAGACAGAGATCACAAGTAGGCATAGAGGAAGGCAGAGATGGGGGAAACAGGCTCCCTGCTGAGCAGAGAGCCTGCTGTGGGGCTTGATCCCAGGACCCTAGGATCATGACCTGAGCAGAAGGCAGAGGCTTTAACCCACTGAGCCACCCAGGCGCCCTTACTTGTTCATTTCTAACTGCAAAAGTGTATTTACTGTTCCTTAAAAGTACCTCACACTCTATTATCTTCTCTCAGCCTGAAGTAGTCTTCCTCCATTCTTTCCTAGTAGAATTCTGTTCTTTGTGGCTCAGTTAATATTTCCTTTATGAGATTTCTTAGTCCCTTCAGTAAGAATTAGCTGCTTTTTCTTTTATACCCTATAGCTATATTCACTCCTTCACTTCAATTCTACATTATATTGCAGGAAACTGCAGGTCCCTTTAAGATAGGATGTATCAATTATGCATTTCTGTTTCCTGAGTGTTAAGCTAGTTTGCAGTAGTAAGCTAGCTGGCAGCCGGTAACTCTTTGTTGAAGACTGGTTTAGACTAACTCCAGGGCAAAGGCTCAGGAGATTTGCATTCTCAGATAAGCCATTTATATATATGGGGCTTGTGCAAATTACTTTTCTTTCTCTGAAAATTGGGACCTATAGTGTCACCTGTCCGTTTCACTAGACAAATCTATACAAAATATTGTAAGAGCTGAATAAAGGTATAAGGTGTGGTTAAGGCTAAGTTCTTATGTTTTCCTTTAGTTTATCTTAATTCTTGTGAATGAGATGACCTTTTTTTTTTTTCCTTAGCATTTTCTGTCAGATTACCAGTTCGCTTTCTCTTAGCTTTATAATTGAGAGTTTTGCATTTTTTTTTTTTTTTGAAAGATTTTTTGTTTTGGTTATAGAGAGAGTGAGCAAGAGAAGAAGGGGAGGGGCAGAGGGAGAAGCAGACTTCCCCCCTGAGCAGGGAGCCTGATGACCACAGACTCCCAGGGAGCAGGGAGTCCTGATGACCACAGGACCCTGGGATCATGACCTGAGCTGAAGGCAAATGTTTAACTGAGCCACCCAGGTGCCTGAGGGTTTTACATGTTGTAAGGAATACCATCGGGTTTTCTGGCTGTTAACACAACATCCAAATATTTCCAGGTTGTATTTAATTGAATGATAAAAGTAAATGGCTACTAGTAAGCACTGTCTCAGGGTAATAAAATAATTGATTTACATGAATTATCTTATTTAGTCTTTACACCAGTCTTAGAGGGTAGAGATTATTATAATAATTGCATAGATGTAAAAAATAAAGGTCAGAGGAGTTAACAGTTAATCAGTGGCAGAGCCAGGATTCAAACCCAGTTTTTAAATTTTATTTTATTTATTATTATTATTTTTGTAAGTAATCTCTCCGCTTACTGTGGGGCTTAAACTCCTGATGCTGAGATCAAGAATTGCATGCTTGACTGAGTGAGCCAACCATGTTCCTTAAATCTAGTTTTTAGAGTTAAATATCAAGTGATATTCACGGTTGATGTTTCTTATAATAGTATATTGGGTGTAGTGATTTTTAGCAAAGATAGAAGAAAAAGGGAATTATAACTCTCAAAGAGAGAAATATAAGAAGGGACACCTGGCTGACTTGGTCAATGGAGCATGTGACTTTTTAATCTCTGAGTTGTGAGTTCAAGCCCCACATTGGGTGTAGAGATTATTTGAAAAATAAAACCTTAAATTCACAAATGACATATCAGATAAAGGGCTAGTATCCAAAATCTATAAAGAACTTATCAAACTCAATACCCAAAGAACAAAGAATCCAATCAAGAAATGGTCAGAAGACAGGAATAGACATTTCTGCAAAGACATCCAAATGGCCAACAGACACATGAAAAAATGTTCCACATCACTCAGCATCAGGGAAATACAATTAAAAACCACAGTGAGATACCACCTTATACCAGCCAGAATGGCTAAAATTAACAAGTCAGGAAATGACAGATTTTGATGGGGATGCAAAGAAAGGGGAACTCTCCTACACTGTTAGTGGGAATGCAAGCTGGTGCAGCCACTCTGGAAAACAGTATGGATGTTTCTCAAAAAGTTGAAAATAGAGCTACCCTCTGACCCAGCAATTGCACTACTGTGTATTTACCCTAAACATACAAATGTAGTGACCCGAAGGGGCACGTGCACCTGAATGTTTATAGCAGCAATGTCCACAATCGCCAAACTATGGAAAGAGCCTAGATGTCCATCAACAGATGAATGGATAAAGAAGAGGTGGTACACACACACACACACAGGAATACTATGCAGCCATCAAAAGAAATGAAATCTTGCCATTTGCAATGACCTGGGTGGAACTAGAGGGTATTATGCTGAGCAAAATGAGTCAATCAGAGAAAGACAATTCTCATATGATCTCACTGATATGAGGAATTTGAGAGTCAGGGCTGGAAGTTGTGAGGAGTAGGGAAGGGAAAAATGAAACAAGATGGGTTTGGAAGAGAGACAAATCACAAGAGACTCTTAATCTCAGGAAACAAACTGAGGGTTCCGGGGGGCAGGGGCAGGGAGGGATGGGGTGGCTGGGTTATAGACACTGGGGAGGGTATGTGCTGTGGTGAGTGCTGTGAATTGTGTAAGCCTGGCGATTCACAGACCTGTACCTCTGGGGCAAGTAATACATTATACTTTAATAAAAAATAAAAATCTTAAATAGAAATGTAAGATTTGGTCATTTTAATATGAAAAATACACGCTCATATTATTTTTAAAAAGCCTTACTCTTGTGGCGCCTGGGTGGCTCAGTGGGTTAAGCCTCTGCCTTTGGCTTAGGACATGATCTCAGGGTCCTGGGATCAAGCCCTGCATGGGGCTCTCTGCTCAGCAGGGAGCCTGCTACCCCCTTCTCTTTCTCTCTGCCTGCCTCTCTGCCTACTTGTGATCTGTTTGTCAAATAAATAAATAAAATCTTAAAAAATAAAAGGCTAACTCTTCAAAAGTTATGTTTTCTGACGAATGGTATTCATTCAACTGCTAAACCATAGAAGCTCAGTAGCTGTTAGTGAAGATTAACTTACCTCCCACACTACATGCCAAAACGTTCTTTGTATAAGAAAACATAAAAATGTGAATGATATCCTTCTCTTTGAAAAACCGTAAATATTTTGTAAAATCTGATTTTACTTTTACTAAATGATAGCACTTGGTTAAGAAGTATGGGATTGAGTTTTTTAAGGACAACCTCATAGAGAAACATTTGAAAAATAACACGCAGCCTGGTGATTTCTCTCTTTTTGATTACCAGCTCGGTGCCCTTCTAGCTTTATAATCTTTTTTAAAAATTTGTTATGATTTTTAAAATTCAGATATAATGTCACTTTTCGAAGGCATTATACTGCCTTATTTGATGCATTTTGCATATTCACATTTAAAAAAAAATTTTTTTTTTTTTTTTAAGTAACCTCCACTCCCAGTATGGATCTTGAACTCACAACCTGGAGAATAAAAACCACATGCTCTAATGATTGAGCCAGCCAGACCCCTCTTGTATATTCATCCTGAGATGGTTAAGCCCATTCAGTCAAAATATTTTTGTAGAGATAATCCTCGGTATTTAGAGTCATTTCTTCCAAGGCATAAAATGGTACTTCTATGTCCTGTATGTGCAAATTTACCTTAGAGACCAAAATAGCTCCCAGGGGTTGGTTTGCATGCTCAAGCAACTGGCTTAAAAAACTGTAGAAACAAACAAAAAAACCCCAAACACCTGTAGAAACAGACAGAACCATGGTGAATTGCAGTTTTCCTTTATTAATATGAACCTTGGCAGAGATAAAATATGTAATCTGTTACAATATATGGACTGGGCTTGTCTTTTTTTTTTAAGATTTTATTTATTTATTTATTTATTTATTTGACAGAGATCACAAGTAGACAGAGGCAGGCAGAGAGAGAAGGGGAAGCAGGCTCCCTGCTGAGCAGAGAGCCTGATGTGGGGCTCTATCCCAGGACCTTGGGATCTTGACCTGTGCTGAAAGCAGAGGCTTTAACCCACTGAGTCACCCAGGTGCCCCTGGACTGGGCCTGTCTTCTGACTAACTGGTTTTGCTTTTTAGGACCCCACTAGGTCGTGCAAGAGCATGGCTTCGATTAGCCCTCATGCAAAAAAAAATGGCTGATTACCTGCGTTGCTTAATTATTCAGAGGGATCTCTTAAGGTTAGTACCATTAAATCATATTCATTTCCATTTTAAAAATTTCATTTGTATCCTGTTTTCCAAAAAGAATTAAAGATGTAGTTTAGAAGCATACATAAAATACAATAAGATGGCATTAAAAGAACAACATGAGAGAGAAAATCATTTAGGGACATAATATAGATCATGAATTTGCTTAAAAACTGAATACCATAAGCTTTGCATTGACCAGTAGGAGAATAATTTATTTATATGTTATATTTCTTTCTTTTTTTTTTAATTTTTTATTTTTTATAAACATATATTTTTATCCCCAGGGGTACAGGTCTGTGAATCACCAGGTTTACACACTTCACAGCACTCACCAAAGCACATACCCTCCCCAATGTCCATAATCCCACCCCCCTTCTCCCAAACCCCCTCCCCCCAGCAACCCTCAGTTTGTTTTGTGAGATTAAGAGTCACTTATGGTTTGTCTCCCTCCCAATTCCATCTTGTTTCATTGATTCTTCTTCTACCCACTTAAGTCCCCATGTTGCATCACCACTTCCTCATATCAGGGAGATCATATGATAGTTGTCTTTCTCTGTTTGACTTATTTCGCTAAGCATGATACGCTCTAGTTCCATCCATGTTGTCGCAAATGGCAAGATTTCATTTCTTTTGATGGCTGCACAATATTCCATTGTGTATATATACCACATCTTCTTGATCCATTCATCTGTTGATGGACATCTAGGTTCTTTCCATAGTTTGGCTATTGTGGACATTGCTGCTATAAACATTCGGGTGCACGTGCCCCTTTGGATCACTACGTTTGTATCTTTAGGGTAAATACCCAGTAGTGCAATTGCTGGGTCATAGGGCAGTTCTATTTTCAACATTTTGAGGAACCTCCATGCTGTTTTCCAGAATGGCTGCACCAGCTTACATTCCCACCAACAGTGTAGGAGGGTTCCCCTTTCTCCGCATCCTCGCCAGCATCTGTCATTTCCTGACTTGTTGATTTTAGCCATTCTAACTGGTGTGAGGTGATATCGCATTGTGGTTTTGATTTGTATTTCCCTGATGCCGAGTGATATGGAGCACTTTTTCATGTGTCTGTTGGCCATCTGGATGTCTTCTTTGCAGACATGTCCTCTGCCCATTTCTTGATTGGATTATTTGTTCTTTGGGTGTTGAGTTTGCTAAGTTCTTTATAGATTCTAGACACTAGTCCTTTATCTGATATGTCGTTTGCAAATATCTTCTCCCATTCTGTCAGTTGTCTTTTGATTTTGTTAACTGTTTCCTTTGCTGTGCAAAAGCTTTTGATCTTGATGAAATCCCAATAGTTCATTTTTGTCCTTGATTCTCTTGCCTTTGGTGATGTTCCTAGGAAGATGTTGCTGTGGCTGAGGTCGAAGAGGTTGCTGCCTGTGTTCTCCTCAAGGATTTTGATGGATTCCTATATGTTATATTTCTAAACTCATTTTTTTTTTTTAAGATTTTATTTATTTGAATGAGAGAGAGAAAGAGAGACAGTGAGAGAGTGTAAAAGGGGAGAAGGTCTGAGGGAGAAGCAGACTCCATGGAGCTGGGAGCCCAATGCAGGACTTGATTCCGGGACTCTGGGATCATGACTTGAGCCGAAGGCCGTGGCTTAACCAACTGAGCCACCCAGGTGCCCTCTATGCTAGATTTATTTTTTTTTTCTAAATTACAGTTAATTTTACGAATTTTTCTGTTCTATGCAAATTTCTGTTGGGATTGGGGGCTTTAATTTGACAGGTTTCTTATTTTTTTTTTAAGAGGGAGATGGGGGAGCTGCTGAGGGAGAGAGAGAGAGAATCCTAAACAAACTGAGTGCCCAGGGCGGAGCTCGCATGGGTCTCAATTTCATGATCCTGAGATCATGATCTTAGTCAAAATCAACAGTTGGATGCTTAACCAACTGAGCCACCCAGGCTCCCCAACAGGTTTTAGAACCTGAATGTCTAAACTGTTGCTTTGGCTGTATTGTGGGCACTTTTTAAACTGTCAGTTTAAATTGAAGGCCAGTGAGTGCTGGCAGTTAAGTGTCAGAGTGAAGATGACTGGAAAACATTAATTTGTTAGTTGACATCATGCTGAAGTTGATGGGAAGTCGAGTTTATAAATAGTCTAGTCTATGCACTGATCTACAAATCTGCTCAATTACAAGAATAGCTCTCATCATAGGGACCATTCATTGATTACCTTTGAAGCTTTTTATTTAACACAGAATGGATTCATCCTTTTGAAAAATGTAAATGTAATACTGAGCATAGCTCTGATATAACCCTCATTGAAACTTTTGTTTTCAGTATTAACTTCTTGAATAAATTGTAAATAAATAGATATTATAAATAAATAGATAGGCAGATGTTTAAGACAGACTTTCTAAGTATGGTAATCAGGTGTTAGAGGAAGTGGCCCATAGCAGTCTCTCTGTTTGCCCTTGTTCTCTTGGAGTGCCTGTCTGATGTTCTGGAGAATCTGGTTATTATGACTGTGGTTGTACATCTTGGTTTTCCCATTGTTAAATGAGAATGACCATACATTAAGCACCAGCAGTTTCTCAGTAATATTTTGAAGCTCAATTAAAGTGACTAAACAGTACATGGGTCTTCTTGAGGAAGGCATGAGACAGTGATAATTAGTTCTATGAATACATAATTGTCAAGTCTTCTCTGTTTCTTTCCTAAGTCTCTTGTTTAAACATTTTTTAGAATGTAGATATCCATAAGTATCCTTAAGTGATGATTATTAAGAATACTTGGAATATACATATCAACTACACTGATTTGAACATGGGTTTTGGAATGTTTCATATATTCATTACCTACCTTAGTCTTCATCTCAAGATTCTTAATAAATCCTAGAATTAAAAAGTCAACTCTAATAAAAAGTTTTATAATCAAATCAGTAACAGTTACTGTGTCTTCTGAGAGTCCCAGATAGTCTAGGCCTCAGTGATGTCTCTTTTTCTTTTGATCTATATCTCTTTGCTTCTCTTCTCTTTTCTCTCAAAATTCCTTTTCCTCTTTCCTCTCCTTCAGTCCCATTCTTTTACTGTGTTTACATGGACATGAACATTTCAAAATGTTCGAGTTACTCATGTATAGAAAGGCTATTTTGAAGAGACCAAATTTGAATGGGTTCCATGTTTATATTATGGGGCTGAGATTTTAAAATTTGGTGCTTAAATTTTTATTTTAAGGTTTTTATTTTAATTCCCACAGTGAATTTTATGAGTATCATGCACTAATGATGGAAGAAGAAGGAGCAGTAATTGTTGGGCTGCTGGTTGGCCTGAATGTGATAGATGCTAACCTGTGTGTAAAGGGAGAAGATTTAGACTCACAAGTAAGTGAAAGTGACTTGTACCAAATGCAGAGTGTTTTTAGTTTGCCCTGTTCCTCTTGGATCCAGTTGTAAACAATGCTGTTAAACACTAAAGAAAAATTAAGAATGAAATTCAGTTGCATGTGAAATATACTTCTAATATTTTCCCCCTTTAACTAAAATTAACATGATTTACTTTAGGTTGGAGTGATTGATTTTTCCATGTATTTAAAGAATGAAGAAGATATTGGAAATAAAGAAAGGTATGTTTTGTAAGTTATTTCTCATGTTGTATTTTTTATGCAGCTCTTTACAAATCACCATGAGGTCCATCTATTGATAATGTAGTTTTCTGGGTCTTTTTGCTTGTTTTTTTTTTTTTTGGGCAGTGTAGTTTTTATTTCCTTATTTTGTGTGTAGTTCCTGCTTTGTTTAATTTCGCTTCCATATACAAGTTCTACAAAGCAAAAATCTTTGTTTTAGACTCACAAATGTTTTGTTTTACTTGTTTTATTTCGCTTACATATACAAGTTTTATAAAACAAATCACACAGAAGGAGGTGGCTTTAGTATGGCTTGTGGTCAGACTTGTAGTTCCTAAGATCCATTTTAATTGCTGGGTTTTTTTTTTACGATGCGGGGCTCGATCCCAGAATCCCAAGACCCTGACCTAAGCTGAAGGGAGATGTTTAACCCACTGAGGCACCCTGGTGCCCCAAGAATTCTTAAATATACTTTTTAATGGTTTTACTTGCTAATATTAGACTTAACAAAGGTTATATAATTAGTACACAGCCTACTGCTACATTATTAAAAAGATGCTTGAATTTTATTCTAAAGGCAAGATAGTATTTTTTGTCATTATGGCAATTTTAGGTGATGTAGACATTTTTTTGGTCAGCCAGTAAACACCTTTCCATCTGACGCAAAGCTTCCTTTCCCCCTCTTTAGGAATGTTCAAATTGCTGCCATATTAGACCAGAAGAATTATGTTGAAGAATTAAATAGACAACTGAAGTAAGTATTATGGATACTTGGATATTTTTGACTATTGTTTTAGAGGTTTTCTTCACCATTTTCAGGTTTGCTTTGTCCTGTTCCTACCAACATCTTTGAGAAAGTGTTGAGGGAGTAGAGAATGGAGTTTAAGAATACAGAGAATTATTGGAGATAATTCATTTCCAAAAAAGGAGAGCAGACTTTATATTTTATATTTTAAGATTTTTTTTTTTATCTGAGAGAGAGAGAGTAGAGAGAGCGCAAGCATGGGGAAATAGCAGAAAGAGAAGCAGACTCCCTGCTGAGCAGGAAGCCTGATGTGGGTCTTGACTCTGGGGTCATAACCTGGGCAGAAGGTAGCCTCTTAACTGACTGAGCCACCCAGGTATCCTAAGAGTCAGATTTTCAAATAGAACATTTGGAGAACTTAAAAACAGAATTTCTGGGGAGGGGTCAAAAAGATAAAGACGGGGGGCGCCTGGGTGGCTCAGTGGGTTAAAGCCTCTGCCTTCGGCTCAGGTCATGATCCCAGGGTCCTGGGATCGAGCTCCGAATCGGGCTCTCTGCTCAGCAAGGAGCCTGCTTCCTCCTCTCTCTCTGCCTGTCTCTCTGCCTCCTTGTGATCTCTGTCTGTCAAATAAATAAATAAAATCTTTAAAAAAAAAAAAAGATAAAGACGAATTTCAAGCTTATCTCTTTATCCTTGAGAAGAACAGACTAGGTAGGGTGGAAGTTTATGTCATTTTCATAGTTCACAGATTCATTTTTCCTACTTCAGAGAGCTTCATATGTAAATGTGGCTGTCGCCTCCCATGGTGGGAGTTTTTGCCTTATCGTGTCAACTGGCATTGAAGCTGTCAGTGAATACTTGGAAGAATTTCTGAGATCTATGTCTAAAATAGTACGTGCAGCTCTAATAGAAATAAAATGTGAGTCATATAGATAATGTAAAATTTTTAGTAGACACATTAAAAAGGTAAAAAACATGAAATTAATTTAAAAATACATTTTATTCAACCCAGTATACCCAAAATCTTATCATTTCAACATTAATCAATATAAAAATTGTTCATGAGGTATTTTGTGTTCTTTCTTTGTATTGTCTTCATAATCCAATGTATATTTTACAGTTATAGTACGTTTTGGACTAGATAGCACAGGTATAGTGAATAATATTTGCTACATAGTTAGAAATGGACTGTTCCATTAATTAAAATAAATAATTAGCAAAAATGGCTATCTCTGAGTGATGGGATTATGGATAATTTCTCTTTTATTCTATGTACTTCTCTGATTTTCTAAGTTTAATTCAATAGTCAGAAATACAATTAAACACTTTCCATTTTAGAGAAACTAAGAAGCTGTAACTCTTGCTTTCTCTGAACTTGGAGAGATAGGAACTATGTTGTGTCATTGTCTTTTTTTTAAAAGTGGAGTTTTAATAAAAGATATCATAGGAAATATATGTGTATCTATGTGTATTTTATAATTTGTAATTCTGAGATTATATTTCCAAATGCAACTTAGTATTGCTTATTTACTTACTGTTAAAGCTTTATTCACTTTTGGCAACAGGTAATATATTCACATAGTTTAAACTTCAAAACTTCAATAGGAACATGAAAAAAAAATCCTCCCTCTTCCCTGATCCAACCATCTGGTTTCCCTCTTTGGGAATAATTAATAGGTTCTTGTGTATGCCTCCAGAGATATTTCATACAAATAGACAAGAATATATATATATTTTCTTGAAGTTCTCACCTTCCCGTCGGTTTTTTTTACATAATTTTTATACTCTTCTGTAGTTCACTGTTTTACTCAACAGTTTATCTTAGAATCTGTTCAGTTTGGTTCAAGAAGTTTTCTCATTCTCTTTTAAATTATGCGTATTAACTCATTTATAGCAGTACTAGTGACTTACTTTTGTACATTCTACGAATTTAAAAATGTTTCATTGTTTTTCCAGTTGGAATGTTTTTGTATACTTAGAGTATTTTAAAAAATATAGAAAACAGATGAAGAAAAAATTGGAACTCACATATTAGCCCTCATTCAAAGAAAACTCTTGAGGGTTTATTTTCAAAAGTACTTTTTTGATTAATGTTTTATTGATTCTCACATAAAGGCAGGACAGATATTATTGTCTGATTTAAAGACAAGGAAACTGAAGCTCAGAAAGGTCTTAAAGCTTTCAAGGTGACACAGAAAGTAGAAAAGCAGGGACTCTTAACTTTGGTCCTCTGTCTCTTAGTCCCACATCTGTTAATGTCTCACCATCCAGATACCCTCTTGCTGTTTGTGAAAAGCTCAAGTTGTTTCCCTAAGAATGATTGTATTTAAAAATGATTTAATATGAATGAAAAAATATGTTTCTTGTTTCACCTGTTAAACTAAAATGCCAATATTTATTTCTGAAGCTGGCATAAAATTTGTTTAAATCTATTAAATTGTAATGTAAAGAGCATATTGTGTTATTAAAGCTTGAGATGGTAGAAACAAGGCCTTGAAAAACAAATAAAACATACAGTAATGTCCAGTCTCAGAGATGCCGAGTGAAGTGTGTGCATTTTTGATAGCTGTGTACTTCTGGTGACTGTACAGTTTGAAATACAATTTTTTTTAAGATTTATAAAAATGAAGAAAAAAATACACAGTAATGTCCAGTCTTGATCAGTTTAAGTAACTATGCAAAAAACCAGGTTGTTCATTTGGCTTAACCTGACTTTTAACTATATCTTTGAAAGTCAGGGTGTTTGCTTAGCTGCAGGCTGACCGGGTACCCGATGGGAATTTCATATTCACATTGTCCCAAACTATGGTGACTTTAGAGGCTTTAAGTGATTATGAAAGTGGCGGGTGGAAACCGAATGGGGCTTGTGTTGAAGACCGCTGTAAATGCTAATTAAGCCACTTAATTATAGAGTGGATATTTAAAGTTCATCCTTTAAAAGATAATTTTAAATTAAATTTTAACAATATTTGGTAGTGTTTGTGTGGATTCCATTCCTAAGTATTACAATTTAAATGTAAGAAGGACCCTAAGAAGACTGCAAAAAATAGTGAACAGCAAAAAGCTTCAGTCTTTTTTGTTTTCCTAGCCAAATTTGGTTATTCAACTTAATGAAATTGCCCACACTCAAAAATTCAGGGTAGTTGGTGCCTGTTAGGTACCATGGTAAGTCCAAGATAACATACCTTTTCTGACTTTTGTGAATTTGTGTGATTTGAATGAGTTTTTTCTTTGTTAATTTCAGCAGCACAGTCAGCAGTCTCCATTCAAGAGTTGACTCATTAGAAAAGTCAAATACTAAGCTGATTGAAGAGGTATTGTAACCCGGCCGTGGATAATTGCCTGACACAGACCGAGTATTTGTGATCCTTTTCCATTTTAAGTATGAATTCGCTAAGTATGTGTGTGCATACACACATTTCCATCATGATGATGGGATGCTTGCAATGTACTTATAATTGATGATTGTAAGTCTAGAAAAACCTCATTTTCTCAGGTAAAGTCTCAGGTAAATCTGTGAATTGTGTGAAATACTCCCAGAAATGAGCCCCACAGATGATACTTACAGAAGCTCTTCTGTAAATAAGCTGTGATACTCTTTAAAATCTGGGTGACCTCTAGTTAGATAGTGAATAACCTATAGTTAGAAATTCCCATTAAAATGATACTGTTCGTCTTGTTCCACTATTCGATTACTTTTCTTTACCAGCAGCACTGTATGATCATGGCCATCCTTCTCCACACAACCACAGATCAACCTCATCTCGAGTGCTCTGGTTTCTTGCATTGTCAGAGCGGCTATCTAGTGGTCCCAGACCAGAAATTGATCTCCGTAATACTGTCTGTAAAGTTGCTTTAGATAAGTTTTTTTTTTTTTTTGTTTTTTTTTTTTAATCTTATCAAGCCACAGAGTTACTGCTTTCTGTTTTCAGAATTATTTAGGCTAGAGGAATAAATCTGTCACGAGTGCTCTAAACCCTAGTTTCTGTGTTAATTAAAATTCTTATTTCTTTTGGAACTGGCCTAATTTTTTCAAACCAGGGAGCACATCATTATTTGCATGATGGCAGATGCATCTTTATTTTGATAGTTTGGGACCATTTGATAGTGTTTCTGTTTTGTTTTGTTTTTTAAAGATTTTATTTATTTGACACAGAGAAAGAGAGATCACAAGTAGAGAGGCAGGTGGAGAGAGAGGGGGGAAGCAGACTCCCTGCTGAGCAGAGAGCCTGATGCGGGGCTCCATCCCAGGATTCTGAGATTGTGACCTGAGCCAAAGGCAGAGGCTTAACCTACTGAGCCACCCAGGCGCCCTCTGTTTTGTTTTTTATTTTTATTTTTATTTTTATTTTTTTTTAAAGATTTTATTTATTTATTTGACAGAGATCACAAGTAGGCAGAGAGGCAGGCAGAGAGTGAGAGGGAGAAGCAGGCTCCCCGATGAGCAGAGAGCCTGATGCGGGGCTCGATACCAGGACCCTGAGATCATGGCAGAGGCTTAACCCACTGAGCCACCCAACACCGTTGTTTTGTTTTTTAATCATGATAAGTGTATTCTTTAATCCCCGTCACCTATTTCATCCATCCCCCACCCATTTCCCCTCTGGTGACCATAAGTTTACAGTTAAGAATCTGTTTCTTGGTTTCTCTCTCTTTTTTTTTGTCCTTTACTCATTTTTTTTTTTAAAGATTTTATTTATTCACAAGAGGGAGGCCGAGGGAGAGGCAGGCTCCCCATGGAGCGGAGAGCCTGGTGTGGTGCCGGATCTCATGACCCTGGGATCATGACCTGAGCTGAAGGCAGGTGCTCAACTGACTGAGCCACCCAGGCACCTCTGCTCATTTGTTTCTTAAATTCCACATATGAGTGAGATCATACTGTATTTGTCTTTCTCAGACTAACTTACTTCACCTAGCAGTAAACTCTGTAGCACTATACATGTAGTTCCAAATGGCAAGATTTCATTCTTTTTCATTGCTGAATAACATTCCATCCACATGCCTCATCTTCTTTATCCATTTATTTATCGATAAATGCTTGGGCCACTGCCATAGTCTGGCTGTTGTAAATAATGCTGCAGTAGACAGGGATGCATGTGTCTCTTTGAATTAGTGCTTTTGTATTTTGGGTTAAATACAGTAGTGCAATTACTGGATTGCAGGGTAGTTCTATTTTTAATTTATTGAGGAAACTCTATACTGTTTTCCACAGTGATTGCACCAGATTGTATTTCCACCAATAGTGCACTGAGGGTTCCTTTCCCCTACACACATCCTCGCCAATACCTGTTGTTTCTTGTGCTTTTGATTTTCGCTATTGTGATGGGTGGTCTTTCATTGTAGTTCTAACTTGCATTTCCCTAATGATGAGCGATATTGAGCATCTTGTCATGTGTCTGTTGGTCATTGGGACCATTAGAGCTGCTCTCAAGTTTGTGCTTCTTTTTGGCCCTAGGTGCACTGCGAAGTTCAAGTTATATCCCTGATGAAATGTTCAGAAACTCATTTACAAGCCAACATTGGGGGTGGTGCTTGCTTTCCTTTCTTAGAATCCCTCTTTTCACTATAGGCCTCAGAACCAGGCCACTTGGTTTAATTCTGATGGTGAGAAATGTCTCATAGTTGTAATGTTCCCTCTGTGTTCTCTATTTCAGAGGGTGTTCCAATTTGATTATCATGAAGGTCTGTATCACATGTGTGATGATACACAGCCTTCTTACAGATCTTTTTATCCTTATACAGGACTTTACAGTCTTACTGTTTCATGACACTTTGTATTCAGAACATATTTAAATCAGATATGCATGATATGTTTTAACATATATTTTGACTAATAAGAGGAAATGCTTAAAAAAAGAGGAAATGCTAGAAATAAGAGCTCAGTTTTTTTTTTTTTATTAGTATCTTAGGATAATAGCAGTTTTTTTTATGAAAGCTTCTGTAGATGTGAGACATTTGACTAGTTTAAGCTTTTATATTCTATTGTTTATAGCAATGAACATAACCAAACATAAAACAAGTATAAGTAAAGATGTTTAAAATCTTTTTTCTTGTCCCTGTTTCATAATCTTTAGTTAGCAATAGCAAAAAATAATATCATTAAACTCCAAGAAGAAAATCATCAATTACGAAGTGAAAATAAATTGATTTTAATGAAAACACAGCAGCACCTGGAGGTACGTATGGACTAATTGCAAACAGACTGTCTTGTGTCAGAAATTGCCGCTTTTGGGAACTTTTGCATATACTGGATATTTATTTCTGTGCTGTATTGATAGTAGTGATTATACAGTAAAAGGCTTGTTGTTTTCTTCCTAGGTTACCAAAGTGGATGTGGAAACTGAGCTTCAGACATATAAGCATTCTCGGCAGGGGCTGGATGAAATGTACAACGAAGCCAGAAGGCAGCTTCGAGATGAATCTCAGTTAAGACAGGTAGTTCACATTAGCAAAATAATCATCATCATCATAATTTACCTTTAAGCATCACTTAAAATCTTTTTAAAAAAATTCTTTTAAGACTTTTTTTTTAATGTGATAGAGACAGAGTGAGAGAGCACAAGTTGGGTGAGGTTCAGAGGAAGAAGCAGACTCTCTGCTGAGGAGGGAGCCCTATGTGGACCTTGATCCCAGGACTCTGGGATCATGACCTGAGCCAAAGCAGACACTTAAGCTGACTGAGCCACCCAGGCACCCCTTAAAATCTCTTTTTCAGCCTTATCTTTCTTGCTGCGGGATAGAAATCTCACTCCCTTACAACCCCTTCAAATTCTTTACGTTCTCATTTTATCAAGTGTTTTTAAAGTGGTTTTAAACTCTGAAATGAATGATTGTGACCAGCATTAGAAAACCAAAATTGAATAGAATGATAGATTCAAATAGGACTAAAATGATATTAAAAATTTTTTTTAAAGATTTTATTTATTTGAGAGAGAGTGAAAGCGAGAGGTCACAGAGGAGGGAGAGGGAGAAACAGACTTGCCACTGAGCAGAGAGCCTGACGAGGGGCTTGGTCTCAGGACCCTGAGATCATGACCTGAACTGAAGGCAGACGGTCAACTGACTGAGCCCCTCAGGCGCTCCAGATCATATTTAAAGTTAACTTATTTTGGGGTTACCTGGCTGGCTCAGTTGGTAGAGCACACAACTCTTGATCTTGGGGTAATTTCCAGCCCCATGTTGGGCATAGAAGTTACTTCTAAAAAAATGGATGGGGTACCTGGGTGACTCAGTCGGTTGAGCGTCAGACTCTTGATTTTAGGGCAGGTTGTGATCTCAGGGTGGAGAAGGAGCCCTGCAATGAGCTGTGTGCTCAGTGCAGAGTCTGCTTGGGATTCTCTCTCTCCCTCTCCCTGACCCCTTCCCAGCTTATCCTCGCTCGCTCGCTTTCTCTTGCTCTGAAATAAATTAATAAATAAAATCTTTTAAAAAATGAACGAATTTTTTAATTCAAATTGATCTAATGCCTACAGCAAAATGGGTTATAACATAAATACCTGTGTAATCACCACCCAGATCAAGAAGAGACTTTCCATCTTGCCAGCCTTTCCATCCCTTTTTCTGTTTGTTTTTAATATTAGGAAACTTCTTTTTGTTTTGATGTAAAAAATTAATTTAGTTCTATTTAAATTCAATTGAGGGGCTCCTGGGTGGCTCAGTAGTTAAGTATTTGCCTTCGGCTCAGGTCCTGATCCCAGAGTCCTGGGATCAAGCCCCGCATTGGGCTCCCTGCTTGGCAGTCAGCCTGCTTCTCCTCCTCCTTCTCCCCCTCCCCCTGGTTATGTTCCCTCTCTCGCTGTGTCTCTCTCTGTCATATAAAATCTTTTTTAAAAAAATTTCACTTGAACATGTAGTTTATTATTTGTTTCAGAGGTAGAGGTCAGTGATTCATCAGGAGTATATAACACCCAGTGCTCAGCACATCACATGTCCCCCTTCATGCCCATCATCAGGTCACCTCATCGCCCCACCCCCAATGTAAAATTCTTTAAGAGAAGAAATTAAAACTGTGAAGTGGGGTTTTTGAGTTATCTTTGGCCTTCACTTGTATGGACTACTTTATTTTTGTGTGTGTGTGTGTGTGTTTTAAGTTTTATTTATTTAGGTAGTATCTATACCAGTGTGGGGGCTAGAGCTCATGACCCCAAGATCAAGAGTTGTGTGTTCTTCCAACTGAGCCAGCAAGGCACCCCCAGACTACTTTATTTCTTTGATTAAGGAAAATTAATCCTGACGTTTTGAGGCATAAAAATATTTAATTTTTTGAAAAAATTTATTTATTTGACAGAGATCATAAGTAGGCAGAGAGGCAGGCAGAGAGTGAGAGGGGGAGCCACCCAGGTGCCCCTAATTTTTGAACCAGTAGAATAGTGATAATTAACAGTATCTAGAAAATGCTTTTATTTTCACAAAATACACAGTTGAACGTATTTAGTGTTTTATTGTTATACGACCTGGTTGATTCCCTCTAGTGGGGCTTAAACCTCAAAGAGTAGTCTATGTATCTTTTAAAAAAATTTTTAAATTAATAAACTTTATTTTTTCAAGTAGGTTCATAGCAAAATTGCGTGGAACTTTATTTTTTTTTAAGAGTGGTCTACGGGCTTTAAAAAAAAAAGGAGGGGCGCCTGGGTGGCTCAGTGGGTTAAAGCCTCTGCTTTTGGTTCAGGTCATGATCTTGGGGTCCTGGGATCAAGCCCCACATCAGGCTCTCTGCTCAGCCAGAGCCTGCTTTCCTTCCTCTCTCTCTGCCAGCCTCTCTGCCTACTTGTGATCTCTGTCAAATAAATAAATAAAATCTTTAAAAA
>NC_081560.1:135003905-135015835 GCF_022355385.1 Mustela nigripes | reverse complement strand
CTCTGTCAAATAAATAAATAAAATCTTAAAAAAAAAAAAAAGAGGGATATGGGGACTCTTGGGTGGCTCTTTGGTTAAGTATCTGCCTTTGGGTCAGGTCATGATCTCAGGGTCCTGGGATCGAGCCCCGCATCAGGCTTTCTGCTCTGTGGGGAGCCTGCTTCCTCCTCTCTCTCTCTGCCTGCCTCTCTGCCTACTTGTGATCTCTGTCTGTCAAATAAATAAATAAAATCTTAAAAAAAAAAAAAAAAAGAGGTCTATGGGGACTCTTGGGTGGCTCTTTGGTTAAGTATCTGCCTTTGGGTCAGATCATGATCCCAGGGTCCTGTGGTCGAGTCTCTCTTCTGGTTCCTTGCTCAGGAGGAAGCCTACTTTTTCCTCTGCCTGTTGCTGTCCTTGCTTGTGCTGTCTCTCTGACAAATAAATAAAATAAAATCCTTAAAAAATAAAAAGATATATATCTAGTGACATGAAACCATTAAAAGAAAAAAAAAGACTAGTCTACATAGTGATTAAAAAACTCTTTGTGAGGGCGCCTGGGTGGCTCAGTGGGTTAAGCCGCTGCCTTCGGCTCAGGTCATGATCTCAGGGTCCTGGGATCGAGTCCCGCGTCGGGCTCTCTGCTCAGCGGGGAGCCTGCTTCCTCCTCTCTCTCTGCCTTCCTCTCTGCCTACTTGTGATCTCTCTCTGTCGAATAAATAAATAAAATCTTTAAAAAAAAAAAAAACAACTCTTTGTGTTCTCATTAACTGTCTTGTGTCTGACTTTTGACATCCCGAAGTGGTATGTGAATTGAGGATGTGTTGAAATTTCAGGATGTGGAAAACGAGCTAGCGGTACAAGTTAGTATGAAACATGAAATTGAACTTGCTATGAAGTTGTTGGAGAAAGATATCCATGAGAAGCAGGATACTCTGATAGGCCTTCGGCAACAACTAGAGGAAGTTAAAGCAATTAACATAGAAATGTATCAAAAGTTGCAGGTAAGGATCTTTTTTTTTTTTTTTTGTAATTTTTATTTAAATTCTAGTTGCATTAACCTGCAGTGGAGTAGAAATCAGTGATTCATCACTTATATACAACATCCAGTGCTCAAGTGCCTTCCTTAATACCCATCACCCTTCTAGCCCATCCTGCACCCACCTCCCTCCAGCAACCTTACATTTGTTCTCTGTCATTAAGAGTGTCTTATGGTTTCTCTCTTTATTTCTTACCCCCTCCCATATGTTTATCTGTTTTGTTTCTTAAATTACACATATGAGTGAAATGATACAGTATTTGTCTTTCTCTAACTTATTCCACTTAGTATAGTACACTGTAGCTCCATCCATGTTCTTGCAAATGTCAAGATGTCTTTTTTGATGGCTGAGTCATATATTCCATTATATATATACACACACATACATGCATATATATACACCACATCTTTATTCACTCATAGATCAGCAGACATTTGGGCTCTTTCCATAGTTTGATACATTGTTGATAATGCTGTTATAAACATCAGGGTGCATGTACCCCCTTCAACTCTGTATTTTTGTATTCTTTATGTAAATACCTAGTAGTGCAATTGCAGGATCGTAGGGTAGTTCTATTTTTAACTTTCTGAAGAACCTCCGTACTGTTTTCCAGAGTGGCTGTACCAGTTTGCATTCCCACCAACAGTGCAAGGGGTTCCCCTTTTTCCGCATCCTCGCCAACACCTGTTGTTAGTTTTATCCGTTTTGACGGATGTGAGGTGGTACCTTATTGTGGTTTTGATTTGTATTTTCTGATGATGAATGATGTTCAGCATCTTTTTATGTGTCTGTTAGCCATCTGGATATGTTCTTTAGAAAAGTGTCTATTCATGTTTTCTGTTCATTTTGTAACTGGATTATTTTGGGGGGGCATTAAGTTTGATAAGTTCTTTATAGATTTTGGAGGTAAGGATCATTCTTAAATTCTTAGAATTTCTTGAGTTTAATGTAAATTGGATGTGACTTTTGGGGAGTTGTTAAGCATCTGCCTTCAGCTCAAGTCATGATTCCGGGGTCCTGGGATCGAGCCCCGCATCGGGCTCTCTGCTCACCGGGGAGCCTGCTTCTCCCTCTCTCACTCCCCTGCTTCTGTTTTCTCTCTTGCTGTGTCTCTGTCTGTCAAATAAATAAAATCTTAAAAAAAAAGAAAAAGAAAATTACTTTTTGTATGAAGGTTTGGTTTTTAACTGTGCCATACTAGTAATAAAAACCAGCAGCTTCTTTTTCTATATGGAAGCTTAAGAAGTGTAGCAATGGAATAGGTATCAAAGAATAAGCAAATCACTTATATGAATTTCTTTTTTAATACCAAAAGGTGTTAAGTGTGAAGATTAAATCTTTTGGGAAAAGTCAATCTAAATATGCAGGACATTTTTGTGAATTCTTTTGTATACTACAGTCCTGAGGAAGATTTATTTTTTCTTAAAAAGCTATTATTTATTTGAGAGAGAGCATAAGCTCAAGGGAGGGGTAGAGGCAGAGGCAGAAGGAGAAGCACACCCTCTGCTGACTGTGGAGACCAGCACAGGCCCTGACTCCAGGACTCCAAGATCATGACCTGATCATGTCAGACACTTAACTGACTGAGCCACCCAGGTGCCCCTTTAATTTTTTTTTTTTAAAGATTTTATTTTATTTATTTTTTTAAAGATTTTATTTATTTATTTGACAGACAGAGATCACAAGTAGGCAGAGAGGCAGGCAGAGAAAGAGGGGGAAGCAGGCTCCCTGCTGAGCAGAGAACCCGATGCAGGGCTCTATCCCAGGACCCTGAGATCAGGACCTGAGCCGAAGGCAGAGGCTTAACCCACTGGGCCACCCAGGCGCCCAAAGATTTTATTTTTTTAAGTAATCCCTACACCCAACATGGGCTCAGATCTATAACTCTAAGATCAGGAGTCACATGCTTTACCTACTGAGCTAGCAAGGGCCCTGAGAAAGATTTAATTTTGACTGAAATGCTTTACTATAGGGGTATCTGGGTGGCTCAGTCAGTTAAGTGTTTACCTTCCACTCAGGTCGTGATCCCAGATCCCCACTCAGGTCATGATCCAGCCCCACATTGGGCTCCCTGCTCAGTGAAGAGTCTGCTTCTCTCTCTCCCTCTGCCCTTCTCCCCTGTTCATGCTCTCTCTCTCTAATAAAAAAGTCTTGGAAAAAGAAAGCATTACAATAATAATTGTTATGAATTCTCTCATAAAGTGACATCACTGTTTAAGTAGATTTATTGCCAAATGTTTTTTATTTAATTTGAAAAATAGCATAATTTACAAGAGTTTATTCTGCTGTCTTCCAGAAATACTGAAGGCAGTATTTTTTTAAATTCCATTTTAATTGAAGACTGATAGTTCTACTGCTTTATATCATAGGAGTATTTTAATCTACAAATTAGCTGTACTCATTTCAAAGTAAAAATTCCATAGTAAAATGGTATACAAAACTTAGAAATATTTAGGTTTAAAAATCAAAGCCACTATAGTGGTTCTTTTTCTTTTCTAAATAGGGTTCTGAAGACGGCTTGAAAGAAAAAAATGAAATAATTGCCCGACTAGAAGAAAAAACCAATAAAATTACTGCAGCCATGAGGCAACTGGAGCAAAGGTACAGCATTTTCAGTCTTAGTTTCTCTTTTTCCTTTTTTTCTTCCTTTTCTTTATTCAACTCTGATACCTGCCACAAAAACCATTAGGAAAATTTAGATTAGGACTTTTTTTTTTTAAGCCCAGCAGAATTTTGCTTTTTTTGTTTTGGTTGTTGCATGGAATCAAGTTGCTTTATATTAGGCTGATTTCATTTGAATTTGCCATTTTGTGGATTTTTTAAAAAAGATTTAATATTGGCAATTTCATGTGATTCAATCTATTACATAAAACAAATACACAAACAAAAACTTTAAAAAAGTGAAAAACGAACAGAATCTATGGTGGAATTATCCCTGATTGATTTCCATGCATATTGATTGTCATATTCTTTGTCATTCACCATCCCTTTATCTGAAATCAGGCTTTGAGTTGGCAGTTTAGTTGTTTCTTTGAGCTAGGACCTTCAACCCAAACCAAGAAATAATTTTATTTAAATTGAATTGTTTTATATTGGCATTTTTCACTTTTATTGTTGGAAAATGTAATGTATTTCCATTGACCTGTCATGTTGGTGTCAACATATGTCTTATCATTGCTTTCTTTGAATCTACTTATGAAAAACATAACTATTAATGCTTTATTGACATGAATATTCTTTTATTGACATCCTCTTTCTTCTTTTTTCTTTTTTGTTTTCTTTATCCCCATTTTTACATTTTGGACATCTTTATTACCTTTTTCTGTCTTTGATTTCTGTCCATTCCATTATGAAGTGACAATGATTTGTTAACTCAAACTAGGACAATTGCAATGTCATTGGTGAAATATGCCAGCAGTGACACTCAGGACCAGTACAAGCTGGTCAAAGATATATCTTTCTGAAAACCACTTGTATTTAAATAGACTAAAAGAGACTCAACAATTTTATAATATATTAAATAGAAAACAATTTATGCTATTAAGTATTTGAAAAGGGTATCAGGAACCCTCTCCACTTCTTGATCTGCTGCTGTGGTAATGCACTGCCATAGAGCAGAGTGGGTGCACTTGGATTTCCAAAAACATACTCCTCAAACCTTGTGCACAAAGGCTGATTTGAGTATTGGCCTTTTGGAGGTCAGGATTTTCAAGTGCAGTTTTATCTTTTTAGCTACTTTTTAATGGAAAATATAAACATTGTTTAAAAATAAGTTGACCCTTTGATTTCACAGTGTGTTGGCACAATTTTTTTCCCCATTGGCCCACTCCTTGCCTAATGGCTTCTTTACTGATTTTTTACTGATGTCTTAAAATAGTTTATAATGCAGATTGGCCATTCTTTTGTGCTCTAGCACCTCAGTTTTCCACTTCTCTTAGCCCTCTTCTATGATAGCACAACTTCAGGCCCTACCTCACTCTGAGTTTTATTTTAGTTTCTGTAATCTTAGAGAAATGCTTGGGTCCCCTGTCCCTCCACGTTAATATTTTAAAATTAAATTTTGATTTAGAGATAACTTGAATGTTACTCTCTTGCTCAGAAGTGGCATTTATACTTCTGAAATGTGTCAGGTTGCCCCACTGGCATGTTTTTAGGAAGAAAAGAAGAGGCCCTGTTTTCAACTAGTTGAATAGATGATTTTGCCTGAGATTCCCTACAAGGAGTTAATGTCTCTTTAATAAGTGGGAAATGTTTTCTTATAAAAATATTGAAGTTAAATCTAAGGAATCCTAGATGGGAGGCAGGGAGTGGAGCTAAGCACAGGGAGAATCAGTGACTTACAAACAAAAACAGAACAAATGGAAATCACATTTTTAGGTAGTATTTAAACATCAGCGATGAACAAAAATGATCTCTAGAGAATGTTGCCAACTAGTACTATATTCTTTTTAATCTTAACACACACACACACACACACACACACACACAGCTTTTGGCATAATTTAGTAAATGCATAAAGATTCTATAGGGAGGACTTTGCTGTTCGAAATAATTTCAGGTCTTGGCTCTTGGCCTTGTAGCACACTTGATTCCTGGCATACACATCCTAACATAATAAATAACAATGTGGCTTCTTCACCTAGTGTAGTCATAAATACTGTGTTTTACATGGTTTTGTAAAAAAGGCAGTAACGCACCCATTATACTTTCAAAGTTAATCCATTCTGCTCTACGTAAGTGGTAAAGACTGTATTGCTTTGCATTGTTAATTATGAACAAGAAATAAAACAAATTTGAAGATAGTATTCTGGGCATATCATATGTTATATTGAAAAAAAATCACAAAACAATTTCTAGACATTGTGTGGCTCTTTCACGTTTGAGTTTGTGAGTTTCCCCCCAAACTTTGTTTTCATTTAGAAATGTTTCTATTTCCCCATTTTTCTTTTATTTGTCTTCTTCACCCTTTTACACCCTAGTTCTAGCCTCAGTTTTACCCAAAGTTGATTTGAATTACACCAGATTGCAGCAAGCAGAGAAGGCGCAAATGGAAGCTGAAGATGAAGACAAGAAATATCTACAAGAGTGTCAGAGTAAATCCGACAATCTGCAGAAACAAGTCTCCCAAAAGGAGAAACAGCTGTGAGTATTTCACTCTTGGAAACAAATACTTGTATTAACATAATTCCCTCCCCAGGCCCCCCCCCCCTTTTTAAAGATTTTATTTATTTATTTGACAGTGATCACAAGTAGGCAGCGAGGCAGGCAGAGAGAGAGGGGGGCAAGCAGGCTCCCTGCTGAGCAGAGAGTGCGATGAGATGCTGGATCCCAGCACCCTGAGATAATGACCTGAGCTGAAGGCAGAGGCTTAACCCACTGAGACATCCAGGCGTCCCCACCCCTTCTTTTTTGCCCATAATGGTAGCATACCTTTAGTTAATGATGCCAGGTAGATTATGGAGTTCTCCTTGAGAAATTAAAAAGAAATTAGAAAACACAATCGATAAACTTGAGTTTTTTGTCCCTTTATTGTTTTCAGAGCTTTTCAACTCTGTTGTTATCTTGCTCAAGGAGAATTTTATTCTTTCCGCTGGTGCATAACAGCAGATGGCCGTTATATTTCTAGATACTGAGTGTAATAGACCTTTGTAACTCAAAGGAACTTGTATTATCAAAAAACAAGAGATTATCTGAGAACGTTTTTATTAATACTTTAGATAGCTCTATATATTTCTTACAAGCTAAGAATGATGTCCATATATGTCACTGGACTGAAAAAAGCAAGTTGCAGACAGTATGTAAGGTATCCCAATTTTTATAAAATTAAAACTGTGCATATATTCATAGTTACATGTATAATAACTATTCACATATGCATATATATTTAAATAAGCACATATGCGTGTGTGTGTGTGTGTGTGCGTGCACGCTTAAAGAATATAGATTCTGGGGAATGATCTCAGGGGAGTGATGGCAGATTGACAGGGGTATTTCAGTTTTTACTTTATAAACATCAGTATTTTCTCCTAGTAAACATGTTAATTCTTTTGTTATTAAAGCAACAATAGCAAATAGTTATGTTTAACAGATCATAAACAAGACTACATGTCATTTATGATATATAACTTGCTAAGCTGTCTTGAGATCCATTGTTTGAGGTGGCATTAAACTCCTCTCAGTTTGTGCTAATTTTCTAATAGTTATGTCAATTATTGAGAGAGGATTTGTTGAATATCCCAGCTGTAACTGTGGATTTGTGTATTTCTACTTTCAGTTCTAATGGTTTTTGCTTCTTGTATTCTGAAGCTTCTTGTATTCTGTTGTTTGGTGCCGACACATTTAGGATTGCTATGTCTTTTTGGCGAATTGACCTTTTTATCAAAACAATATGCCTTTTATGAGCCATGATATGATATGTTTATGATATGATATGATATGTTTATCTCTGGTAATTTTCTTTATCAGATGTTAATAGAGCTGCTTCTGTTTTCTTTTGTTTAGTATTGTCATATAATAGAACATGACTGTTTGCATTTCTCAGTATTTAAACTTTCAGCCTAATCTTTATTATTATCATCAGTATATTTGAAGTAAGTTTCTTATAGTTCATGTTTTTTATCTGTTCTGACAATCTCTTAATGATATATTTAGTTCATTTACATTTAGTGTAATTGTTGGTATGAGAGCATAAGTCTGTTCTTTTATTGTTTTTTTTGTTTTTCATTCCTTTATTTTTTTTCCTGACTTCCCAGGGATTACTTGAATATTATTTAGAATTCCTTTTTGATTTATCTATAGTGTTTTTGAGTGTATCTCTTCATATAGATTTTCTCATGATTGCTCTAGATGCTGTCTTATATATTTGCAGATTTTCAGTCTACTGGTACCAATATTTTACTACTTTGAGTGAAGTGTGGAGGTCTTACTTCCACTTAGATCTTTTTACTCCTTTTCTTTTATAACATAATTCACTTAAATATTTTCTCTGCATAATATTGAGAACCACATCAGACAATATTAGAAATTTCTTTCTTTTTTTTTTTTTTTTTAAGATGTAAACTCTAAGCCCAATGTTGGGTTTGAACTCATGACTGAGATCAAGAGTCACATGCTTTATGACTGAGCTAGCTGTGTGCTCCCACATTAGACAATATTATAGTTTGTGCTTCAAACATTATATATAATTTAGGAAACTTTATTTTTCTTTCTTCATTCCTGATAAAAGTTTTCTTCTGTATCTGAAGAACTTCTTTTGTGTTTCTTTCAGGGTGGGTCTCTTGGCAACAAATTCTCTTATTTATTTTTTTTCATATGAGATCTTGATTTCATCTTCATTTCTGAAAGATCTTTTCAGACTTTTCCTTAGAATTCTGAATTGACAGTTCCTTTCTTTCAGCACTTGAAAACTGTTGTACCATTTTCTTTTGGTTTTTGTAGTTTCTGATGAAAAATACTGTCATTTGAATGACTGTTACTCTATCCAAGATTATTTCTTTGGATTTATCCTTTTTAAGCTTTGGTCGGCTTCTTCAGTCTTTATGTTTATCTTTACCAAACTTGGATAGTTTTCAGCTATCTGTTTTCTAGATATTTTTCCAGTCCAGCTGCTTTCTTTCTACTGGAATTCTTTCGTTTGTTTGTTTGTTTGATTTACTCACTTTAGCGCTCAGTTGGTGAAGCATTTGCCTTTGACTTGGGTTATGATCCCAGGGTTCCTTGGGTTAAGACCTCCATAAGGTTTCCTTCTCAGTGGAGAGCCTGCTTCTTCCTCTCCCTCTGCCCCTCCTCCCCACTCATGTTCTTTCTCTCTCAAATAAATAAATTAAAATCTTAAAAAAAAAAAAAAAGATTTATTTAGACAGGGAGAAAGGGAGTGGGGAGGGCCAGAGACAGAGGGAGAGGAAGAATTCTAAGCAGACTCCTTGCTGAGCATGGAGTCTGACACAGTGATTGATCTCACGACCCTGAAATCATAACTGGAGCCAAAATCAAGAGTCGGATGCTTAACCAACTGAGCCATCCACACTTTCAGCCTCCCCTCTCTTCTCTGGAATTCTGATGACCTTGAATATTAGATTTTTTGTTTTAAATAATCCTATAGGTCTCAGACACTTTTTTTCCCCCCGTTTATTTTCTTCTCTCTTGTTCAGACTGGGTTTCTATTGTAGTGTTGTTGTTGTTTAAGTAGGTTCTGTGCCCAATGTGAGGCTTGAACTCATAACTCTGAGATCAAGAGTTTCGTGCTCTACTGACTAAGCCAGGCAGGTGCCCTTGTGGTGTAGTGTTTTGAAATCCATTCTTTCCTCATCATTCTCCTACTGAGCCCATTTCGTGAGGTTATTGTATATTTCCATTTGACTTTGTTTCCTTCCTCTCTCTTTCTCTCCTTACCAGTCTACAGCCATTCCATCCTGAACGTGCCCAATTTTATCCGATGTTTTATGCTTAAACTTACTCTTTTGTTTCCGGTGTGTTCTTAATTGGTCATAGGAGCATATTCATGATGACTGCTTTAAAATTCTTATCTCTTCAGAATTATCTGACATGTTGGCATCTTTTTTTTTCTCATCCACGTTAAGATATTTCTTGGGTCTTGGTATAACAAATGTTTTTCAGTTGCATTCTGGACACATTGAGAATTATGTTATGAGACTACATCTTATTTAAATTTTAGCAGCTTTCCACTGAAGCCACACAAGCAGGGGAATATAGATGCTGACTCTCTCTCCCTCTCTCTCTTTAAGATGTATTTATTTATTTTAGAGTGCAAGAAGGAGGTGCAACGGCAGAGGGAGGGGGAGAGAGGATCTCAAACAGACACTACTCTGAGCGTGGAGCCTGATGTAGGGCTCAATTTCGTGACCCCTAAGATCGTGACCTGAGCCAAACCAAGAGTCAGACACTTAACAGCTTCTGACTGAGCCACCAAGGTGCCCTGAAACTCACTCTTTATACCAAGTAGGGATAGTATAATCCTAAAACCATTCTGGATGGAATGGAGAAAGGTACTTAACTACTGGGCAGGGATTGAAATCTGTGCTTTCCACTCAGTCTATACTGACATTGTGGAAAAGAAGGGTAGTGCCAGGTGAGGATGGAAATCTAAATTCCCCACTTGGCCTTTGCTGACAGTGGTTGGGGCCCTATGGTTTTTTCCTCTTTTTTTTTTTTTTTTATTTTGCTACAATAGGGGCTTTATTGTCAAAATGGTGTGGTTTTTTTTTTTTTTTCAATTAACATATAATGTATTATTTGCTTCAGGGGTACAGGTCTGTGAATCATCAGTCTTACATAATTCACAGCAATCACCATAGCACATACCCTCCCCAGTGTCCATAACCCAGCCACCCCATCCCTCCTCCCCCACCCCCTAGCAACCCTCAGTTTGTTTCTTGAGATTAAGAGTCTCTTATAGTTTGTCTTCCTCCCCAGTCCCATCTTGTTTCTATCAATGCTAGGCTACCTTTTCTCAGTTATTTAGCAAGAGAGAGCAGACTTTTCTTTTCTCTCTCTCTCTCTCTCTCTTTTTTTTTTTTTTTTGTCTATATCCATTATAGGTAGTGGCTTCTTCAGCACCCACTCTGAGCTATATAGGAGGCAAAAAGAAGCCTCAGGAAACTCATCACCATGTTATTCTGTGCCTTCTGGGGTTCCTACTGCTATGGGGCTAACCTGGTCACTAAGTCTTGGATACTACTATAGAGAGAAGATGTTTCTTTCTGCTAAAACCATGTAATAAACCAAGTAATTTTGTCTCTCAGTTGGTGCCCTGTTGGTAGAGCATGACCGTATGAACAATTTGGAGATCAGGGGAATCCCTGATGGTTCAGAAAAACTGAAACTGTTTCTGTAGAAAGGGGCAGCTGGGACTATGTCCAAGAAAAACGAATTCCATTTTTTTCCTCCTAAAATGGAAATAAATGATTTCTTTCTACGAAAGTATTATATGTTGTTGGAAAATGTAGGAAAATGTGAAGAAAATAAAAATTAGAGACAGGTATTTTTTTTTTAAATATTTTGATGAATACCCCTTTTTTTGCTATGCAGAGATGCTTTTAAGTATTTTAGAAAGAGGGTCATACAACATGCTCTTTAGTACCATCTTTATTGCATGTGCTGTGTCATGGGCAGTGGTTCCTATCAATTAGCATAGGTCTGTACCATCGTATCAGTTAATCTAGAGGAATCCTTTAGTCTGAAAAATTGTGCTTTGTCGTTGGAGTTTGCATATCTTTGATTATTGGTGAGATCCATTTGTATTTATTTTGTGAATTGCCAGTTCATATCATTACTTTTTTCCTTGGAGTGTTCAGCTTATTAATATTTATTTATAAGAGTTCTTTACTCTGCGCATTTCACATACAGTGAAATATTTTTTAAATTTACTGTTTTTATTTTTTTCTATAAAGATTTTTATTTATTTATTTGACAGACAGAGATCACAGGTAGGCAGAGAGGCAGGCAGAGAGAGAGAGGAAGGGAAACAGGCTCCCAGCTGAGCAGAGCGCCCGATGCGGGGCTCAATCCCAGGACCCTGGGATCATGACCTGAGCTGAAGGCAGAAGCTTTAACCCACAGAGCCAGGTACCCCAAAATTTACTGTTTTTAAACTTTATTCATTTAGACATTTTAAATTTTCAGTAGTTATTTTTCCTTTTTTTCTTTATAGTTTCTGCCTTTGGTGGTCAATGTGTATTTTGATAATATATTTATAATAACTTAAAAATATTTTTCCTTTGCTTTTTCACTCAGTTTTTTTCTGATTCTGGATGATAAGGCCACTCAAGGCACTCCATACTTTCGTTCCTTCAGTGTTAGTAACATATACCTGTCTCTGTATTCCTTTGAATTTGTAGTGAAATAGTATTTATCAACAATCTGTAAATTCCATTTAGTGGTATCTTTTCTCTG
>NC_081560.1:134992984-134998905 GCF_022355385.1 Mustela nigripes | reverse complement strand
AAATAAATAAATAAAATCTTTAAAAAAAAAAAAAAAAAAAATCATGGGCCACCTGGGTGACTCAGTCAGCTGAGCATCTGACTTTTGGTTTCAGCTCAAGTCATGATCTCAGGGTCATGGAATTGAGCCCTGAGCCCTTACTAGGCTCCAGCTTGAGATTCCTTCTGTTCTTCCCTCCACCCGAAATAAGTCTTTCTTTCTTTCTTTTTTTTTTTTTTTAAGATATTTATTTATTTATTTATTTGACAGAGAGAGATCATACGCAGGCAGAAAGGCGGGCGGTGGGGGGTGGGGGGAGGCAGGCTCCCCGCCGAGCAGAGAGCCCGAAGTGGGGCTCGATCCCAGGACCCTGAGATCATGACCTGAGCCAAAGGCAGAGGTTTTAACCCACTGAGCCACCCAGGCACCCCAAGATAAGTCTTAAAAAAAAGAAAACTAGTAGAGTTTAAATGAATGGAAAATAGGTGATAGTTGATGGCATAGCTATGAGAGAGCTTGGACATAGAGTTCTGTTTTTTATAAAAAGCTAAAGGATTTGTTCCTAATTATTAGTATGTAAGTGGTGGGGAATTTCTTGTTTATTTCTTTTAAATTGCATTTTCTGTCTTTTATTGTTTTGAAGGAGTTCCTTAACATCCAGGATGAAAATCAGCAGTTGAAAAAAATATATCATGAACAGGAGCAAGCTCTTCAAGAACTTGGCAACAAACTTAGCGAGTAATTTCTCTTTTTTTCCTTCATCTATGTAGTCGTTGACTTTTTTAAAGGTAGGAGTGTGCCAAACCAAGTAGGCAGAAGAGTTTAAATATAGAAAGAAATAGATGAACTATTAAAATAAAAAACCTTGGGGTGCGTGGGTGGCTCAGTGGGTTAAGCCTCTGCCTTTGGCTCAGGTCCTGATCTCAGGGTCCTGGGATCGAGCCCTGCATCGGGCCCTTTGCTTGGCAGGGAGCCTGCTTCCCTCTCTGCCTGCCTCTCTGCCTACTTGTGATCTCTCTGTCAAATAAATAAATAAAATCTTAAAAAAATAAAAAATAAAAAACCTTAAAGATAAACAAAAGTTAGGTTCAGTTTAATACATTGTAGCTTTAGACACTTAAAAAGACTCTTATTTAATTTATTCAAATTAGAGAATTCAAAAGTTCATTTAGTATATTTTCCCCAGAACGAGAGAAATCAAATTTCCAAAATATCTGGAGAGATCGTTTTCAGACTATTTTGAGAAGGAGCTAACGTGAGAAGTGGAGAGTTTTATGCTAGAGTTGGGGCTTAACTTCATGCAATGTGGTTGGTTCTGCCACATTCAGGTGTTACTGGGTTGCTAGAAAGACAGGAAGGAGCAACAGGGTTCTGTCTTTCTCACCTTCCTCCTTGTTCCACGTGGTCTGTGTTTGGGGTTAGGAGCTTCGTCCTTGTGCCCTGATTGAACATATTCCCAAGTATCTGGGATGAGCCCTGGAAGGTTTAGTTTAGATCGAAAGTATCACTGACATGTTAAAAAACAAAAACAAACTACGGAAAAACAAAAGAAAGCTGTAGTGCCCATAATCTTAACACCTATATAACTCCCTTTGATGTTTTATGTGATTAAAAATTCAAATAGCACAATTTCCTCCCTCTCCCAAGTATCAGTCCTCAAAGTTGAACCTCATAGCAAATTCATATGTGAACATCTCATCATATATATTAGTCATATATATGTACGTATATATCATTTGTAACAAACTCAATAGAAATCCTAACTGGAATGGAGACTTCACTGCTAAAGATGAGATTAAGAAATCTCGAGACCGGGGCCCCTGGGTGGCTCAGCGGGTGGCTCAGTGAAATTACTCTGCCTTCGGCTCAGGTCACGATCTCAGGGTCCTGGGATCAAGCCCTGCGTCAGGCTTTCTGTTCAGCAGGGGGCCTGCTTCCCCCTAACCCTCTGCCTGTCTCTCTGCTTACTTGTGGTCTCTCTCTCTCTCTGTCAAATAAATAAATAAAATCTTTTAAAAAATTCAAAAGCAGTTGCCAAGGCCATAGAAAAGAGTAGTTCACTAAAACCACAAAAGGAAATACAGGTTCTCAAAAAGATAAAGCTACTGGGGTGCCAGGCTGGCCCAGTCAGTAGAGCATGTGACTCTTGATCTCAGGGTCAGGTTGTGAGTTTGAATTTCACATTGGAGATAGAGTTGGCTTTAAAAAAAAGGGAAAGCTATTTTTGTTTCTATAAATTCAAAGAACAATTTACATTATGAGTCTAGTAAGCAAGATTTCAATTCTAATGTGGCATTCACCTAGTGAGCACTTTGACCTTATGCTAAGCGCTTATTACTTTATTTCTCATTTATTCATTTGACAAATTCTAAGGTTGTATTACATGTCGGGTACTATTCCAAGTGCCAAGGACTCAGCAATGTACAATCGCACAATAAAAATAATACTTACATTTAAGATCATAAAGGGTTAATATTAAAACAGATTAGGATAGTAAAAGGGGAATGTGTATTATTTTCCACCCATCTCCCATGTGATGCTAAAGACTGTATGGTTTATTAAAGCCATGATCATTTTTTATTAATTTATTTTTTAAGGCCTGATCATTTTATTGTTCAGATAGCTAAATTCACTTTTAAATTTTATTTAAGTTCAAGTTAACATATAATGTAGTATTGGTTTCAGGAGTTGAACTTAGTGATTCATCACTTAACATATAACCCCCAGTGCTCATCCAAGTAAGTGCCCTCCTTACTACCCATCACCCATTTAGCCCATCCCCCACTCCCCTCCCCTCCAGCAACGCACGGTTTGCTCTCTTAACTAGAGAGTCTTTTATGGTTTGCCTCCCTCTCTGTTCTTATTTTTTCCTCCCCTTCCCCTTTGTACATCTGTTTTGTTTCTTATATTCCACACATGAGTGAATCATATGGTATTTGTCTTTCTCTGAGTGACTTCAATTAGCATGATACACTCTAGTTCCTCATTTTTTTTAAATTTAAGATTTTAAGTAATCTCTATACTCAATGTACTGAACCTATAACCCTGAGATCAAGGGCTTGGTCAGTTCAGTGTCCATCTCTTGATCCTGGCTCAGGTTTTGATCTCAGAATTGTGAGTTCAAGCCCTGCATTGAGTAGGCCCAGTATGGAGCCTACTTAAAACAGAACCACATGCTCTACCAACTGAGCCAACTGGGCACCTCTGAATTCACTTTTTCCCCCTTTTTCCTTTAGTCTAGTTCATTGTTTATCAAATTTTGGTTTGCATGAAAATTACTGCTTAAGGTTGGATATATTCAAAATCTATACTGAACTTTATGGGCTTTTTTTTTTTTTTATTAACATGTAATGCATTACTTGTTTCAGGGATACAGGTCTGTGAATCATCAGTCTTAGACAATTCACAGTGCTCACCGTAGCACATACACTCCCCAGTGTCCATCACCCAGCCACCCCATCTCTCCCACCTCCCTCTACTCCAGCAGCCCTCAGCTTGTTTCCTGAGATTAAGAGTCTCTTATGGTTTGTCTCCCTCTCTGGTTTCATCTTGTTTCATTTTTTCCCCCCTCTCTTCCTCTATGATCAGTCTTGTTTCTCAGAGTCCTCATATCTGTGAGATCCTATGATAATTGTCTTTCTCTGAATGACTTATTTCGCTTAGGATAATACTCTAATTCCATCCATGTCGTTGCAAATGGCAAGATTTCAGTTTTTTTGAAGACTGCGTAGTATTCCTGTGTGTGTGTGTGTGTGTGTGTGTGTATGTGTGTGTATCTCACCTCTTCTTTACCCATTCATCTGTTGATGGACATCTAGGTTCTTTCCATAGTTTGGCTATTGTGGACATTGCTGCTATAAACATTCAGGTGCATGTGCCCCTTTGGGTCACTACATTTGTATCTTTGGGGTAAAATACCCAATAGTGCAATTTGCTGGGTCATAGGGTAGCTCTATTTTCAACTTTTTGAGGAACCTCCATGCTGGTTTCCAGAGTGGCTGCACCAGCTTGCATTCCCACCAACAGTGTAGGAGGGTTCCCCTTTCTCTGCATCCTTGCCAACAACTCTTGTTTCCTGACTTGTTAGTTTTAGCTATTCTGACCGGTGAAAGGTGGTATCTTACTGTGGCTTTGATTTGTATTTCCCTGATACCAAGTGATGTGGAGCACTTTTATATGGGTCTGTTTGCCATCTGGATGTCTTCTTTGCAGAAATGTCTGTTCCTGTCCTCTGCCCATTTCTTGATTGGAATCTTTGTTCTTTGGGTGTTGAGTTTGAGAAGTTTCTTTGTAAATTTTGGATACTAGCCCATTATCTGATATGTCATTTGCAGATATTTTCTCCCATTCTGTTTGTTGTCTTTTGGTTTTGTGCACTATTTTTTTCTTTGCTGTTTGTAAAAGCTTTTTATCTTGATGAAGGCCCAGTAGTTCATTTTTGCCCTTGCTTTCCTTGCCTTTGGCAATATGTCTAGGAAAGAGTTGCTGTGGCTGAGGTTGAAGAGGTTGCTGCCTATGTTTTCCTCAAGGATTTTGAGGGATTCCTGTTTCACATTTAGGTCTTTCATCCATTTTGAGTCTATTTTTGTGTGTGGTGGAAGGTGAAGGTCCGGTTTCATTTCCCCCACACCATTTGTTGAAGAGAGTATCTTTTTTTCTATTGGACATTCTTTCCTGCTTTGTTGAAGATTAGTTGAACATAGAGTTGAGGGTCTATTTATGGGCTATTTAAGGAATTTTCAAGGGTTATTTTGACTAATTTTTTTTTTTTTTACCAAGTTTTTTTTACACATGCCTAACGCCTCCGTTACTGCTATCTGCATGTTCTTCTGAAGTTTGTGAATTTCTTTTTTTACTTTAGAATATATTAGAGGTTTTTCCATATCAGTACATCAAGATGTTCCATAGGATGGGTGTGCTATAATTTAAACTTCCTAATTTTTTTTTCTTTTATAAATGATATTGTATGTGTGTGTGGATATATCTTGATATACTTTAGTGAGTATATCTAAAGAGTAAGTTCCTAGAGGTGATTGCTGGGCCAAAAAGAATGTGCTAAATAGGGCACCTGGGTGGCTCAGTGGGTTAAGCTTCTGCCTTCGGCTCAGGTCATGATCTCAGGGTCCTGGGATCAAGGCCCGCATGAGGCTCTCTGCTCAGCAGGGAGCCTGCTTCCCCCACCCCTCACTCTCTGCCTGCCTCGCTGCCTAAATGTGATCCCTCTCTGTCAAATAAACAAATCTTAAAAAAAAAAAAAAAAAGGAATGTGTTCTGTAAAATTCTGTAGTGCCAAATCATCCTCTATTTCCAGTCTTAGACCCCTTCAATATAGCTAAAATTAGTAGGAGAAAATGCTTTTGCCAGTCTGATAGTTGGAAAACTTGTTTTGTATTTTTTTAACCATAACCACAGTTGACCATCTGTATTTATCTACTTAAGTCATCTCTATGCTCAATGAGGGGCTCAAACCCATGACCCTGAGATCAAGTGATGCATGCTCCAGGGGTGAAGCCAGCCAGGTGCTCCTGATCATCTGTATCTATCTGTGTCCCATTTGTATTCATAGCTTACTGCCTGTTCATCTCCTGTGCATATTTTTGGTTGCTCTTTTTCTTAGGGGATCTTTTTAAATTTTTATTATTATTTATTTATTTAAAAGATTTTATTTATTTATTTGACAGACAGATATCACAAGTAGGCAGAGAGGCAAGCAGAGAGAGAGGGGGGCTCGATCCCAGGACCCTGAGACCATGACCTGAGCTGAAGGCAGAGGCTTTAACCCACTGAGCCACCCAGGTGCCCCATTAGGGGATCTTTTTTTTTTTTTTTTTAAGATTTTATTTATTTATTTGACAGAGAGAAATCACAAGTAGATGGAGAGGCAGGCAGAGAGAGAGAGAGAGGGGGAAGCAGGCTCTCTGCTCAGCAGGGAGCCTGCTTCC
>NC_081560.1:134937211-134992884 GCF_022355385.1 Mustela nigripes | reverse complement strand
AGAAATCACAAGTAGATGGAGAGGCAGGCAGAGAGAGAGAGAGAGGGGGAAGCAGGCTCCCTGCTGAGCAGAGAGCCCGATGTGGGACTCGATCCCAGGACCCTGAGATCATGACCTGAGCTGAAGGCGCCCCAGGATCTTTTTTTTTTAAAAAAAGATTTATTTATTTATTTGACAGACAGAGATCACAAGTAGGCAGAGAGGCAGGCAGAGAGAGTGGGGGAAGCAGGCTCCCTGCTGAGCAGAGAGCCCGATGCTGGGCTCAATCCCAGGACCCTGAGATCATGACCTGAGCCAAAAGCAGAGGCTTAACCCACTTAGCCACCCAGGTGTGCCTTTCTTAGGGGATTTTAAGAATTGTACACATTGTACATCTTCCATTTGTCTTTTTACTTCATTTATGAGGTTTTTTTCCTTGTTAATCTTTGAATTGTTATGGCAGAGATTGTTAGTTTTCCTCTGCTGTTTCTGGGTCCATAGTGCCTAAGACATGCGTAGGGTGAGCTTTGAGTCAGAACTCCTTTTACCCTTTGCTTTTGTTCCCCGCCTCGTTTTATCCTTTCTTAACCATAGTCCTCTTAAGTGGTGAGAATAATTTATCAAAGCTGGAGGAGGACCAGTGGCCCCTATGAAGTCTCCTATATACCACAGCAGATTATCTGTGAAACGCTTTTATTCTTCCTCTTCATCCTCCTGCTCCTGTGATTATAAGATATCAAATTCTTCCCTAATACACAGGGTGATGAATGGGTATCTTTTTAAAGATCTTTTTAAAAATTAGTTGAGGAGGGACTGAGATTGGATCAGTACTTTGCTTCTAATTTACCAGGAGCCTTTAGGCTTTATATAGACCATTTGGGTATTATTTAAAATGTATTATTTAATTTATTTAAAATTAAATATGGTTCATATTATGGTTCAAATAACCTTTATCCTCCCCATAATATGAACCATATTTAATTTTATTAAAAGGAAAAATTTAGGTTTTGGAAAGAACCATTCAAGACTTTTTTTTTTTTAAGATTTTTATTTACTTGTCAGAGAGACAACGAGAGAGGGAACACAAGTATGGGGAGTGGGAGAGGGAGAAGCAGGCTTCCTCCCCCAGCATCCCCCTTCCCCGAGCAGGGAGCCTGATGTAGAGCTTGATCCCAGGACCCTGGGATCATGACCTGAGCCGAAGGCAGACGCTTAATGACAGAGCCAACTAGGCGCCCCGAGACTGTGTTTTCAAGTTATGATTAAACTTACAAATTAGTATTCATTAGTATCACTCACAGGAATAAGGATTCCTCTACCATTTACTAGTTTTGTGACTTAGGGTTATTTAATACCTCTAAGCCCACTTCCACATTTGTAAAATGGAGAGTTATAAAATCCCCAAAGGGTGCTTTTTCTAATTAACTGAGAATAAGCATGTGAAAGCCTCTAGCACAGTACCTTTGCATTATCACAACCAGAATATCCGTTTTCATGTCAGATGAGGTTGGATATGAAAATTACTTTCTACTGCTCCAGTTTCTGAACCTGTGATTTTAAATGTAAACGGTTAATTTTAACTAGAAAAATACTTTCACTAATGAAGTATTTACTCTTATTTCTTATTAAAGGATTCTTAAAAAGAATTTTTGAGAAATTTTGAAAGGTTTTAAGTGTTATTCTAAATCAGTTATGTTATGGAGAGAATAATTTGAGGATTAAACAAAATGAAAATGAGCTGTTCATATTTGAAGAAAATGTGGAACATGAAATATTAGGATGGAATATTCAAGGAAGAGAACCTAAACTACTGTGTGTGTGTTAGAGTGACTGAGTTAAAAATATATGAAGGATGATAATCAGCTTTTCTCTTACACTCATCAAAGCTTAAATTCCAACAAGAATTTTTAGTTTGGAAAGACAAATTTCCTGGACTCTTGCAAACAGTATTCTGTAAAACAGATTCCTTCCACATAAAGAAAATGACGGATTTTTTTTTTTTTTCCTCCTCAAAGCAGAGGTTTCAGGATTATCAGGGGTTGTATCATTTATGGATATTTTTCCTGTAGTGTCATCATCAATTGTGTCTCATTTATTACAGCCTCATGTTTTATCTTGACCCTTCTCTCTGCTGTTTTCATGCCACGGTTGAATATATTTTTACACAATTAAATATTTCTAAATAAAAGCTAATTAAAATGAATAATATGGACCTCTGTTTCCTCCCTGCAGAGAGGAGATGTTCTGGTATATTTTGCTTACTCGAACTGTGGCTACTATTCCTTTCTTTAGGGTAGTATGGCAGTTCATATCGGAGGGGGCAATATTAGCTGTGTCCCTATTTGTAATTAAAGGCATTTTACCCAGAAATATATCAATGCCAGTGAATTTTCATAACAGTTTCTGTAGCAAATGCCATTAAGCTAAATTCATTCCATATTCTGGTTTTCTGTGTAGCACAGTTACTATTTTGACCATTATTCTCTCCAGCATCCATTTTTTTCAGCTACATTTTGTAGATGCGAATTTAGACAAGAAAATTTTGTGTTGTATTTTTAATCTCTGTAGTTTTACATTGATTTTTCCTACTGTAGAAATATGAACTAGATTTAAACTACATTTTGGGGCGCCTGGGTGGCTCAGTCATTAAGTGTCTGCCTTCGGCTCGGGTCATGTTCCCAGGGTCCTGGGATCGAGCTCCGCATCGGGCTCCCTGCTCATTGGGAAGCCTGCTTCTCCCTCTCCCACTCCCCCTGCTTGTGTTCCCACTCTCTCTATCTCTCTCTCTGTCAAATAAATAAACAAAATCTTTAAAAAAATAAAAAATTTAAGAACAAATAAAAGAACTTAAAAAAAAACTACATTTTGTTTTTATGTCTTGGAACAAGGAACACTAGTAGTATGAAGCCATTTCCTACTGTTCTGCTTCAGGAGCAGAGACTTTATATATCTTTTGATCCAGTAATTTCATTTTTAAGTAGTTTTCCTATGAAAAAGAATACAAATATTTTGGTCATTCCAATTTTTTTTTTAAAGATTTTATTTATTTATTTGACAGAGAGAAATCACAAGTAGTCGGAGAGGAAGGCAGAGAGAGAGAGAGGGAAGCAGGCTCCCCGCTTAGCAGAGAGCCCGATGTGGGACTCGATCCCAGGACCCTGAGATCATGACCTGAGCTGAAGGCAGCGGCTTAACCCACTGAGCCACCCAGGCGCCCCAGGTCATTCCAATTTTAATGAACAATTTTTGTGGTGAGAAATTTGAAATAAGTTGAAAGTTCCACAGTAGATGATGATATAAACAACTTTATATTTTTCATTGTCTACCATGTAACCATTTTACCATAATGATGTGGCAGATGCTTAACGACAAGCCAGTAACTCTCGGCCTTTCAAGATCTATGATTACCTGAAAAGAGCTGTTTATGGAAAACTATATAAATGGTGATTCCATTTAAAATATACACATACTCAGGTGGATGGGGTTACTGGGTGATGGGCATTAAGGAGGCAGATGATGTAATGAGTGCTAAAGGTTACATAAGACTGATGAATCACTGACCTCTACCTCTGACACCAGAAATACGCTATATGTTAAGTAAATGAATTTAAATAAATTTTTAAAATATACACATACTCGGGGCACCTTGGTGGCTCAGTGGGTTAATGCCTCTGCCTTCAGCTCAGGTCATGATCCCAGGGTCCTGGGATCCAGCCCCGCATCAGGTTCTCTGCTCAGCAGGGAGCCTGCTTCCTCCTCTCTCTCTGCCTGCCTCTCTGCCTACTTGTGATCTCTGTCTGTCAAATAAATAAGTAAAATCTTTTAAAATAAATAAATAAATAAAAATAAAATATACACACACTCACCAACATGCAGATTATCCTCTCTGGGTAGTAGGATCACAGATAAATAGTGTTATTTATAATTTGCAAGTTTATTGATATGTATTTTCAAAAGGTGAAAAGTATCACAATTGTATTTTCCTTAATATTCCCACTCTTACCGTTCTTTTGCATCTGGTAGAGAAATAGTGTGTATAATGGCTAGCGTGGGCTTTAGCATCACAAAGAACAGAGTTTGAATCCTGGCTTCCCCAGTTACTGCCTCTGTGACCTGTTATGAGTAATGAAGCCTCATCAGGCTTCACTTTATCGATACTGATTAATCTTTTTTTTTTTTTTCTTAAGACTTTATTTATTTATTTGGCAAAGAGAGACAGCCAGAGAGGGAACACAAGCAAGGGCAGTGGGAGAGGGAGAAGCAGGTTCCCTGAAGAGCAGGGAGCCAGATGCCAGACTCGATCCCAAGACCCCAGGATCATGACCTGTGCCGAAGGCAGACTGAGCCACCTAGCTGCCTCTGGTTGATCTTCAAAAAAATAGGTGGGTTTTGGGGGCGCCTGGGTGGCTCAGTTGGTTAAGCCTCTGCCTTTGACTCAGGTCATGATCCCTGGGTCCTGGGATCAAGTCCCAGGGAGCCTGCTTCTCCCTCTGCCTCCCTCTCTCTCTCTGTCTCTCATGAATAAATAAATAAAATCTTAAAAAAAACTTGTTAGGGCTTTTTTTGAAGATTAAATGAGCATATACATGCAAAGGTCATATAACATGTCTGGTGCACTGTGAGCTTACAGTAAATGCTATTACTGATATTGTCATAGCCACATGAAAATGCCAGTATTCTTTTGCTAAAGCAATTTTTTAAATTTAAAAAGGACATTTTTCTTTTTGAAAATACAGGAAAATATAAAATATAATCCCACTAGTCAAAGAAGATCATTAGAATCATTTAGTATATACAATTTTATATCCTATGAAAAACCAGTACCTGAATGAGTTGCTAGATGTTCTGTGTTTAATATATTTACTGACACACGGACCCATTTGTAATCTTTTCAGATCAAAACTTAAAATAGAAGATATAAAAGAAGCCAACAAAGCATTGCAGGTGAGTAGAAACTCTTTCTCAAGTAGGAAAGTAGGGATATATGTGTGTCTCCAATAGAAGGTAAAGCCCTGTATCAACCTAAGGTACTGTTCCTGAATCCCAGGATTATAGAGGCACATGCCCCAGACAGGTGTCCGGGATGATGGGGATCCAACACTTCCCTGTTACATCTCTAGAATCCGTCAGTAATCATGTTGGAAATGGCCTTGGAAAGAATTTTTTCTATCTTCTTGTGCAGCATGTCCTGATAGTGAATCTTGTCTTCAAGAGTCCTTGATTTCCTGTGCTGGTCTGTTTGACTGGCAACAAGTCATACCTTCATGGAGTTTGTTTCTTCTTCTGAATGGCTTCTGAAATGGGCATATGATTTTGCAGGTTGCTTTGAATATTGAGGTTAATATGTGAGAAAAGTGATTAGTACAGTGTTTGAGTATATGGTTCCGAATGCATCTGGACACAGAGTCCCTTCTACAATACAAAATATTCTCTCTCTGAGTAGTTCAGTGAGATTGCCTCCTACCACACAGCTTCGCATCCTGTTTTTTTAGCAGTGTTACGTGAAAATACTTTAAAAAGTCAATTAGTGCTTGGGGTGCCTGGGTGGCTCAGTGGGTTGGGCCGCTGCCTTCTGCTCGGGTCATGATCTCGGGGTCCTGGGATCGAGTCCCGCGTAGGGCTCTCTGCTCAGCGGGGAGCCTGCTTCCCTCTCTCTCTCTGCCTGCCTCTCTATCTACCTGTGATCTCTCTTTGTCAAATAAATAAATAAAATCTTTAAAAAAAAAAAAGTCAATTAGTGCTAGAAAGAATTTTTAAAAAAGAATGGTAGCAGTCTTCTGTTCTTCACCCCCCTCCCTTATCCAACCTAGCTCCTGCCACCTGAAGGGAGCTACTTCCAGTTCTTTTAGTTGTTTCTTCCGGCTTTGCCCCCTATTTCTAAATAATAGGCAGTATATATTATTCGCTCACTTATTTAAGAGCTATTTTAGACCTATCTATAGCCTAGTTAAGATGGTGGATGAGAAATTTTGCTGACTTTCACCCTGGTCTGTTTGCTCTTCATTGTCCTCCCAGTGTAATTAAGTTTTCATGTAATTCATTTACTCTCCATTCTTTGACTATTTAAATGTTGTTCTTTGCTGGGCCATGTAGTGTATTGTGATTATGCTTGCTTTCTTGAACTATTTCTTTTTCCCTCTGGAATTAATAATTGCCTTTCCCCTGAAACTCCTATTATACTGTATGTTAACTAAATTGAGTTTTAAAAAATAAAGTTTTGTATTAGAGCATTTGAGCTTTCTTATACAAATGCTTTTTATAATTTTTTTTTTTTTAAGATTTTATTTATTTAGGGATGCCTGGGTGGCTCAGACAATTAAGCCTTTAGCTCAGGTCATGATCCCAGTTCCTGGGATCAAGTCCTGCATGAAACTATTTGCTCGGTGGGTAGCTTGCTTCTCCCTCTGCCTGTCATTCCCCCTGCCCGCGCTCTCTCTGACGAATAAAATCTAAAAAAAAAAAAAAAAAAAAAGATTTATTGAGAGGGTGTGGTAGTAGGGGAGGGGATGGGCAGAAGGAGAGAGACAAACGGACTCTACACTGAACATAGAGCCCCAACACGGGGCTCAGTAAGGGGCTCAGTCATGACTTAAGCGGAAACCCAAGAGTCAGATGCTCCACCGACTGAGCCACCCAGGCACGCCCCTAACATGCTTCTTTTTTTAAAATTTTATTTATTTATTTGACAGACAGAGATCACAAGTAGGCAGAGAGGCAGGCAGAGAGAGAGAGAGAAGCAGGCTCCCTGCCTAGCAGAGAGCACCATGCGGGGCTCAATCCCAGGACTCTGGGATCATGACCTAAGCCCAGGTGCCTCCCTAACATGCTTCTTGATTAAAGCTTTTCCCATGTTGGACCACCTGGGTGGCTCAGTCAGTTAAGCATCTGCCTTTGGCTCAGGTCATGATCCTGGAGTCCCGGGATTGAGTTCCATATCGGGCTTCCTGCTCAGTGGGGAGTCTGCTTCTCCCTCTGCCCTTCACCCTGCTTATGCTCTCTCTCATTCATGCTCTCTCAAATAAATAAAATATTAAAAAAAAAAAAAAAGCTTTCCTATGGCAAAATGAATCAGGTTCTTTTTCCCTTGGAGTCACCCCTCGTGGAGTTCTTCACTCTTCTACTTCAGTCAGATTTGGTCACCCCCCCATCTTGATATTTTCCTTTGCTGCCATTTTTAGAATTCGCTTATATTTTAGAGTTCCTGTTACCTGAACCCTTTAATGTCTTTCTTGGCTTACTCCCTTGTTTTGGGAAATGCGTCCTTCTGTAGCTTCCTAGAAAATGTGGAATTGAAAAGACAAAGGTTTTAAGAATTTGTGCATCTGCGTATAGGCATTTTATTTTGCTCTCACATTTTTTTGGATGGGTAGGGATGTCTGCCCAACTGTCATTTAAGTTCTGTAAAAGTTTTTTCATTATGAAACATACCATATATATAACTGTATAAATATAACTTAAAAACCCTAGCATAGGGCATCTGGGTGGCTCAGTGGGTTAAAGCCTCTGCCTTCAGCCCAGGTCATGATCTCAGGGTCCTGGGATTGAGCCATGTGTCAGGCTCCCTGCTCAGTGGAGAGTCTGCTTCTCCCTCTCCCTGTGCCCCTTCTTTCCTCTCTCTCTCATCCTGTCTCTCACACTTGCTCTCTCTCTCTAATAAATAAAATCTTTAAAAAAAACCAAACACTTATTTAAAAAAAACATAACACTGGCATACTCTGATTAGCTTATAATAGAATGTTTGCTCCCTGATTACATTCTCTTCCTTATACTAATAATTCTCTATTTTGTGTTCATCATTATGTTGTTTTTCTTTGTAGTTTTATCATTTATGTCTGTCTTCAACAAAATATTATGTGTTCTCTGTTTTGATCTGTATGAAAATTGATTTATATTTGACTGGATTTTTTTTGTCCTTGCTGTTGACCAGTTGATGGTCTAGGATAGCTGTCCTACAGAGTTTCTTACATTCTGGATTTTATCTGCTGGCCCACAGTAACTTTAAACTTGTTCCTCTGTTCTCTTACTGCCTGTAAACTGGAAGTTAAATGTAAAGGTTTGGTTAGATTCATGTGCAGCTTTCTAGGAGAATTTTTAATTCTACCGTATTTTTAATTAATAGGCCCTTATTTACTCATTTTTCCTTTTAAAAATGGCATCCTGCATTTTCTCTCTGAGGATATTCGTTATAGTTTTTCTTTTGCTACCACCTTTCTTCCTTCTGAATTCCCTTCCTGGGTTTATTTGGCTTAAGTACCTCATCATGCCTGTTATTCCTTAAATGTCGGAAAATTCCACTTCAGTAAAGGCACAAAAAATCTTGAAAAGCCCTGTGGGTGGTGGTTGGGTAGATGGGAATGGGTTTTTGTAGACTGGTAGGCCTCACCATAGAGAATCTGTTAATAGCAAACTGCTGGGTACTCTCTCCAAATTATGTTAGTATCTACAGGAATTTTCTCTGAGGCAGCTGAGTTTCTCCAGAGAAGGATCCTCTATCCTTTTGGCACGGTGTGGTTGGGTCGCTGACATTCTGGAATTAGGCAGAGAATAATAGCCATGTTTACAGAGGAATAGCTTGCTCCCTTTTAGTTTTGACTCTGCTTTAAAACAGCTGTTTCCTTGAGGAAGCAACTTTAGCTTTCTGGACAGGTTTAACCTTCTGGACAGGTTTTTCTATTTGTAAAATGGGAGCTGTAGGTACTGATCTCTGAGGTCTCTTCCAGCTGACACACTAGGCCTACCCTGCACTGTATAGCTTTTCTCCTTGGGAGACGGGAGGGTAAGTTTAGTCAAATGAAAAAAAAAAAAGTCTAGTGGTACCTGGGTGGCTCAGTCAGTTAAGCATCAAACTTTCATTGAATTTGGCTTGAGTCATAATCTTGGGGTTGTGAGATCAAGCCCCGCATTGGGCTCTGGGCTCAGTGGAGCCTGCTTCTTTCCCTCTACCATTGTTCCTATCCCCCCCCCCCCACATATACTCTTCCAAATAAATAATTCTAAAAGAAAAAAAAAAAAAGTAAACATTCTGGAAGGGGCACCTGGGTGGCTCAGTGGGTTAAAGCCTCTGCCTTCAGCTCAGGTCATGATCTCAGGGTCCTGGGATTGAGCCCCCCATTGGGTTCTCTGCTTAGCAGGGAGCTTGCTTACCCCTCCTTCCCTCTGCCTGCCTCTCTGCCTACTTGCGATCTCTGTCAAATAAAATCTTAAAAAAAAATAATTCTCAAGACCAAGCCCTGATGTCAGAAAGATTACTTTTGCTTGGAAATTTGCTTCATAGCAGGCTCTCCATCCCCTAAGGTATAGCTTGGCAGGGAGCAAAGCTGCTTCCATTAGATGGCTTTTGGACATTTGGGAAGTTACTTTCCTTTTTAATAGCATTCAACAAGTTGCATTGGATTATCTTTAAGGTCCCATCTTAGTTTTAAAGAAATTCTACAGTTCATTTGATTATTTACTGGTGTGTCTGGTATGAGCTATCCAGGCCCTGCCCCTCACTCCCCAGCTTGATTTTAAGAATACAATAGTATATGAATACATGTAATACATATACAGTATGTATGTTAACTGTTACTGGTAAGGCTTCTGGTCAACAAGTTATTAAATGAAAAGTTTTGTGGGGAGTCAAGAGTTACATGCAGATTTTTGTTGATGTGGAAGCTGCCACCCCTTATCCCCATTTGTTCAAGGGTCAGCTGTACTTGGTTCTTTGGCAGCAGCAACATGGCTTAGTCTGACTGTTTTAAAATGGAACATGTGATGGCACAAAACAGAAGCACTGAAGACTTCCTTCACCTGGGTCTTCTATACAGAATTGCTTTTGTAGGGAAAAAAATGTTCCTACCCAGGATCTTAGGTCGGTTAAGATCCGACCTAAGATCAATTTAGAAATTTCAGGAGTCATGTTCTCACCTGTTAATGACTTACAATACATACAATTTCTACTCATCTACACAGTAGCCATTACATGTGTTATAGAATTTAAGGGAATTAATAGCCATGTAAAACTTAAGGTGAAGTCTCCTCTAAAATAATGAATTCTAACGTGATTTCCAAATTCTCTTCAGATTTTAAGGACTGACTGTGGTATATGGAATGCATATTGCCAAACTCATATGTATTTCATAGTGAAAATGTATCCTTACTGTTGGACTAGATAACCTCTAAGGCTCTTTGTTCTTAAAGAATATTCCCATTAATAAATTTTAAGATTTTATTTATTTGACAGTAATCACAGGTAGACAGAGAAGCAAGCATTGAGAGGAAGGGAAGCAGGCTCCCCGCTGAGCAGAAAGCCCGATGTGGGGCTTGATTCCAGGACCCTGGGATCATGACCTGAGCCGAAGACAGAGGCTTTAACCCACTGAGCCACCCAGGCGCCCCCCCCCCCATTAAGTTTTTAAACATTTGATAATGGCAATGTCCAAACAGTTGTACAGAGAAAAAACTAGCCCATTAGCCAGTTTCAATATTTCACAGCATATGGCCTTTCTTGTATTTATATTCAACTATCCCTTCTCCCTCACCCAGATTATTTTGAAGCAAATCCCACACATACTTAATTCTCCCAACTATTTCAGTATCTCTCAAAGAAAAGGTCTCATTTCCAAGTCATCTCTATATTCTTAGATGGTTTTTGGTTGAAAATGTTCACATGTATAATTTTTAATGTTAACTTTAGCATTAATTTTCATGCTTCTTCTTTCTAGGGACTGGTTTGGTTGAAAGACAAGGAAGCAACACATTGTAAACTTTGTGAAACAGAATTCTCACTTTCTAAGAGAAAGGTAAGGGAGATAGGAAGTGAGTCTGAAGGACTTGATGCAAACATGACTTCTAATTTTTTTTTTTTTTTCCATTTAATAGCACCACTGTAGAAATTGTGGGGAAATTTTCTGTAACGCTTGCTCTGACAACGAACTGCCTTTGCCTTCTTCACCAAAGCCGGTACGGGTTTGTGATTCCTGTCACGCGTTGCTGATCCAGAGATGCTCGTCTAATTTGCCATAAGACTCCAGACTAAGTCCTTGTGTATGAAAGTACCTATAATGAATGGTCAGTGTATGAACCATGTACATGATGTATTTAGTTAGCCCTTCTTAAGCAGCTTTCAGACCGTACTGGTACCAGTTTTATCTTCCACATATACAGCACATGGGAATTAGAAGCTGTAGAATAGCTCATTGTTATTCAAAAAGAACATTCAACAGGGCATGCTTTAAAATAACTTAATTCCTAATTGATGTAATAGTTGTGTAACTTGTAACACCACTAAAAAGGCCAGATAGCAGAGCTAACACACATTTGCCTTATTGTGTAAAGGCCTTCTTAAAAATAGGGGTTCAGATTCTTTTACTCTGCAAATTGTCAAGTATTTGATGGTGCCTGTAATTTTCTTAATGCACTTTAAAGATCACAGTTCTCAGATCAGAAATACATTGAGCTATTTGCAAGTATTAATATTCCAGTTCAACAGTCTTTTCATTAGCTTGCTAAGGTTTCATCCTTAATAACTTGTCCTTTCTGCCCCACTTCCTTTGTCCATTTTCCATTAGAAGAGGCCAATATTTTATCCTGTAAAAATTTCCTTTTGGTCTTCCTCTAATCAATGTATTTATTGGTATTTTCAGATATAGTAGGTTAAAGAGGTATTATTTTACCTCAACTTTTTCCATATTTTGAGAGGGAAGTTGAACTAGTCTTTAAATTATTACTTACATATCTTTCCACGTTATACCTGACTCACCAAACTTGAGGGAGGGCTCAACACCTCTTAGAAAGAAAAAAATCCATCCCCAGAAAAAAATGTTTATTAATAGTAAGGGGTTACAGGCTCCTGATTGATTCTCCTCTAAGCATCAAAGGAGAAATCTAAAGTAGTTTGCCTTTGATGGAATTTGAGTAATTAAAAATTGTATTCTATTTACATTCCAGTAGATTTTAGGAAGCATTACAGTGTAGTGATCCACTACTGCAGTTCTGTATAGAGTGAAATATTCACCCTATACTGAATGCCTCCAAGCCAGGATCCTGAGCAGATGAAGATGTGGGCTCAGCCCTGCCACGAAATACATGGTCTATTTCCAGCATGAAAGAGTCAAACACTAATCCCATTTTACCATTCTTGTAGCACACCAAGAATATGTAAAAGGTTACTCATCTCATTAATCCTATGAATAGCATCACCACTTAGGAGATCCTTTTTCGCCCCTTTGGTGTTAACTTTAGCCATGCACTTTAAGTCTGTGAACCTTTCAAACAGATCAGATAGGAATCTTTGATTACTCCTAGGAGCATTACATTTAGTAAATTAATCATGCCCCCCACCCACCTAAAATGGGGTTACTTATTCTGCAGGATCCTTTCCTCAGAGTATATATACTTTCACTGAGGCTTAATTTTCTAAATTGCCAAAGTATGAAATCAGTATTTTACTTGAGGATTTATTTTCTCCAAATCCCGTTAGCTTTTGAGGTCTTCAGTTAGAACCTGCTGTACAGATTTTTAGGTGGTCTTTCTTGAATGCCGACAGAAATGCTGTCAAGAGAATTATATTCTTGAACTGTTTTGTACTGATGGGATGATTAACATTTTTATGATTGTTAAAAATGAGAATAAGCAACTATGAAGTTCCAAATACTGTGTTTTTTTATTACTGTGCTTATTAATACACACTTTAAAATGTGATTTTGCTTAAATCCCAAAGCTGGGTTTCATTCAACAAATAAACCATGATTTTCAGTTCCCCGTTAAATTCTTTCTTATTCAAAACTCCTGTTTATCACCACTGGTTTTGGGCTTTTTGTAGTCAAGCTTTTATGATACCAATACACTTTGCTTCATTTAGTTTTGGTTCTTATTTAAAAGCTATTTATACTAAATGTTGGATTTTGTTGTAAAACTTCATTTGTATTGTGAACCTACACTTTCTAATCTTCAAGATCTGCCCTCATTGAAAGTATTTATCTTCATGAATTTCACATACCATTTCTTCGTCTAGCCAGTACTACCCACAGTAATGCTATGTATCATAGTGCCAAGGAATTGTGACTGTAATTCTTCTACTCTGCAATGTTTTAAAATGTGAATTTTATAAACCAAATAAAACATGAAAAATTAGCCCTTCAAAGGGCAACTTGCACTTATAACTTTTTATACCTTTACTACTTAAAGATTTTAATAGAGCAGGTCCTGGGAAATCACATACAATCCTTTAAAAAAAAAGGTAAGTGGTATTAGCCTAATATGTAAGTGGATTAACTTAGGAGGGGTACAAACATTAAGATGGATCTCTGCTTTAGCAGATAACTGTGTTCGCCTATGGAACCTCTTCTTTCTGCAACAGTAGAAATCACTCCTTAGGTGTCACTCTGTCTAATGTTCTCTTAGAATATCGTCCACCAATCTGATTTACAATCAGTAACCGACACAAATCATTCTAGGACAGAGGCCACACTATTATCTCCCACGTTGATATTTATTACATTAATAACATTTCTAGCAAAAACAAGTAACAAGGTCAATAACTGAATTCACATTGACAGGTTTCATTTTGATCCATTAGCCAATTTTGGGGAAAAAAGCCATATTGATCAAAGGGATTAAAATTAAAAAGCACCTTTTCCTTGCTACACATAGTATTTTTTAATACAATGGCTCTAAAACTCCAGAGATCAAATGCAAAATCCAACTTCCAGAACTCTCATTTTAAAACTATCACATGGACTTGTCTCTTATATTTGTTTAATCATTTATACAATTATTGAGAAACCATATGCTATACTGGGCAGAAAAACTAAAAATACAGCTTTGAGAATTATACTCCACAGTAAATACTTTTGTACTTATATTGGATTCTCATGTCACTGAGAATCTTAAGCTAGTCTAAGACATTTTGAGATAACTTACAACTATCACTTTTTTGGAAACATTTTTTTGGTACTTCAGTCAAGTGCTGAGTGAATTTATTCTAAAATCTAGGGCTAGAATTTTAAACGTCCAACATTCTCATCCCCAGGTAACACAATTATGAATATTCAGAAATCCAAGTACCTCAAGATCTTCAACATTTTATAGCTATGCCTGATAAATGACATTTGAAAAGAATGACTAAAATAGAAATTAGCTGAATTTACACTCCTGAAGCCACCTACACTCATCCTTAGGTTTTTATATTTACAGTACTGTCCAGGAGAAAAAAAGTTACACTATTTTCCAAGCTCTATTCTAGATGTCTGCTTATTAATAAGACTTGTAGTTTATGAAAAGGTGAACCATTGTCCTCTACAATTATACTATACTACTACTTGTAGAGCTAATAGTAAAATACATCAACCCAAATCTTAGGAAAGCAGCACATCCTCAAGAATAACTAGTATATAAAAAGTATCAACATCAGTGGTTTGAATATAAAAATTTATTTTTAAGTCAAAGTATGCAACAAATAAAACCTACAGAAAACAGATTTTTCCATCACAATCTGTTGCTTTACCAAATAATATTTTGAAAACACATTCCTTCAGTCATTATAAAGTTCTTAAAATACAAAAGAAATTAAATCTGTAAGAAAGTCTAGTAGACCAGACGCTATTGTCAGGACTTTTATGTTGGTGGTTATGCTTTAATACATGCCACGCCATCCACCTCCACTCATGCCCCCTTGCCCATAGTAACCGCCACTGCCTCCACCACCACGGCCTTAAAAAACAAAAACAACAAAAACAACTTGTTAGAAACTATCAGTACATACTTCATTGATGATAATACATGAACTTAAACAAGTGTCTACACACATGGGGACTAACATATCAAACCACAGTAACCAATGACACTTACCATAACCACCCAAGCCATCAGGAGTGCCATATCCTCCACTGTAATTGTTACCCATTCCCATTCTTCCAACAGATCCATAACCTCCCTGATTATCTTTAAAAAGAAAGAAAGAAAAAAAAAGTGAGATTGACTGCTACATGTGTTAACTCTGCTCATTTAAAAAACTTTACCTACCCATTCCATCTCTGCCGTAGCCTCCCATTCCAGAACCTCCCATTCCAGAACCGCCTCCAGGAGTAGAATTCAAGAAGAGTTCAATGTACCGATGTTCTTTAAGACAAAGAGTAATAAGGAAGGAATGATGGATCAAAATTTATCAATAAAATGAAAATTAGCTAATATTAATTAAGCTAGTATTACCCTGGGAATACATTTACATACTTCCTAGTGCAGTGATAAGATGAACACCAGAGGCTAAAACCTAACCTACCATGTTTTGTTCAAATTGTACAAGGCTAAACGTAAAATGTGGTTGGGGCCTCCATTCCCTTATCTATAAAAGGGCTGATTCCTTATTTTGGAACCAGTTACTGTGCTGCTTAAAATACATTCCACGTCTAAAGAAATGAATTCAAATCATGTCATGAAAATAATGTCCATGAAAGATTACTACAAAGTGATTTGTGTGTAGCCAGGTTTACGAATCACTGGTCTGGGTAAAATTTAATGATTTAAAACCAGTTTGATGGCATACAGAAATAACTCAGCCAACTAACTTGATGGATGGGTTAAAAAGTCCCAATTTGCAAATGGCATGGGAACTCAAGAACATGCTAGTAATATACCTATTTTCCCTCTTTAATAACTTAAGCTTAGATAACACCTGTTAAGTACTGAGTATGAATTAACTCTTCAACCTCCCTCCCCGCGAATGAAACCTTAACTTCTTAGAGGCCATATGGTTTCAGTCCCAATGACTACCAAGGGTTACTTATCTAAAAACCTTGTAGCATATTACATTTGAGAAATTACAAATGTTATTTTATAAACAAGTTCACACCTAAGAAACTAGATAGCAAGCCAAGGATACTTACGCATGTTATTCTTATCTTTAGACATGGCAGCTACAGCATCTTCATGTGTCACAAACTCTACATCTGCCTCTCCTGTTGCTCTGCCATCAGCTCCAATATCAATATGCACTCGTATTGGATTTAGTGGTGAGAAGAACTAAATAAGAGAAAACATTTATTAAATCACCATATACCTTGGTTTTCCCTCATTCACTAAAACAAATCTTTTTACTGCCTTGTATTGCAAAGCTAACAAGTCAACTACGAACATTCTAGGACCATAAACATGGAGGAAAATGCAAAAAAATTATTTCTTTAAAATAAACTCAGTTGGGGGCACCTGGGTGGCTCACTTGATTAAGCGTCTGCCTTCAGCTCAGGGTCCCGGGACGGAGCCCTGCATCAGGCTCTCTGCTTATGAGGTAGCCTGTTTCTCCCTCTGCTTGCTAGCTGAATGAAACAGAAATAAATATAACCTTTTCTTTTAAGATAGCGAGCACAGGCAGGCAGAGTGACAAGCAGGCTTCCAGTCAAGCAAGGAGCCCGATGCAGGATTCGATCCTAGGACACCGGGACCACGACCTGAGCCAAAGGCAGCTGCCCAACTGACTGAGCCACCCAGACATGCCTATAATCTTTTTTTAAAAATAAAAAAATAAAGTAAGCTAAATGAAAGGGGCCGGAGAGCTAAGTGATAATGGGGGAGGGGATCTAACCCAGAGCACAGTTTACTCTAAACAAATGAAAACATCTCATATGCTACCATTGAAAGGGAGGAGAATTAAGTCCTCCGTTCCTACTCCTCCCAAGGAAGTATTTCACAATTATCGTTTGAAGGATAAACAGGTAAACAGAGACTTAGAAACATGTGCAAAGAATTTAGGTGTTATGATTCAGACCAGTGGAATTTGACAAATTGACACAAACTGTACATGGATACCCCTAAAATGTATCACTTAGTTGTAAATCACAAGTTAATCAGGTTAAAGGGATCCTAAAAGGTACCTGAAACTTAGGACCAATGAGTTCCCTGTAAGATCTACAGGTACATTTCTTTTAGAGCCAGGTAACTAGTCCTGGCTTTTGCAGGTCCCTAGATCTCTACTGCAACTACTCAATAGGTAAATGAATGGGTGTGACTAGATGCATATGTGCTGAAGTCCGCAGATACTCTAACCAACTTGAAACCAACCAGTTTTAAGCAAGCAGTAGCATCTATTCCCATTATTTTCACAGCTCCTCTAACTGTAATCATTCTGTAGTTACAAAGCTGAACCAAACAACTAAACCTTTTTCGCTTTGTACATTTTCCACTTTCAAAACTTGACACAAGGGCAACACTCTATGCTGATAAATCTTTTCCCTAAATTCTTAACTGGATTTTATGAATCTACTCCCTTGAATCCTAGGTAAGTCAGCATACAATGGACAAAAAAATATTCATTAACCAGTATAGATAAGAGTGTGTATATTTTTCCCTATTAAAGGCACTTGACATAAAACTATAAAGAAAAAGAGAACATTAAGAACACTTCAAGATTAGATACCAGGATAAAAATTTAAAATTACTAATAAAATTACTAAAATCACTCACATTAGCAATGTCATTTTCAGTTGCACGAAAAGGTAATCCTCTCATATGTACAAAATGACCACCATGAAAACCTGAACTTGCATCACCAGCTCCACCATAGCCATGTCCTCCCATACCTAAGAGAATAAAATGTCCAATTATAATCCACTGAAACATGTAGTAAAGCATTTCAACAAACTTACTCCTGATACATACCTTTTCTTATTTATACCTTTTTCTTTGACCAATTAATCTCAGGAGTTGATATAAGTATCAAAATCAAGAATTTACCTTTAAGCATACATCTATATAAAGCCCCACACACAGGTATGCACTGAAATATGCTCAATCTGTCAATTTCATAGAAGTCACCAATTATCACCACTAAATGTTGTATAAAATATTTAACATTCACCTAAAAATGAGTATGTCTTTAATATGTTTACCTCTTCCATCTCTCATTCTGTCGTCAAAGCCATCATTTCCGTAGCCGTAGTTATTATAGCCACCATAGTCATCAAAACCTCCATAACCTGTGTAATTTAATGAGAAAATACATGAATACATTTTTAAGAGATAAATTTTATAAACGATTTTATAAAATCATTTTGCGGTAAGTAGTCTAGTTATATTATTTTTACAAGTTTACAACTTCCAACTCAGTGCACGCAAAAAAAAAAAAAGCAGCAGTTAGTAACAATCAGTGGAAATAAAAAAAAATCCTAGAGTACATTTAGGACATCAAAATTAACTTTCATCCTGATGTCAAACAAAAAAGTGTCAAAATATGCCAATATCTTCATTTTACTTTCTGTATAACTTATATAGGTGCAAATATGTGCATCAATCAAGTCCCATAGCTGGCTATTTTCATGAACAGGTTTTAAAACCTAGTAGGTACTGAAATTACTGCCATTTCTGTATTTCTTGACAAAGTGTCAGGAACATTAAGAAAATGACAACAGAACCTTTGTTCATTAGATACACATACCACCATCATATCCATCACCTCCTCGTCGCATTCTGTCATACATACTTCCACGCCCAGCTCCATAATAACCCCCTCTTCCTCCTATCGGTCTATCATATGGTCCCGGTCGCTGGCCCAGCAATCTTCTTGGTGGATCATAAAATCCTTTGATTTCACTCCTGCTACTTCTGAAGATCTCAATATACCTATTTAAAAATGTTTAAGGTACAGGTTTCAGCATAAATGTATTAGAATAAGTAAGATATTGGGCAAAAATTCAGTAAGTTTTTCTACATCTAGATACATAACCCAATTTAAATTGCCTAAATACACCATAAATTAACATTTTTATACCTACAAACTTAAATAATTAATATTTAAGTTTTACATAGACAAATTAGTCACTTGAAAACAATTCATGTAATATAAATATATTTTTAGCTTGTTTCCTTTAGTACATGATAGGTGTTTAGAGAAAACAGCTGATTATACAAAAGCATTTATCAACATCCTACAGAGAAATGGAAACAATCTAATTTTAATTTAAGCAAACTATTAGCATTAATTCCCCACCCAAATCTGTAGTTTTCAAGTTAAATTTAGATAATTATCAATTCTTTTAAACTACCCCAGAAAAATGTTATTGTAACCCCCCCATTAAGCAATAGTGACCCACAACCCCCAAAAATAAAAATTTAACACCATCCCAAACTCTCCATCCCCACCTGTGCCCTATTCTTTCCTTGTGTTTCCCCAGAGCATTTTCTGCTATCTCCTTTGAAGCAAACTGCACGAAGGCCTCCCCTGTGCTTCTCCCCTGGTAGTCCATCGTCAATGTTATCCCATTTGGCACGATTTCCAACCCTTTAACCCAAGGACAAATAACCCCATCAAGGGGAACAGTGTTAAAGGCTGAAACATTCCCATCTGAATCAAATATTTAAAACAAGTCTAAACAAAACAAAACAAAAACAAAACAAAAAAGCTTAAGTTTCCCATCACCCCATAATACAAGCGGAAGATTTTTTTCAAATATTATTGGATTACATTTTTTTTTTGCAACCAGTCTTTTTAAATTACACACTAAAAGCTCACCTATAATACATTAAAAAGCTAAATTAAATTTAACTATGCTCCATATGATAATTCATGGTTCATTTCATCATACATAATTACTCTCAATTAAGTTTATTGCACATTAGTTAGGTTTTACATATTCTACACATTCTGTATTCAGTATTAACTGGAGCATATTTCATAACTTAATACATTAACCAAGATATCATACTCAAAAAGTCCCCAAAACAAATGGGTCTTACAAATTAAAAACTGAGTAATACAATAAAAATATAAAATTAAAATACTACTAAACTTTGACTAATACTAGAGGTACCTTGAAAGAACTGAACTATTTCCTCTTTGCTGCAACCAAATGGCAGTCCACGAAGTCGTACTGTCCCATCACTAGCGTCATTTGGACCATTATGTTTCATAACCCAATCCATCTCAATAACGTTTGATTTAAATGCTATAAAAAATAAACAAGCACATAAAGCAGTCAATCAAAATATACTCTTGCTACAGGTACTGAAGAAACACCACTCAGTGGTGCACAACAGGAAATTTAACATATGGCTTGTTGATAATGCCACGGTTCAGCAACATGACACCTTCCCACTTTGGGGTAGGCAAAGACTGGGAAAAGTCAGTGATACCTGACCCTTCTAAACTCCAAAAGTACCCAATTCCAAAGGACCAAATTTTATGTAATGCCCAATCTTAAGAAAATTTACACAATTCCAGTATCAGTCTTCAGATTCTCCCTATTTCCTGACTCTGTCATCTGTATCAACTCTAGCCTTTCCCTCATCTAATTTTCATTCACATTTCTCCAGGTTTTACTTATTATTCATCTGAGTTATATAAACTCTAAAAAACTTAATCACTCCAAAGCTGCACACTGCACCAATGTCCATTCACAGAAAGAGCCTAAGCCAGAAGTTCAGAGAGTACTTTTTTTGATGTTAGAAAAATGGCATTATAAAAAGTCTTTTTAGATGCACTTTTAGTTCTGAACACATAAAATTGTTTTTGAAGGAGGAAAAATTCTCAACTCTGTTTTAACTAAATCTCAACACTCCTCAAAAGCCAGTTTTAAAATGAGTTAATTAGGTGAGTTTTAAAATTGAGGTAAAATTCCACCCAAAAGTGAATGCTTTGCAACAGTATGGGTGTTTTTTGAAGCCACCTATTGGGAAGTTATTGGAGATAGTACATTCAATACCAGTTCACTCACTGCTTTACATTTAAACACAAATTTTAAAATACGTAATACATTCACATTCAAGAAGTATTTTAGGGTACAGTGAAAAGCCCTCCTAACCCTCCAGAAAGAACCCATCCACACCCAGTTCCCTTCCCAAAAGACAACAACAATCCTTTCTTTTAGAATTCCACAACACTTCAAAGAGGCTAACGCAGAAGTCCTTCAGCTGCAAAAACTTACCAGACCTTACAAATTTCACTAAACAGCTGTAGGAATCCTACTCACCTGAGTATTTCAAACCTTTCCCTCACCACCTCCTCCCCTGTAAACAAAACAATTTGTTCACTTGATTCCTTTATGCTTCAAGATAATTTCATATCAGTGTTCACTAATACTTGATTTCACACCATCTAATTATATCGGTCCAACTGTTAGAAGGAGCATCTGCAAAGAGTAAAAATTTTTTTCCTAGAATACGTGCATTCAAAATAGCCTAATGTTGAAAATTTTCTAAATGTGCTTATTAATCAAATACCTCTGCATTTAAATCAACTTTCATACTTGTTTTGCTTTTTAAAAGTCCCGAGAGTCACTCTAGACATAGAAATCCAAAGTGGGATGGCTATGATTTTTGTTATCAAACGTTACAACTGATTTTCAGCACCTAAACAACATATTAATTTTTTTTTGAGAAAGGGAGAAAGAGAATCTGGTTTTGAATCCCTATTCTGCCACTCACTGACTGATTAAAGCAAACTTAACCTCTATGTTCAGCTCTAAAATACAGCAGTGGTGCCCGTAACTCTCCAGACTGTTTTAAGACCTAAAATGCTCAGTCTACAACATGGTAATCAGTCAGTAACAGCCATTGCTATTGGATTTTAAGGGCCCCTCCTGTAAAATTACTGCAATAGACCACAAAATAAATAAATGAACCTTAAAAGGATGGAAAAGTATCCTGAGTCTTGAAAGCAAGTAAGGATAGGTACAAGTGGCTTCCAAAGTAAACACAGGCTTAAGGCTTCAAGACTCCTTAGGATTTGGGTGGGGCAGGGGGCAATGTTTACTACAGCACGTGTTAGCTAGATTAAAAAAAATACTGTTCTGGAGTAGTTTCGAAACAAGTAGACCCTCAATCAGTTTGGGTTTGGCTTAAAAAAAAAAAAAAAAGCCAAACAAAAAACTAAAACAAAACAAAACAAAAACTCTTTCTTATTAAGGACAATTCAAGAATAGAACAGTAAATGGAGAGGAGGTAACATCACATGTTACTTCCTCCCGGAAAATATTAAGTATTTAACAAAACCAATCTGTTGTGAAAAGACCTTAATGTGATACTTTTTATCATTTAGCCCATTTCTTTCTACAATAAAGATACTGGGGAAAAAAAAACCACAAAAAAGGATGGAAACTAACTTTACTACAAAATTTAGCCCTTTCCAAGAAACACTAAGCAAGCAAACTAGTTTTGATTTTTGGATCAGTCCATACCAAAGACACTTATAAACAAAGTATTAAGTCTATAAAAAAAAACCACACACACTATACTGTTAACGCAATTTTAAGTTGATGAGAAATTAACCAGATTCAGAAGACAAACTATTTATAGGATGACTCTCCACCCCACAGGCATTTAAGAGCACAAAACATAAAGCCACACTAGACTTCTTCAAAACTCAAAATTTGATTGTAGAATTCTACTTCAAGAAAACCAAGACAAACTCTGAAGGCATACAAAAAGATCATCTGCTCTAATATGTTAATAAAGCTGTCTAGGAACTACCCAGAGTTTACTAATTATTCAGGATAATCCATTTCAACCTTTCTTTTCAACATCGTCATGACTATCTCAATTGTTTTAAGACTGCCAAGTGTTAGCACCAATTAAAAATACCAGCAGTTGAACTAGGATAACTGTAGTCAATTCTGAACAGAACTAAAATTTCCTAAAAGTTATGCTAAGTGAAAGAAGCCAGTCACAAAAGTCCACGTATGTAGGATTTTAAATGGATGAAGTTTATGGTCTGTGAACTGTATCTCAAAGCTGCTAAGCACCTCTTAACAAAAATAAAATGAAACATCAAATTCCTTTGTAACACAGAGGCACAGACTATCTTCTTAAGTATAATATGTAGTTAGGGTGTGATGCACCAATAAATAACTTAATAAATGGTACCCCACTGGTCCTAAAAAAATGAAAATGAACTTCGGAATTTGGCAAAAAGTGGTGATATGTTTAACTAAAATGAAAAATTTACATCATTTTCTCTTTCCAGTGTGCTTGCTCCTTAATTTTCAGTAGAAAAAGTAGACACACTACTAATACCTAAAATGAGGTGAAGTCTAAAATTATAAAGTTCTCTTCTAAAACAAAGTTACCATCACCTACTGCAGCTCAGCCACTTATTTACCAAAATAAGAACACCAAAAAAACCCACATGACTATTAAAAATATAAAGGCAATCAGCAACCAGATGGATTTCCAGATTCCAGATGATGATGCAGAAAGAGGGCAGAAAAAAAGGTTTCTAGGGTAATCCAATTAGGAAAGCGGTTTTATCATGTACTATTTTACAGGAAACTGGGCTTTTCTAAATGCTACCACAAACCAGACCGTCTTAAATAATACGAGGTTTTTTTTTTTTTTTTTTTTTTTAAAGGCTGAAAAAACAGAGTTCCTGTAGGGATTCAGCTATTATTGGAAGCTTATTCTCAGGCTACCTGTCACTTTGTACCTACTCAAGGAAAATTACAGACCCAGTTCTCTTGTGTTCTAAGGACCAAAAATCATCACACAACATGACTGGACTTTCTTTTTGTTATGTAGGCTTATTTTCTGGGTCAAAATATTACCACAGTCCTATAGTAAATAAAAAAACATGCTTAGCTACCAAAAGGAAAATAAACGCTAACTGTATTTTTATATATTTTTCTTCCACCGCCCTCTTTGCACAATATGTAACCTTTGGAGATTAATATTGAAGTCAGTAACTCAATTGCTACACAAACTTATGCCATCGCTGACTGCATTTTAACAACTGTTTCCCAAAGGTAAAACTCCTACTTAAATTATAACCGAGTATGTGCCAAACTACACAAAACCATTGCTAAACCACCCACCCCCACCCAAAAGTTCAGAAAGCTCTAACACAGTTAACTAGTCCTAAACGACCTATTTGAAATATGCCCATTTCACATTCCTATTTGATAAGTCATCCGCTTTACTGCTTACAAAACAATTACCCACCAAGTGTTTAAGATAAATGGGAGAAGAAGGAAAAACAAACAAACCACCCTTTGGAAAATGAGTACGTACTCTTTTTCGAAGTTCCAAATCTGGAATATAAGGGCCGGCTAAGCGTCCTTTATTCCTCCCCGGAGACTTTCGTTTATCTAGCGGCCCTAGAGACCAGAGAGCTAAGGAGAGTACGCCCCTTTCCCCCCCTCATCCCCACCTCTCCGTCCGGCAGCCAAGCCTGGCTTTAAAACCTTCGCCACCGGGCGGCGGAATTACAAAGGAGGCCGTCTGCCTCCTTTGTCCTGGATTTGGGAGTTGAGCGCCTTCGTCGCCATTGGCTTTCCTCCCCCAGCTCCAGCCTCTCTCATCTTGGGAATCTGCGTCAGAAGTCACTCGCAGTCCCGCCAGCCCCGGTAGCCCAGCAGAGACTGCGGAGGAAGGGAGGCCGCGGTGGGAGGCCAGGCCCATCCGGCGCCATTTCCATCGGGAGCGCGCCCGCCAGCCCAGGACCTCCCCCACCCAAGTGCCCAGCCTTTCCCTGCTCGCTTCGTTCCCCACCCTCATCCCTTCCGGGGTGCTCTGACCTCCCCCCCGGCCTTCTAAATCAGTTTTCGGAAGCTGAAGGGCAAAAAGTATTAAGAGAGGGGAAGGGCGGGAAGCCGAGGTGGCCGCGCCACCGTACCCAAAATGGCGGCGGCCAAACCAGCAGGGAAAGAGGGGAAATGCTGGATGACCCCCACTCCGGTCCTCAGTTTCGTTCACTGAATTTCACCCGAGCAAGTCCTCCCCACGGCAGGCCGCCCTCCCTGAAGTGGGAGATCGCCTGGGAGGCGCAGTCTGGCCGACTCCGAGCGGCGACCTCCACACTTCCCCCCCCCCCCCACACACCCCACCCCCTCCCAGTCTCTCTTTCGTCCTTCTCCCGACTCCGCTCTCGACACTACCAGCCCAACCTACCCCCTTTTACTTCAGATACCCTGTCGAGCGACAGTAACGCCGACTCCGGTACTCGCGGGGTCGGTCGGGAAGAGGAAGAAGTCGCTCGCCTCGTGTAGCGCTCGCCACAACGGTTCTTCCAACCGTCTCCGGCAGCGGCAACCGCTAAGGGAGCTGCGCAGCAGAGAGACTGGCTTGGGGGGATGGGAGAGAGCGAGCGAGAAGGAGGGGGTGGGGCGAGAGCAACGAAGACTGGCCGGCCCACTCTCGCGAGATAAGAGATCCGATCCCGCGTTGGCGCTACGGCAAGAAATGCGCTTGCGTGCTAATGGGTTGTCCTGTTTGTTGGGTTGTTGGGGTAGGAGTGGAAAGTAGTCGAGCTCGTCCAGTTAGAAAAAGACGCGGATTACTGTAAGACTGTTAAATGCCTAGAGCTTACCTTTCTGCCCACTCTGGAAGGATGTGAAGTGGCAGCAATTGTGTGCGTGTGTTGAAGCGGTTCGGAGAAGTTCGATTCTCTGTCCGCACCAAGAACAAATTCCGTAGAGGCCCCACCCTGACCCCAGCGTCACGGGTAGAGAAGGGATGCCACGTGGTTTGGCGGCCAAATGCGAAGGAGGGCTTTTCTTGTCAGGTTTGCGTTATGCAGTAAAAATAAGTGTTTTACTCCTGCGAAGATAAAGTGTTCACCAGACCCCCATTTTGGCTCTTGGCCTGGGGCTCCTCTTCTCTGCCCTGACACTAAGGCAACCGGCCTCACCCCACTCCCCACCAGCGGGTCTCCTTCCCTGAGTCCTCTTGATTTCAGATTTCCTCTGATAGTCCCAAGAGAAAGTACTCACTTTCTCCTTGTGCCTTCCTTTTTCATCTCTCCTCCTGATTTTAATGAAGTATAATTAACATACAGTGTTTGATTAGTTTTAGGCAGACAACATTGATTGGACAACTCTTTCTCAGTGCTCATTAAGAAAAGTGTAGTCACCATCTGTTACCATATAACATTATTATATACTATTGACTATATTCCCAATTCTGGGCTTTTCATCTCTGTGACTTACTTACTTTATAACCAATTTTGTACCTCCTAATCCCTTATATCTATTTCACCCATTCCCTCTGCAGCCACCAGTTTGTTCTCCCTACTGAACTCATTTCTTCATTTTTGTTTGTTAGTTTCATCTCTTTATAACCTCAGTGACAAATCAGGCACTCATGACTGAGGAATTCGGGTTGTTTTCTTTCTTTCTTTCTTTTAAAGATTTTATTTATTTATTTGAGAGAGAGACAGGGAGAGAGAGCATGAGTGAGGAGAAGGGCAGAGAGAGAAGCAGACTCCCTGTGGAGCTGGGAGCCCGATGCGGGACTCGATCCAGGGACTCCGAGATCATGACCTGAGCCGAAGGCAGTTGTCCAACCAACTGAGCCACCCAGGCGTCCCTCGGGTTGTTTTCTAAATAGGGCTTTGCATTCTTGACAATTGCGTGTACAAGTGATACCTAATACTTTGGGGTTATGCTGGCCTACCCCCAGGGTCCTTAGGGACACCTTACGACTTTTTTTTAATTAAAAAAAATGCAAGCCATATTTCTTTGGGGAGGATGCAGGGTGGTCCTGGTAAAGAGATCAATGCAAGGTGAAGTGCTAATGTAGGAAACATTATGAAGTGCAAGGGAGGGAAAGAAATGAATTTGAACACAGGGATGTTCCTTGTAGGCTGGAAATGTGGACCAAACTCTGTTGCAGGCCTTTAATATCCAGCCAAAGACCTGGTACTTTGTACTGCAGATGTTGGGAAGCCCTTAGGGTGGAATGAGGGGTGTATAAGCGGTGTTAGCAGTGGAGAAGCTTGAATAATTTTTTTACCTCATGAGATCTCAAATGTGTATGGTGGAGGCAGTTACCTCCACCAGTTACCCGCATGTAATGGCCATTTCCATGTCATGGTTTAATTCACCTTCAAATCTGCTTTAGACAAGTGTGGGACAGTAAGAATTGGCTAGGTCATAGTGCCCTATGCTATTCTTCACCCCACTCCCTCAAAATACTTCTTAGGTAAAGGGGGATGGAACAGTGTGGTCATCATTACAAGACACAAAAACAAAACCTGATAATGTAACATTATGGTCCATATTTATTAAGAGTTTGCTTGTGGAGCGCCTGGGTGGCTCAGTGGGTTAAAGCCTCTGCCTTCTGCTCAGGTCATGATCCCAGGGTTCTGGGATGGAGCCCTGTATTGGCTCTCTGCTCAGAGGGGAGCCTGCTTCCCCCACGCCTTTGCTTCCCTCTCTGCCTGCTTGTGATTTCTGTCAAATAAAAAAATAAAATCTTAAAAAAAAAAAGTTTACTTGAGCTAGTGCTGTGCTCAATCCACTGATTCCTTATAATCCTAAAGGATAATTATTATTATTGTCCCCATTTTACAGTGAGATACCGGAGTTTGAGAAGTACGAAAACTCGTTTAAGATCACACACCTAGTGGGTGATTCAGTTGGTTAAGCATCTGCCTTTGGCTGAGGTCATGATCCCAGGGTCCTGGGATTGAGTCCTGCAGCCAGTGGGCTTCCTACTCAGTGGGGAATCTTTCTTTCCCTCTGCCCTTTTCCCCTTCTCCTGCTTGCTCTCTCTCTCTCTCTCTCTCTCAAATAAGTACATAAAATCTTTTTTTTTTTTTTTTTTTTTTTAAGGGTCACTCACCTAGTGAAGAAGCTAGAATTTGAATCTAAATGGTTTTACTCAAGGGCCTAATGTCTTAAAGCACTCTGGACCTTCTTGGTGTTGCAAGAAACTTAACTATCCATTCAAGGAACAAGCATCTAAAATGAAGTCAAATTGAAGTTACTTGAAGTTACTTCCCCTAACAAACATTATCAACTAAGGGGAACTGCAGTTAATGGTTCATTGGCTGGAGACTTTTGAACAGGTCTGAAATTTGATGTCCTGGTGTCACTGACACCTTGAGCCCCTCTCCACAGTTAAAAATTTTTGCTATATTATTAAGAGTCCAGGCTACCACACCTTAGATGGAGTTCTTCCCTGGGTACAAGTTACATCACTATTTTACTCTTTCAATCTTTCAACCTGATTTAGTAGATGGAATTCTGTAATCCCTTTCACCCCTTGCCTGAATTCAAACAATGTATTTAGTGCCTGATTGAGTTTGGCATTCTTTCCACGTAATTTGTATGATTACAGGCCACAATCCTAGAATCATTCTATGTTTTCTTTGCGTTTTGGCTGCAACTCCCTTATATCAGGCACTCTGCTGTTTGCCAGTATGAATGCTTAGGAAGGACTTGAAATTAGTACATTCATTCCTTTGCTTTTTTATTATTACAGCAAGTAAAAGGCTTTGAATTTTTTAAAAAATGTATACTAATTTTGGGGCAGACCTAGTCTTTTTTTAAAAATGATTTTTGTTTTTATTTATTTGTTTTAAGTAATCTCTATACCCAATGTGGGCTTGAACCCACATCCCAGAGATGAAGAGTCTCATGCTCTACCAACTGAGCCAGACAGGCACCCTAGGCCAAATCTAATTTTTATTTGGCTTCCTATTTTACTGCTTCCCCCCCCCCCCCACCAAAAAAAAGTCTATCAACTATTCCCATATGCAAATTGTATTCTGTAAGTCTTGGTGAGATTGGTTCACCACCGCTCCAGTGATCCCTACAGAATTGTTTCCAGATTGATCTCTGTGGAATTGTTTCCATAGAGATAGTTAGAACTGAGGGCTCCCAGCTGCTTTCAGGATTTTGTTTTCTTTGTCTTCCTTTCTGTTATTTCAGTGCTTCAGTGCTTTCCTGTTAGCGTAGAGATTAGAGGTTCTGTGGAGAGGATCTTGTTAGAGGCCATAATGAGAGAAAAGATGAAAAAGGAGAAGGAAATGGAAGTACCCACAACACTAAGAGGAAAACAAGAAAACGAACATGTGATTATGTATTACACCATCAGGATGAAGAGGAGAGGAAAATTCCATGCAGAGCCCAGAGAAAGAGAAAGAAAGAGAAATTGAAAGACCATGCACCCTTCTGGGAGAGAGAAGGCATATTCACTAAAAATTAAGATAGTTGTTTGCATGACCCCAATGACATTCTAAAATAACAAAAACTGGATTAACATAATCTTTTTGCCATTATGGAAAGCAAATAAGCTAAAAAAAGGTAGCAAAACCCACAAATAAGTTTCTAGGAGTATGTTTAATTAGTTGATGCTTTTTTAACACTAAATCTGCCTTACTGAGTAGTTTGTGAAATGCTTTTTCATATTTATCTACTATCTTTAGACAGGAGTGATCTTCCTTGTCATGATTCAAAATTTCTCAAGGCAAGGCTTAATTACACAGCTTACATTCTTGATACTGTTTTGTTTCAGTCATCAAAGTGTTCATTCTGGAATTCGGGAAACCAAAAGGTCTCTTCCAATTTTAATTATTATACAATAAGTAAACAAATGGAAACCTTAAAGGAAGAAAACACCTAACATACTTTCTCTGATTTTTAAAAATAATCAGAAGTATTGAGTATTCTTTTTGTTGTAGTGGATTGTTGTGAAGAACAGGGACAACAGGTACAAAAGATAGCTACTTAGGAGTTTAAATCAGATTATTGTACAGCTTTTAATGTGTCAGAAGCACATTAATAACTTAGAAGCAGCACAGATAATAAGAGTATCAGACTGTTTCCCATTGATCTTAAGTTTCTGAGGGGTAAATAGAAATATAGTTTTCATTATATATATATACCTATGTCTCTCGGTGTACAAACAATGATGGTTATATTGTGGGTAGAGCATTTTAAGTAACTTTTCTTTTTTTTTTTAAGTAGGAGCTTGAACTCATGACCCTTCGATGGAAACCTGAGCTGAGATCAGGAGTCAGATGCTTAACTGCCAGAGCCATGCAGGCACTAATTTTCAGTATAGTCTAGGAACATTATTATTTTATGGACCAAGAAATAGAAGAACCAAAAGATAAATTAATGCTTCCAAGTTTACAAAGAAAATCAATGGCAAAACAGAATTACCTTCATAATCAAAGATTCAGACATGTCTTGGTTCCAATCCCAGCTTTGATACTTCCCTACCAGCTGCTTGATTCTGAGGCATTTAACTTTTCTGAACCTGTTTTTAAATCTCTAAAATGGGTGGTTAGGTTGTTGTGTAAGGTAGATATTAGTAATTGAAATGATAATTCTAGTCCCATCCTCTTTCATGGATGTGTATCATGTTAGTAAATGTGGCTCATTATTGATAAATACATTTCAACAGTGAATTTAATAGAATTTTTTGGGAAGTATGGTGTCCTAAGCACTGTGTTGGGGGGCAGCAAATTATTTCAGGGAAATCTGTGAACTCATATGAATACCAAGTATCACCTCTGGATAGAATAAGTAATATGTCACATGTAATGTAGTGCTGTTTTTTTAGTATAGGCAGATACAGTTGCTGTTAATGGAAATTGGGGGGTTATGGGTAACTGGGAAATGGACTTTTTAAAAAAGATTTTATTTATTTATTTGACAGAGCACAAGCAGGGGAAGCAGCAAGAAGAAAATCAACATGACTTATCAGTGATAATGTTAGCCTTGGTCACCTGGCTGAAGTAGTATCATCTGGTATTTCTTTGTCCTGGCTGTACAATCAGCCATTTTTCCATGAAGCTTCAGTTCCTTTTATTATCGAGGAATATTGTTTAATTTTCACATTTCCCCAAACTTCCATTTCCTTTTGTTGTTGATATGTAATTTCATTCCATTGTTCTTAAAGGACATACTTTTTATGATTCCAAGTATTTAAATTTACTGGGACTTAATAAACCTAAAAAAAATTTACAGGGACTTGTTTTATGGCCTAACATATAATCTATTTTGGAGACTGTTCCATGTGCACTTGAGAAGAACATATTGTTTACTTCTATTGGGAGATGTTGTACAGATGTCTGTTAGGGCTAGTTGGTTACAGTGTTATTAAAGTCTTCTGTTTCTTTCCTAATCTTCTGTCTAGTTGTTCTGTTACTGAAAGTAGGCTGTGAAATCTCCAACTCTTATTATTAAATTGTCTGTTTATCTGATTCTGCCAGATTTTGCTTCAAATGTTTTGGGGTTCTATTGTTAGGTGCACATATGTTTGTAATTATTATATAGTCCTAATGAACTGATCCTTTTATCATTATAAAATGTCTTTGTTTCTAGCAACAACTTTTGTCTTTAAAGTTTTTTGTCAGAGTGCCTGAGTGGGTCAGTCGTCAAGTGTCTGCCTTCAGCTTGGGTCATGATCCCATGGTTCTGGCATCTAGCCCCACATCAGGCTCCCTGGTCAGTGGGGAGCCTGCTTCTCCCTTTCCTATTCCCCCTGACTGTGTTCCCTGTTTCGCTGTGTCTCTGTCAAATAAATAAAATATTAAAAAAAAACAAAGTCTATTTTGTCTGATATTAGTAGTCACTTCAGCTTCATTTTGGTTACCTTTTATGTGGCATATCTTTCCCATTTTTTTTACTTTCAATCTATTTATGTCTACAAATTTAAAGTGTGTCTCTCAGAGAAATCATAGTTAGACATTAAAAAAAAATCAATTCTGCTGATCTCTGCTTTTTGGTTAGAGAGTTTATTCCATTTACATTTGATATAGTTACTGATAAAGTAGGTTTTAAGTCTGCCATTTCCTATTTGTTTTCAACATGTCTTATGTCTTTATTGTTTCTATATTCCTTCATTACTGCTTTCTTTTGTGTTAACTACATATTTCGTATCTACTATACTACATATATGAATTTGCACATATGCTATTTCATATATATTAATATATATAAAGAACATATGTATATTTCTTTTTTTTTAGAGAAAAATTCTTCTCTAAAAGTTCTTTTTTTTAAAAAAAGATTTTATTTATTTATTTGACAGACAAGAGATCACAAGTAGGCAGAGAGGCAGGCAGAGAGAGAGGAGGAAGCAGGCTCCCTGCCAAGCAAAGAGCCCAGTGGGACTCAATCCCAGGACTACAAGATCATGACCTGAGCTGAAGGCAGAGGCTTAACCCACTGAGCCACGCAGGTCCCCTATATGTATATTTCTTGTAAGCATGCACTGGTTTGTTTGGTGCCAAAACCTGGGACCGAAAGTAAGCATGCATTTGCAAGTATCCATAAAAAGAACAGAAGGATATATATAAATAAAGAAGGCTACAAAATTTTAAGAATTATTTTGTTTGCTTATCCCTAAGATCCATAACATTAAAAAACTCACTATTTCCCACCATTGCTCAAGTTAAACCCAAGTAGTAGATATAGAGATAGTATTTTTTCTTTAAATACTGTAGACTCACTTTTACCATTAATTGCAAGATAGAGCAAAACTTCACCTGTGCTTTACAAAAAGATTGATGAATCTTTAACTATGTGACTACTTAAAAATTCACAATTCAAAATATAAATATGCAATATAGTTGAGTAGTCAAATATAGCTTCTTTATAGAGCAATAGAAAGAGCCTAAGCAATTTTGGCATCTGTTGAGAGTTTTATTACTGCAAACAAAATACTGAATCATGTTTTTATTACTTAGAATCATAACATCAGGTCATAATTTATTTTCTGCAGTCCATTCTAACTCCTTGAACTTCTTAGGGGGCAAGAATGTGGGTCTTAATTTCAAGTAGTCCAAGTATTTTTTAAATTAACTAATTTTTTAAAAGACTTTATTAATTTTTGTCAGATAGAGAGAGAGAGAGTGAATGAGCAGGAAGAGCAGCAAGTAGAGGGAGAAGCAGGCTCCCTGATGTGGGACTCGATCCTAGAATCCTGGGATCACTACCTGAACCGAAGGCAGACACTTAACAGACTGAGCCACCCAGGGGCCCAGTATTTTTTTTTTTTTTTTTTTTTTTTGGACAGAGAGAGCAAGGGAGCGAGAGCGCAAGCATAGGGAGTGCAGGCAGAGGCAGAAGCAGGGAGCCCAGTGTGGGTCTTCATCCCGGGACCCTGGGATCATGACCTGAGCCAAAGTCAGACACTTAATAACCAACTGAGCCATCCAGACACCCCAAATAGTCAAAGTATTTTTTAAAATTTTGGTTGATAGGGCACCTGGGTGGCTCAGTCTGTTAAACATCGGACTCTTGGTTTCAGCTCAGGTCATGATCTCAGGGTTCTGAGGTTGAGCACTGTGTCAGGGGACCCCACTCAGCTGGGAGTCTGCTTGAGATTCTTTCTCTCCCTCTTCCTCTGCCCCTTCCCCTCCTCACACACACACTCTTTCTCTAAAATAAATCTATGTATATTTATTTATTTTTAACAGATTTTATTTATTTGACAGAGAGACACACGTGAGAGAGGGAGCACAAGCAGGGGCAGTGGGAGAGGGAGAAGCAGGCTTCCTGCTGAGCAGAGATCCTGATGTGTGCAGGGCTCCATCCCAGGACCCTGAGGCATGACCTGAGCTGAAGGCAGATGCCTAATGACTGAGCCACCCAGGTGCCCCTAAAATAAATCTAAAAAATATATATATGTGTATGTGTGTGTGTGTGTGTGTGTGTGGTGTAAGTAAGTCATGATTATGAGAACCATAAATCAACAGAAAAAGTGAAAAATTACAGAATAGTTGGTGTTTGAACATAAAAGTAGTTGAGGAATTCCAAACCAGGCTATTGTTTTAACAAAGCCAAGCTAATATTTTTTTTTTTAAAGATTTTATTTATTTATTTGACAGAGAGAGATCACAAGTAGGCAGAGAGGCAGGCAGAGAGAGAGAGGAGGAAGCAGGCTCCCTGCTGAGCAGAGAGCCCGATGCGGGACTCGATCCCAGGACCCTGAGATCATGACCTGAGCAGAAGGCAGCGGCTTAACCCACTGAGCCACCCAGGCGCCCCATCCAAGCTAATATTTTAAGAAAGGCAGTGTTCCAGAGCTCCACCAAGTCTAGAAAATATGCGTAAGAGTAAACACAAAGTAAGAGAGTGCCATAGAGAGAGAAAGAGAGAAAGAGATTCCGTGTAGCTAGATGAAACTAATTTAAACATACACTTCTTCCAAATTTTTTTTTTTTAAAGATTTTTTATTTATTTATTTGAGAGAGAGACAGTGAGAGAGAGCATGAGCGAGAAGAAGGTCAGAGGGAGAAGCAGACTCCCCATGGAGCTGGGAGCCTGATGTGGGACTCGATCCCGGGACTCCGGGATCATGACCTGAGCCGAAGACAGTCGTCCAACCAACCGAGCCACCCAGGCGTCCCGACTTCTTCCAAATTTTGATGTAAAACTTATTTTACTTATCATTGTAATTCTTTTTTATAGTTATTTCCTTTTTACCAGCTAGTAAAGTAGACGGAGTTCATGTACACGTTGAATGCTATACTCTACTTTTAAGTATTTATATTTTCAAAAAACTAAACTGGTATTTACTAATGAGTAGCCTAGTTTTGAGGCAGCCGTCATAGCAAAAGCTAAGTAGGCTCTTTTGTACTAACAGCTGGGGAATAACAGGAATCAACTTTCTGTTGTTTGTAGCCACAGGAGACTGTAAACAAACTAAGAGTATTACAGAGGGATGAACAAGCATTAGTGTTCCCAGACACACCCATGGGCAGGTTTAATGACTAAGCTATTTGAACAAGGGAGGTTTAGGATTTATCTATATTTACATGGTAGATTAGAATTCAGGAAAGTGTCCAGAGTGTTCTCAGAAACACACCTGACAGAGCTCTGAGGAAGGTGGGGGGGACAGGGAATTGTCAAGTGGAATTTTTGTTTTTTCTGGACTAACTTTTTTTTTTTATAAGATTTTATTTATTTAAATAAATAAGAAAGAGAGAGAGACAGCGAGAAAGGGAATACAAGCAGGGGAGAGGAAGAGGGAGAAGCAGGCTTCCTGTGGAGCAAGGAGCCTGATGCAGGGCTCGATTCCAGGACCCTGGGATCATGACCTGAGCCGAAGGCAGATGCTTAACCTGACTGAGCCACCCAGGCGCCCCAAACTTATTTTTTATAAGGAGATCATATTCATATACTAAATTGATGGCCAAAAACTAACTTTAAAAAAATAAGAGATACAAGTAGTTGAGAAATCATTATACCTTCTGGCGGTGATTGATTTTTATTAAAGAACAGATTTGTTTTAATGAAGGATAGTTGCAAGAAAGCAGGCAGAGGTAAGGGGGGGGCTCCCGCCCTAAGAGGAAACCACCCTTAAAAGGATGTTACACCACCCTGAAAGGACCCTTTCACCCTTTCCCACGTGATATGCAAATGATAAAAACCAGACTTGGTGACAGGCTCTTGGAGGGTTAACATATTAAAACAGCCCGCCAGCAAACTCATAAATACCCTTAGACTTAGAAACGACAGTTTCTAAGTGAGAGAGAGACAGTTTCTCTCAGGTCCTCTCCCTCTTTGGGAGCCCTGTATGTTCACCCAGTAAACTTCGTTTTGCTGCCTATCGATCTGTCTGGTCTACCTATTCATTCTTCAAAGCAATGTGACCAAAAACCGCGGGCATCAAAGGAAAAGAAATCTTGTAATAGTTTAGGGGTCTAATGGAACGTGAGTAAAACTGGAGAAGAAAATCTTTAATTATTTTGGTCATTTGAAAAACACCCTGCCTGGTAGCTGCACCTCAGGCACAGTCATTTAGGTTACCCAGGATGCCAGAATTTGTGCAAGCCCATTTACTGGGGAAAGAAAGGCAAGCTGCTTAAACTTCATCTGCCTCACATTTTCTCTCAGTAATTTAGTGGGAGGTTACGCTGCTTTTTCCTTACAGAAAAGAAATAAAAATTAATTGCGGGGGGAGGGTAGGAAGTAGAAAAGAGACATCCTCAGAAAAAAGATTAGAAGCTTGGGATAGAGGGCTCTAACCACTCATGAGCCTCTCTCCTCTCCCTGGGTGTCTGGCACTGGAGCCTGACACATAGTGCTGTTGAACTGAACTTTGGATTTCTGAACCTACAAAGATGAAGATCAAATTGTAGACATTGGGTCCAGGAGATCTTTAAAGTATCATCTCATAGTTCTCTCCTATCCTCTCTCCTCTCTATTTCTTTTCTTTTAAAAAAATTTTTTTTTATTTGACAGAGAGACACAGTGAGAGAGGGAACACAAGTGGGGAGAATGGGAGAGGGATAAGCAGGCTTCCTGAGGAGCAGGGAGCCTGATGCGAGGCTTGATCCAGTCCCTAGGATCATGACCTGAGCCGAAGGCATATGCTTAATGACTGAGCCACCCAGGTGCCCTTTCCCCTCTCTTATTTCTGTATCAAATTTGTTTGCTCTGACATCAATCCATGCACTGTGCCTAAGATGCCGTTCCCACCTTCTGGAACTGCTGAACACTTTTTGTGTGTATTTTTGGACTAACTCAAATGTTAATTCATCTCTGGAGATCCCTCTCACTGTTTCCTGGGCAGAGTTATTGCTCTCTTATTGTGTTCCTAAGCATTTTATCTATATTACTTTCATATTATAGTTTTTATGTTGGTCTCCCCACTGGTTGAGAATTCTTTGAAAGACAGTGACTTATTTATCGTTTTATCCCCAAAGTCTAGCATATGCCTGACATTTAAGAAATACAAAGTATTTTTTTTAATTTTTAAAAGATTTTATTTATTTATTTGAGATAGAGAGAGCAGGGGGCAGGAGAGGGGCAAGCAGACTCCCTGCTGATCAGGGAGCTTGATGTGGGACTTGATCCCAGGATCCTGGGATCATGACCTGAGATGAAGGCAGATGCTTAACTGACTGAGCCATCCAGGTGCCCCATGGAAATGCAAAGTAATTTTTGAAAAATAAATTGTTAATGTGAGCACTACCTTAAGCGTACTCTGTCACCATAGGGTAGAAACACGGACATCAATTGGTTAAACTGAACAAATAAAAAAAACCCTTCCTTTCTCTACTTTTTGACCAAGAATAAAAATTAAAATCAAATTACATAATACATTTTAGAAAAATATTTTTATGTACTTAAGGTGTTAGAAACTTCATGCACTTTTTAAAAAGATTTTATTTTTATTTATTTGACAGAGATCACAAGTAGGCAGTGAGGCAGGCAGAGAGAGAGAGAGAGGAGGAAGAGAGAGGAGGAAGCAGGCTCCCTGCTGAGCAGACAGCCCTATGCAGGGCTCGAACTAAAAAATTTCATGAAACAAATGAAAATGAAAACACAACTGTTCAAAACCTTTGGGATGCAGCAAAGGGGTACTAAGAGGGAATTATACAGCAATACTGGCCTTTCTCAAGGAACAAGAAAGGTCTCAAATACACAACCTAAACTTATGCCTAAAGGAGCTGAAGAACAGCAAATAAAGCCTAAACTCAGCAGGAGAAGAGAATAAAGATTAGAGCAGAAATCAATGAAATAGAAACTGAAGGAACTGTAGAACAGATCAGCAAAACTAGGAGCTGGTTCTTTGAAAGAACAATAAGATTGATAAACCCCTGGCCAGACTTATTAAAAAGAAAAAAAAGGACCCAAATAAGTAAAATCATGAATGAATGAGGAGCGTTCACAACCAACACCAAAAAAATACAGTTATAAGAACATATTATGAGCAACTATATGCCAACAAATTAGGCAATCTGGAAGAAATAGATGCATCTCTAGAGATGTATAAACTACCAAAACTGAAGTAGGAAAAAATAGAAAACCTGAACAGACCCATAACCAGCAAGAAAATTGAAGTATTCATCAAAAATCTCCCAACAAACAAGAGTCCAGGGCTGGATGGCTTCCCAGGGGAATTCTACCAAACATTTAAAGATTTTATTTTTAGGGGTGCCTGTGTAGCTCAGTCATTAGGCATCTGCCTTTGGCTCAGGTCGTGGTCCCTCTCTCACTGTCTCTGTCTCTGATAAATAAATAAAATCTTAAAAAACGATTTTATTTTTATTTATTTATTTGACAGAGAGTGAGAGAGCACAAGCAGGGGGAGCAGGGAGGAGTGAGAAACAGGCTCCCTGTTCAGCAGGGAGTCTGATGTGGGACTCAATCCCAGGATCCTGGGATCATGACCTGAGCCAAAGGCAGACACTTAACCATCTGAGCCACCCAGGTAACCTCTACCAAGCATTTTAAAAAAAATACCTATTCTTCTGAAGCTGTTTCAAAAAACAGAAATGGAAGGAAGGTTTCCAAACTCTTTCTAGAAGGCCAGCATTACATTGATCCCAAAACCAGAAGAAGATCCCACCAAAAAGGAGAATTACAGTCCAATATCCCTGATGAATGTGGAAGCAAAAATTCTCACCAAAATACTAACCAATAGGATTCAACACTACATTAAAAGGATTGTTCATGGGATGCCTGGGTGGCTCATTCTGCTAAGTGTCTGCCTTTGGCTCAGGTGGTGATCCCCAGATCCTGGGCTCACAGCCCACATCTGGCTCCCTGGTCAGTGGAGAGCCTGTTTCTCCCTTTGCCTGCTCAGCCTGGTGTTCCCCCTGCTTGTACTCTTTCTCCGACAAATAAATAAATGTAAAAATCTTAAAAAAAAAAAAAGGATTATTACCATTACCAAGTGGGATTTATTCCTGGGCTGCAAGCATGGTTCAGCATCCTCAGATCAATGTGATATACTACATCAATAAAGGAAAGGACAAGAACCACATGATCCTTTCAATAGATGCAGAAAAAGAATTTGACGAAGTAGAGCATCCTTTCTCAATGAAAACTTCACAGAGTAGGCATAGGGGCTACATACCTCAATATCATAAAAGCCATCTATGAAAAGCTCACAACAAATATTATTCTCAAAAAACCAAAAGTTTTCCCCCTAAGGTCAGGAACACAGCAGGGACATCCACTATCATCACTATTGTTCAACACAGTTCTAGAAGTCTTAGCCTCAGCAATCAGACAACAAAAAGAAATGAAAGGCATCTGAATCAGCAAAGAAGTGACATTCTCATTCTTCGCCTATGACATGGTACTCTATTTGGAAAACCCAAAAGACTCCACCCCAAAGTTGCTAGAACTCATATAGGAACTTCAACAAAGTTGCAGGTTATAAAATCAATGCACAGAAATCAGTTGCATTTCTATACAATGAGACAGAAAGAGAAATTAAGGAGTCCATCCCATTTACAATTGCACCCAAACCTAAAGATACCTAGGGATAAATTTAACCAAAGAGGCAAAGGATCTGTCCTCAGAAAACTATAGAACACTCATGAAAGTAACTGAGGAAGACACAAAGAAATGGAAAAACATTTCATGCTCATGGATTGGAAGAACAAATACTGTTAAAATGTCTATGCTACCAAGAGCAGTCTACACATTCAATGCAAACCCTATCAAAATACTATCAACCTTTTTCACAGAGCTGGGACAAATAATCCTAAAATTTGTATGGAACCAGAAAAGACCCCCAAGTAGCCAGAGGAATGTTGAAAAAAAAAAAAAAAGGTTGTGGCCTCACAGTTCTGGACTTCATGCTCTTTTACAAAGCTGTGATCATTAAGACAGTATGGTACAGGCAGAAAAACAGACACATAGATCAATGGAACAGAATAGAGAGCCCAGAAAGCCCTCAACTCAATGGTCAACTAATCTTTGACTAAGCAGGAAAGAATGTCCAATGGAAAAAAGATGGTCTCTTCAACAAATGGTGTTGGGAAAACTGGCCAGCCTGCCGCTTCCTGACGGTGCACAGAAGAATGAGGCACGAACAAGTCAGCTGCAAGAGAAGGGACCAGGGGTTGGCAGTTGAGAAGACTGCCGCCCTGAACAACTCCTCAGTCCTGTATTTATTAGATACAAGACAAAAATCAACAAAGGAGTTGAAGATTACAGATAAGCAAGATTGCTGGTACATATTGATATCCCAAGGTAAAATTAATATGTGTCCTCTTCTTAGAGCAATAATGGTAATCTAGGATCCAATATTCCAGGTACCCAGTTCGAGGAATTCAAATAAATTGGTATTATATCTCCTCCCCATTCTACTGGATGGAGCAGGGGAGGATTGGGTATATACACCCAATAAGTAAAGTTATCTATTTGTGCATAACATCTTGGAAAACTTACAGCTACCATGATGAGGGCCATCATAGTTCCTGCCATGTTGCTAAGGATGAAAGGATGCTGTTCATTTTCCAGAACTTCTTTCGCTTTTTTGGCCAGTTTCTTTATCTGACCCATGTTGGGATCTTCGCTCTATTCGTCCCCAAAGGTTAATAGGCAACTCTACAATATGTGGCTGCATATAGCCCTTGTGACCTTCAGCTCCTTCACAGGAAAGAACATTGGAGCCCTGACGCACATTGCTAGCCTGTTTCAAGTACTTGTCAGTGGGCTCTAGATAGTAAGGAAATTTAATAACTTTTCTTCTGCCTCTGTTTCCCACATCATTCCCCCCTGAATAATTTTGACCCTTAAATCTTTAAGGTTGCTGAGGGTGGAAGGTCTTGTCTTCTGTAACTTCTTGCTGAAGAGGGGCATAGAGCTTCCCTACCTACAGGTCAGCGTGGGTCAGTTGGGGAATGTACACGGGAGTTATGAAAGATGGAGGCACTGAATCCAATACTGACAGTAAAGAAGTAGATCTCTGAGTGGTAAGGATCATTTTGCCCAGTGGTTTCCTTTTTTACATATAGGACAGAGAACTGGTGATTTATTTCTTGCATTTCAAGGAGGGAGTTTTCCTTTTTGCCTACACTGAACCTTAGTATGCCCTGTCTGCCCACAGTTAAAACATTGTCCTTTAAATTTTTCTGTGGTCAGAGCAGCCATTGCTTGAGCTAACAAGTCAGCTTTATAGGTCTCTGTTCCCACTCCTTGGCATAGCTTAATATAATCTGTTAGTGCTCCCTTGCCTTTAAAGGGTGCAATCAATTTTCTACAGTCAGCACTGGCATTTTCATACTCCAACAGCTGAAGAATAGTATCAGCAGCCTCGAGACTATCTACCCATCTTTTTATGCCTTCTTGTAATCTCGCAATAAAATCAGTATAGGGTTCTTTTGGACCCTGTACCACCATTTGAAAAGAAGAGCAGTTCTCTCCTTGGGATTCTATTTTCTCCCTGGCTCTCAAACAACAACGCCAGAGCTGCTCAATAGCTTGATCATTTGTACCTGATCTTGCTCCCAGGCCAATGGCCCAATGCCCATGAGCAGCTCCGCCGAAATAGGAACATTATTAGCTCTATTATGGGCAGCTGCGGTTTCTGCATGATCTTGCCACCATGTTTTAAATTGTAAAAACTCACTCAAAGATAGAACTGTTTTTGCTAATAATGACCAACCAATCGGAGTAAGTCAGTTGCCTTCTGTGATACCTTGAATGATTTCTGTTGTAAGTGGGGGATTAACTCCATAGTTTTGTACTGCCTGTTTGAATTCCTTCAATAATTTTGAAGGTAAATGACTCCTGTACGGCCTCATAAATACCATTAGGGTTGTTGGGATCATGCCCTGGAGAGACACATTCTCTAATAGTAACCGGGAAATTAAAATGTAAGGCATCTAGATCTCGTGCTCGCTTTGCTTCAGTGAGGCCTTTTTGAATAGCTGATAGCATGGATTTCTCGTCCTTTTCACTAAATGGTGCCTTCTCATAGGATGGTGGAGCCGATGACAACAGTGCCACTTGCTATGGCACATTAGCAACTGTTTCCTCCTTTTGTTGTTATTGGAGGAGGAGGAAGGAGATTCCTCCTTTATATATTCCTTTACGATGACTTTCATAATTTCTTTTCCCTCTGGAATGGCATGTGCAGGTTCCTCTTTAGTTTCTCCTGAACACTCATTATTGCTCTCTGAATCAGAGGATTGTAAAGGTTCCAGAATGGAGGGAATAAGAGTCCAAGTAGGCCATAGAGTAGTTGGAATTGGTTTTCCTTTAACATGCAAAAGTTTTAACTTATGACCTACTTTCGCCCATGTCTGTAAGTCTAAAGTCCCTAATGTAGGGAACCAGGAGCAATGTTCTTTAATTACTTTTTTTAAAAGCTCTGAAAGTTTGTGCTAGCTGACTTTTGCTCCTCCCACCTTTAGGAGCCATCTCAATAAACATATGTCAGGGGGATATTCTTTTTTTTTTTTTTAAGATTTTATTTATTTGTCAGAGTGAGCACAGGCAGACAGAGTGACAGGCAAAGGCAGACAGAGAAGCAGGCTCCCGCTGAGCAAGGAGCCTGATGTAGAATTGATCCCAGGACACTGGGATCATGACCTGAGCGGAAGGTAGCAGCTTAACCCACTGAGCCACCCAGGCGTCCCCAGGGAGATATTCTTTTGTGCTGTTTATATCACTCATATCCTGCTAAAGTACCCACAATTCACCAGCAGGAAAAAGGCATGGCTGTGCAAAAACTCACGTTGGGGGACGCCTGGGTGGCTCAGTGGGTTAAACTGCTGCCTTCGGCTCAGGTCATGATCCTAGGTCCTGGGATTGAACCTCATATCAGGCTCCTTGCTTGGCGGGGAGCCTGCTTCTCTCTCTCTGCCTCTGTCTGCCACTCTGCCTGCTTGTGGGTACTCTCTCTCTCTCACTGTCTCTCTGACAAATAAATAAATAAATAAATAATCTTAAAAAAACCCCAAAAAACAAAAAACAACTCACGTTGGGGCTTCTTCTCCTGTTTCGTTTCTCATCCTATTTGGACGCCACTTGCTGCTTCCTGATAGCGCAAGGGAGAAAAATGAAGCACAAACACATCAGCTGCAAGAGAAAGGGACCAGGGGTTGGCAGTTGAGGAGACTGCCGCATGGAACAACTCCTCAGTCCTATATCTATTAGATATAAGACAACAATCAACAAAGGAGTCAAAAGAGATTATAGATAAGCAAGATATGCCTGATCAAGTAGTATAGGATTTGTGGCTGAGTAAACACATTTAAAGGACCATCTAATTAACTACAGGTGATCTCTGGAGAAGGGAAGATAACAGAAAAAAAGCAGCAGGCGGAGTTCCACCCTGAGTGAGTGGGCTTTCCCAGATGCGGGCTTCAAGGAGGTATACCATCCTCTCCCCAAGAGGCCTGTTGCCAGACCATGCTTAAGCATGTCTGGTCAGTCCATCCTTCTGAGGGAGGGATACACAGCCACATGCAGAAGAATGAAATTGGACCATTTCCTTACAAAGTAGACTCAAAATGGATGAAGGACTTGAAGGTAAGACTGGAATCCATTAAAATCCTAGAGGAGAACGCAGGCAGCAACCTCTTCGACTTCGGCCACAGCAACTTCTTGCTAGATAGGTCTCCAGAGGAAAGGGAAACAAAGGCAAATATGAACTCTTGAGACTTCACCAAGATAAGCAGCTTTTGCACAGCGAAGGAAATAGTGCACAAAACCAAAAGACAACCCAACAGAATGGGAGACAATATTTGCAAATGACATATCAGATAAAGGGCTAGTATCCAAAATCCATAAAGAACTTCTCAAACTCAACATCCGAAGAATAAAGAATCCAACGGCCAACAGACACATGAAAAAATGCCTAACATCACTCAGCATCAGGGAAATACAAATTGAAACCACAATGAGATACCACCTCACACCAGTCAGAATGGCTAAAATTAATAAGTCAGAAACGACAGATATTGGCAAAGATGCAGAGAAAGGGAACACTCCTACACTATTGGTGGGAATGCAAGCTGGTGTGGTCACTCTGGAAAGCAGTATAGAGGTTCCTCAAAAAGTTGAAAGTAGAGCTACCCTATGACCCTGTGTAGGGGCCTACTTAGCCAGAGCAACTCCATCTCGGTTAAACAGCCATTTTGTTGTTTATGTAGTAAAACTTAAACTGACCCTGCACCCCCCCATCCCAGGGGAACTTACTTAAAAGCAAGTCTGGGAAACCAGTAAAATATGGTCAACCAGTCCCTGATAACAGAGCCCAAACAAGGATGGGTCAGGTCAGGTGGAGACATCCAATCAGTAAAGCGCACATACTATCTCCCTAACCACCAAAGAATGTAAGCCCTGCCTTTTGGGCGCCAAACTAGGGCACCAATTCTGACCAGAGTGATAGGCTAGTTCAAACAGCTACTATAGGGTAAATTGTAATTCAATTGACCACCCGTGTGTGACCTAGCATGACGATGCAACTTTCTCTGTGTATTACAATCTCACTGGCCAGGCTCAACCACATGGCCTCTGCTCTATAAAAGCTAGTCTGTGAGGCTGGGGGTGGTCGCTCTCTCCATAAGAGACGGCTCCCGACCAGTTGGTTTGATTCTTGGTGCTGGTGTGAAATAAAGCTTTGCTTGACCTTCGCTTTGTATCAGTCTTGCTCCTTTGATCATGGACCCCATCACCAGCAATCGCACTACTGGGAAAAATACAAATGTAGTGATCCAAAGGGGCACATGCACCCCCAAAGTTTATAGCAGCAATGTCTACAATAGACAAACTGTGGAAAGAACCCAGATATCCATCGACTGTTGAAGGTAAAAAAGTTGTGGTATGTATATACAATGGAATATCATGCAGCCATCAAAAAATGAAATCTTACCATTTGCAATGACGTGGATGGGACTAGAGGGTATTATGCTAAGCAAAATAAGTCAATCAGAGAAAGACAATCATATGATCTCACTTACATGTGGAATTCAAGAAACAAAACAGAGGATCATAGGGGAAGAGAGGAAAAAAATAAAACAAGACAAAATCAGAGAGGGAGACCAACCATAAGAGACTCAATCATAGGAAACAAACTGAGGGTTTCTGTGGGGGAGGAGGCTGAGAAGATAGAGTAACTGGGTGACGGGCATTAAGGAGGGCATGAGATGTTATCAGCACCAGGTGTTATATAAGACTAATGAATCACTGACTTCTACCTCTGAAACTAATACTACACTATATATTATTTAATTGAATTAAAAAAATAAAAATACAGGATGTTACACCGCCCTGGAAGAAGCCCTCCACCCTTTCCCATGTGATAGGTAGATGACAAAAACCTGATTGGGTGACAGGTGCTTGGAAGGTTAAACAGATTAAAACAGAGCCAACAGGCTCCTAAAATCCCTAGACTTAGAAACTCTAGTGGCAACCCTCTTAGGTCCCCTCCCTCTTCAGGAGCTCTGTATTATTGCTCAATAAACTTTGCTTTGTTGCCCACCACTCTTCATCTGGTCCACCTCTTCATTCTTCATGTGGCGTGACCAAGATCCACGGGAACTGAAGGAAAAGAAATCTTGCAGCATGTCCCCTCGGACATTTCAAGCACTTCATTAAAAACATAACCTAAGTTAGTTTGGCTATCCTAAAAAATGATATGATTATGTTCTTAAGTATACAGTCAGTATAAATATCAATATGAAATTCCAGTATTTTATTTATTTATTTTTTGAAATTCCAGTATTTTAAAACAAATTCAATTTAGGGACTTAAATATTAGGGGATCACCTATCTTTAAATGCAGGTGTATTGGAGTCATTGCTTGACTTGGGTTGTTGGCTGTTTCTGTATCCGAAGTAAAACATTAACTTACTGAATTTTTGCAACAAGTAGAAGTAGTGCAGGCTACCAGCAATTTTGAGAACAAGAAAAATGAAGCTCCCTGTTTTTGTAGTAGATGCATTTACAGCAAAAGCATTTTGTGGGAATCCTGCTGCTGTTTGCCTCCTAGAAAATGTAAGTACTTGGTTTTCAGGTGCAGTACCTGATTCTAGATTCATATTGAGCCAAATATTTCCTACAAAAAAAAAAAAATTAGACCCACCTGTTTGACTTTGGTTCTTGTTCTCTGTCAAATGATATCAGCAACGTTCATGTCTGAGAGTTGATTTTGACCAAACTAATGAGAGTGCTTGCGCACAGACGCTCTAAGTATGAAAAAAGAAAGATTTATGTAAGGAGGAACTAAAGCCAGTTAAAAAAACCAAAACAAAAACAGAGGACTCTTTGTTAGCCATCAGGTTTTCATTGAGTGAGCACCAAATGTGAAGGTGAATGAAATTAGGTGAGTTTTATGTGACTGGACATAGCTGATATTATATTTAACATAAAAATTTTAGCTGAGTATCTTTAACCTTACCTATTTCAGACAATTAGAAATTCTTTTCAGGACCAAGCAAAAAACATTTTGCAAGGAATTAAGTTATTAAGTAGAAGGAAGTACTTAAGCTCTAATACAGGGAGAATTCTGTTTCCTGAAAGTCTCATTTTAAAAATGGCTTTTGAGGGGCACCTGAGTGGCTCAGCTGGTTAAGTGTCTGACTCTTGATCTCAGCTCAGGTCTTGATCTCAGGGTCATGAGTTCAAGCCCTGGTGGGGCTCCATGAAAAAAAAAAAAAGGTTTTTGATTAGGATAAGTATTAACAGAATAGTTAAATATTCATTGACCTTCAGTGCTTTGTGTTTCTACCTGGCTATTAGGAAACAAGTTAAGGAGCTCTTCCACTCACAGAAGTTAGTTCAAGAGTAGATTATCTGAGAATTATTCCAGAAACACAGTAAGCAATTGATGATTTTAAGTAAGTTTTACTAATTTGGGCAAAGTATGTGTTGGGGACTTCAAGTGGAGTGAATGTCAACCTGCACATGAAAATCACCTAAGGTGGGGCGCCTGGGTGGCTCAGTGAGTTAAGGCCTCTGACTTCGGCTCAGGTCATGGTTCCAGGGTCCCAGGGTCCTGGGATCGAGCCCCCATATCCGCTCTCTGCCCAGCAGGGAGCCTGCTTCCTCCTCTTTCTCTCTCTGCCTGCCTCTCTGCCCAACTGTGATCTCTATCTGTCAAGTAAATAAATAGAATCTTTAAAAAGAAAAAAAAAAATCACCCAAGGAGGTGGCTCATTTGTTAAGCCTCTGTCTTTGGCTCAGGTCATAACCCCAGGGTCCTGGAATTGAACCCCGCATTGGGCTCCCTGCTCGGTGGGAAGCCTGCTTCTCCCTCTCCCACTCCTCCTGCTTGTGTTCCTTCTCTCTCTGTGTCTCTCTCTGTCAAATAAATAAATAAAATCTTAAAAAAGAAAGAAAGAAAGAAAGAAAATCACCCAAGGAGCTTTCAAATTCCTACGCCAGAATCTCTGGAGGTGGGACCCAGGCAGCACTGTTTTTTAGTTCCCCAAGTGATTGCAGTGTGCTCTCAAGATGACGAATGCCTGGGGTTTTACTGAGATGGGTGAGTATGGTTGGTTGAGACCTTGTACACTTATTTTGTCCCTCCAGCAGAGCAGCAAAATGATGATGAAGAGTCCTCATCTCACTTTAAGAATACATTCATTATGCGACTTTGCAGCTGGCATTTTCCTACCCTAAAATGCGGAAAGTAATAAAGTTAATAGGTTTTATCAAGTAACACAAGAGCTTGGGAGGATTAGTGAGAGAATGATTAACAAGCAGATTTTAAATCGTGAACGTTCTTTAGAAACAAGCTGGCAAACAACTTAATGTCAAGGAATTGTGGAAGTGACTGAAATTGCTTGTCAAGAGTCTTAGTATCTTTGTTGCATGTCTCCATGTAGTATTCTTGAAGAGTTCTGAAAATAGCTTCAAGGGATTTACATACTCAGTTTTCACCAGATGACAAGAATTAGCATCATTCTTCAACTTATTCCTCTTACTTCCAGTACACTCACTGCACACCAGAGCCTTTTTCTCCTCTCTTCAAATATATTTTATACGTTATTTATGTATTTGGAAAAGCTAGGATGCAAAAATTTAAGCAAAGAACTTAGCATAGTTCAATGTGATCTGCCTCAGTAAGAATGGAAAAAAGAAAAAGAAAATAAGGAAGTCCATGACTCAGGGCTGCTCTCTAAAAAGTATTCCAATTCACTTCCGGGCTTTGCATCTATGATACCAGGCTAATTTGGTGGCCTGTCAGGGACAACTGAATAGATAATCAAAAGAATAATTTGCTAGTTTTAGATTCTGTGGATGGGAGAATCCTGTTCTCCTGGAGGCGAATTTGGCACTTTCCCTAATTCATAATCAATAAAAATTCTAGTGGAAGCATAAACTCGTGGTTTATGCCCTTAGATTCTTTGACCCATGGCTGGACACACTTAGAGAGAACACAAGTAAACTCAGGAAAATATCAGAGACTAAACCTTATAATGTGCTAAACCTTATAATGTTGCCCACAGTTCAGCAGGCGTTAGCCCATCATTACCGTACTCTACAAATATTTATCGACTTCTACCACAAACCACACTTTGGGGTAGGGATAGGAAGTACAAAGATTAGTAAATTGGCCTGCCCCTGAGGTGCTCAGAGTCTAGTGAAAGAAAAAGACATGTAAATCCAGTCATTATCAAATAGTTAACCACAGAGGCTAAAAGATCTAATGGACATCTAGGTTCTTTCCATAGTTTGGTTATTGTGGACATTGCTGCTATAAACATTTGGGTGCACATATCCCTAGATGTCCATCAACAGATGAGTGGATAAAGAAGATGTGGGGTATATATACAATGGAAAACTATGCAGCCATCAAAAGAAATGAAATCTTGTCATTTGAAACGACGTGGATGGAACTAGAGGGTATTATGCTAAGCGAAATAAGTCAATCAGAGAAAGACAATTATCATATGATCTCTCTGATATGAGGAATTTGAGAGGTAGGATACGGGAGTTGTGGGGGGTTAGGGAAGGAAACAATGAAACAAGATGGGATCGGGAGGGAGACAAATCGTAAGAGACTCTTAATCTCACAAAACAAACAGAGTGGCTGGGGGGGGGTGGAGGGTAGGAATAGGGTGGCTGGGTTATGGACATTGGGGAGGGTATGGTGAGAGCTGTGAAATGTGTAAGCTTGATGATTTACAGACCTGTACCCCTGGGGCAAATAATTCATTATATGTTAGTAAATAAAATAAATACATTAATTAAAAAATAAATTTTAAAAAGATCTAATGGAACCAGGTACAATAGGGACTCAGAGAACAGAACAGTGTTGGATTTTACAAAGGAGAAACTACTTCAGATTTTAAGTTAAGAGCTTCAAAGAAGTATTCTTTTTTTGTTTTGTTTTGTTTCAAATTATTAAAAAATTTGACTGAGTTGAGACTAATCACCAAAAAACAAACAAACAAACAAACAAACCCCAAAACAAAAACAACAACAACAAAACTTGATGGGCAGACTAAAGACAAGGCAATTGCACTTTGAACTGTTTGAATACTTGCAAAAAAGACCTTCCTACTTCTTCTCCTTCTTCTTTGACAAAAAGACTTCCGGAAGGAAAGGAAAAGAAAGGAAAAAATTCTGGGTGGCAATATTCCAAGAGCTTCTAGAATATTCTAAAGTTTGTTTTGTTTTCTTTCCTAGACAAGTCCATTTTTAAAATTTTCACATGAGTAACTCATAACACCGTACATTAGCTGAAAATAAAAACAGATTAAGAGCTAAATGGAACATGGAACAGATATTTGAAAAAAATATTTAAAACCTTATAAAATTGATAGTGTCCTCAAGTGCCTGACAATCAATCTGACAATAAAGATCACGTCATGGCATGGAAAGTGTATAGAAACAATGTTTTTTTTTTTTTTTAAAGATTTTATTTATTTATTTGACAGAGAGAGATCACAAGTAGGCAGAGAGGCAGGCAGAGAGAGAGGAGGAAGCAGGCTCCTTGCTGAGCAGAGAGCCCGATGCGGGCCTTGATCCCAGGACCCTGAGATCATGACCTGAGCCGAAGGCAGCGGCTTAACCCACTGAGCCACCCAGGCGCCCAGAAACAATGTTTTGTTTTTTTTTTTTTTGTCATAGAGAGAGAAGCGAGAGCAAGTACAGGCAGACAGAGTGGCAGGCAGAGGCAGAGAGAGAAGCAGGCTCCCTGCCAAGCAAGGAGCCCAATGTGGACGCTGGGATCATGACCTGAGCTGAAGGCAGCCGCTTAACCAACTGAGCCACCCAGGCGTCCCAACAATGTTTTTTTTTTTTTTTTTTTAAAGATTTTATTTATTTATTTGACAGAGATCACAACTAGGCAGAGTCAGGCAGAGAGAGAGAGGAGGAAGCAGGCCCCCTGCCGAGCTGAGAGCCCGATGTGGGACTCGATCCAAGGATCCTGGGATCATGACCTGAGCCGAAGGCAGAGGCTTTAACCCACTGAGCCACCCAGGCGTCCCCCCAACAATGTTTTTAAAAAGATTTTTTTAGGGGTGGCTCAGTCTTTAAGCATCTGACCTTTGGCTCAGGTCATGGTCCTGGGATCCTGGGATTGAGCCTCCACATCAGGCTCCCTGCTGGGTGGGAAGCCTACTTTCCCTCTCCCACTCCCCTTGCTTGTGTTCCCTCTCTTGCTGTCTCTCTCTCTGTCAAATAAATAAATAAAATCTTAAAAAAAAAAAAAAAGATTTTTTAGGGGAGGAGGGGCAGTGGGGGAGAGAGAGAGAATCTGGCTCCATGCCCAGCACAGAGCCCAATGCAGGGCTCGATCTCACAATCCTGAGATCATGACCTGAGCTGAAATCAAGAGATGGATGCTTAACCAACTGAGCCAACTGGGTGCTCCTAGGAACAACATTTAAAACAAAAACATTTTATTTATTTGAGAGAGAGAGAGAAAGCAGGAGGGAGAGGGAGAGAAGATCTGAAAGCAAATACCACACTGAGCAAGAGCCTGATGTGGGGCTCTGTCTCACAATTGTGAGATCATGACCTGAGTGGATATCAAGAGCTGGATGCTCAATCAACTGAGTCACAAGGCATCCCCAGAAACGAAATTTTAAAGAATGAAATAGATATATTACTTTGACAGCTGTGTAGAAACTACAGGAACTCATGACTAACTACTTGAATAGGTCAGAGGGCTGGGGTAGTGCTAAGGGGTGATAGGTTGTTTATAATTCTGTCAATCAGCTTTATTTTTTTATTTTTATTTTATTTATTTATTTATTTATTTTTTTTTTTAGATTTTATTTATTTATTTGACAGAGAGAGATCACAGTAGGAGAGAGGAAGGGAAGAGATCACAGAGAGAGAGGAAGGGAAGCAGGCCCCCCGCTGAGCAGAGAGCCCGATGTGGGACTCGATCCCAGGACCCTGAGATCATGACCTGAGCCGAAGGCAGCGGCTTAACCCACTGAGCCACCCAGGCGCCCTTATTTTTATTTTTTAAAAGATTTTATTTATTTATCTGAGAGAGAGAGAGAGAGAGAGAGAGAGAGAGAGAACACAAGCAGGGGGAGGGGCAGAGGGAGAAGCAGGTTCCCTGGTGAGCAGGGAGCCTGATGTGGGGCTCAATCCTGGGACTCTGGGATCATGACCTGAGCTGAAGGCAAACACCCAACGACTGAGCCACCCAGGTACCCCAACCAGCTTCAATCAGTGAAAATAACATAACAATGGGGTAGAGAGCCCATATTTTTTTCTTCATATTCTTTTTTTTTTTTTAAGATTATTTATTTGACAGACAGAGATAGAGATCACAGAGAAGCAGGCAGAGAGAAAGGAGGAAGCAGGCTCCCCGGAGCAGAGAGCCTGATGTAGGGCTCGATGCCAGGACCCTGCAATCATGACCTGAGCTGAAGGCAGAGGCTTTAATCCCTTGAGCCACCCAGGTGCCCCTATTCTTCATAATCAGTGAAAATAACATAACAATGGGGTAGAGAGCCCATATTTTATTCTTCATATTCTTTTTTTTTTTTTTAAGATTATTTATTTGACAGACAGAGATAGAGATCACAGAGAAGCAGGCAGAGAGAAAGGAGGAAGCAGGCTCCCCGGAGCAGAGAGCCTGATGTAGGGCTCGATGCCAGGACCCTGCAATCATGACCTGAGCTGAAGGCAGAGGCTTTAATCCCTTGAGCCACCCAGGTGCCCCTATTCTTCATATTCTAACAAATCCTCAAGTTGTTTTGTTTTGCTGTTCTTGCTGCTGTGTGTACGTGTTTATGTATATGTAGGTGTATGTGTAGGGTGGGGTTTCTCAACAGCGGCAGTGTTGATATTCTGGACTGGGTAGTTCTTTGCTGTGTGAGGCTGTCATGGGCAATGTTGGTAACCGTGGGCTCTGTCCACTAGATGTCAGCAGTCTTCCCTTCTCCCCCTGTTATGAAAATGAAAAACCGCCCCCCAGTTGAGAACCACTGTGTCAGAGGATCTTTCCTAAAGATTGTATGTATGTATGTATGTATGTATGTATGTATGTATGTATTTAGCATGAGCAAGGCAAGAGGCAGAGGGAGAGAGAGAATCTTCAAGCAGACTCAGTACTGGGTGTGAAACCTGATGCGTGGCTTGATCCCAGGACCTGAGATCATGACCTGACCGGAAACCAAGGGTTGGATGCTTAACCAACTGAGCCACTCAGGCACCCCTCAGGGGATCCTTTCCAAACACCAGTTTATTCTTGGGTTTTCCTGTTACAATTATCCATAAATAACAACTTTGCCGTGTGCCTAGTGTATGCATTTATTCCAATTCAGCTGGCATTTACTGACCATGTGTCATGTGCTGGACACTACGCCAGGATAAAATATAATATTCACATCTATGCATTTTTATTCTTTGAAACACTAACCCAATCATTTCCAGAGACAGCAAGGAGGACTGGCTTTGCAGTTTTAGAGGAATGCCTAGTTTTAGTTTCTAAACTACTTGCTGTTCCAGTTTTCCTGGTTAAATTTAGAGGGTAACAAAAGCCTTTTTCAAAAAAAAAAAAAAAAAGCTTCTTTGCAGCTTGGTGTGTTATGTATTTAAGGAAGAATGAGTATATAGAAGTACTGTGTTTAGTTTGTGCTTTAACTCATTTGGGAAAGCTTATGATACAATGGCCATTTCCAAACTTGGTGCCCTTCCTCAGTGGATCATTGGCTCTGTATGCCTACACTGAATCAGAGGCTTCTGCGGTTTCTAGGGGGTTCCAAAGTCATATCTCATTTTTATCCCCAGAAAAGGCATGTGAAGAGTGCAGAGATTTTTCCAGGGCGTTGAAATATTTTCTCTTGTCTAGTATTTGAGGGAAAAGAGCAATGCAAGGGAGGAGGAGATTTTGATGTAGGAATTTCTGCTTCACTGGCTTCTAGAACATAACCCTCAGGTTTGGGAGTATTAACTTCAGGTAAGTTCAGCCAGATACTGTGCTAAATTGATTTTTATTTGTTATCTCATTTTACCTTTACATCTACTCTAAGAGAAGGTCTTTTTTTTTTTTTTTTTTTTTTTTTTTTTAGACTAGGCTCCACACCCAGTGTGGAGCCCAATGCAGAGCTAGAACTCATGACCCTGAGATTAAGAGTCAGGTGCTCAACGGACTAAGCCATTCAGGCACCCCTAAGATTAGGTCTTATTATTATCATCACCCCCATTTTACAGATGAGAAGACAGAGGCAGAGGAGGGTTAAGTAATTACCCAAGTGGCTGACCTGATCCTACCACAGGTCTGCGTGACTGCAGATCCTGAGCTTTTAACCTAGTCTGCTTACTACCAGACTAGCTGTCCTCCCCTTTTAATCTCCCATGGCACCCCTTATTTCCCAGTTGGTAGCATGCATTGCTCTTGTTGTAATTCATTCAATGCCTGTCTTCCTCACTAGACTGCACATTCTTTGACATCTTAACCTATTCTAACTTACTCCATGACACATGGCTTAACACATGAGAGGCACTAAATAGCTATCTTTTGAGCAAAAGCAAATCTGTTAATTGAATTATAGCAAGTTCTCTATCTTAGGAGTTCTAGCTGATTAACAACTACTCATCTTTTATTTATTGGTGAGTTGGGCTGGGCGGGATGTGCAAAGAGAGTATGAGCTTTGGGTTCTATGATGGGGCTGGAGATACGAGACACCCAGAAGAATTGTCAGGAACAACTGAAGACAGCCTACAGTTTAAGTGCTGCATTGTACAGACATCACTTCAAAATAGGAAATCCAAGTGCTTCAGAAGGAATCTTCCCTTTCTTCCAGGATCATTTAGAACTTTCCATACCAAGTGATTTTCCTCTGCTGGGATCTACCTACAGAAGAGGGACAAATGAACAAGGAAAGATAACAGGACAGTCATGTTTAGGCTGTCATATTTCCAAGCAGCCACAAGATGGGAGTATTTTAAAACTTTGCTCTGATTTTTTGATCATTAATGTTTGTGGGCCTTATGGTGATGAAACCTCAGTGTCCCTCGGCAGCACACCGAAACTCAGAAAAACAAACATGGCTCTGTCTTTGCTGTCAGAAATTTGATTCATGAGATTGCCAAAGGGAAATGGATATTAAAGCAAGACGAAAAAATTATTGGAATAAAAATTCAGTTTTTTTGCATGAACACAGTCTCCTGTTTCTCCAGCTCCCAAAGTTGAAGCAACTTTAGTCTTCTGATGATTCACTATTATCTTGACCTTTGGTTCCAGTGTAGAAATTTGGCTGCCTGTCATGCATATCGAGGACAGCTACTATCAAACTTTCTGCAGCGTCTCTGGTCCCTCAGGCAAATAGCAAGTGAATTTTAGGTGTCCTGGGGCAGAAAATACAGTTACAGAAATTCAAACTGTAATTGGTACAATACGCCAAGGTAGAGAGGACAGAAGAGTTGATGGTCAGTGAAGTGTGTATGCTAGCTGATGTGCCAAAAAGCCCATTTGCAAAGAAATCCATTAACAACAGACAGTGAGCTTGGCTATAATGTGGGATGCTTTAACGCTTTTTGAGACTCTTGTCCTAAAGGTGGAGGGAAACAAAAGACAAGAAGAGGAAGGACGAGGTTAGGGCGTGTGGCCAGATCAGAGGAAGGCCTGGCAGGCACTGCAGGTTCTCCCAGCCACGGCAGCAAATCCAGAAAGACCAACACAAGCTTTTGTTTATCACCCCTTCCATCCCCACCGAGGCCTGTGATTGCACACTCTGCAGTAGGGACTTAGTTGGCTCCCAGTTTCTCTCAGGGGTCGTTAGCCCAGGCACGTGGACCAGTTTCCACACAGAAAATTCAATGAGCCAGGGGGAGTGCTGCTGAACATCGTTGTCTTGTTGGCTGGGATGCCCAGCAGACCCAGCCCATCTACTCAGCGGGGAAGACTCACTCCCCAGGCCCCAGGCGTGACAGGTGTTTATGCCACTTCATTCCCACCATCCTGGTTCTCCTTACCTCGGCTCACAGAACCTTAGAGTGTCAAAGATTTAACAGAAGGAGAACAGAAGCGAGGTCAAGTGACTTTCCCAAGAAGCATCCCCAACACAAAACTCTTTGCCCATATTTTCCTGTCCAACTCACCCAAATATGCTCTTTTTCTAAGTCTACATCTAAAGTCCTAGAGTGTGTGTGTGTGTGTGTGTGTGTGTGTTTAAGATTTTATTTATTTATTTGACAGAGAGAGACAGCGTGAGAGGGAACACAAGCAGGGGAACTAAGGGAGGGAAAGCAGGCTTCCCGACGAGCAGGGAGCCCAATGCAGGGCTCTGAATGCGGGGCTCAATCCCAGGACCCTGAGATCATGACCTGAGCCGAAGGCAGACACTTAACAACTGAGCCTCTCAGGTGCCCCTAAAGTCCTAGAGTATTAATTGTCAAAAATCTATGTGTCTCAATTACACTCTGGTGTTGCTCCCTGTTGCTTTCTGATTCCCGACAAGATGCTAAGCCCCTTGAAAATGGGGTTGTATTGTATCCAAGAGGGCTGCTCAAACTTTAACCACCTAGAAATCTAGTTATAAAAAAAAAAAAAGGAAATTCTAATTTAGAAGGTGGAGGGGGGTAGCTAAAACTGTATTTCTAACACATTCCCTCGGTAGTGGTGCTGGCCTAGCACAGCATTTGGTAATTGACTGATTGCAGCTTTCCTTTAGAAACGCTGTTGTGGGGGCGCCTGGGTGGCTCAGTGGGATAAGCCACTGCCTTCGGTTCAGGTCATGATCTCAGGGTCCTGGAATCAAGCCCCACATCGGGCTTTCTGCTCAGCAGGTAGCCTGCTTCCCTTCCTCTCTCTCTGTCCGCCTCTCTGCCTACTTGTGATCTCTCACTGTCAAATAAATAAATAAAATATTTTAAAAAAAA
>NC_081560.1:134918753-134937111 GCF_022355385.1 Mustela nigripes | reverse complement strand
GGGGTGCCTGGGTGGCTCAGTGGATTGAGCCGCTGCCTTCGGCTCGGGTCGTGATCTCAGGGTCCTGGAATCGAGTCCCACATCAGGCTCTCCGCTCTGTGGGGAGCCTGCTTCCTCCTCTCTCTCTCTCTGCCTACTTGAGATCTCTGTCTGTCAAATAAATTAAAAAAAAAAAAATCTTTAAAAAAAAAAAAAAAGAAAGAAACGCTGTGGGAACCCATCTCATCTGATAGACATTGGTTTTCTGGTCTGCAGTGTGCTAAAGGGATAATAATGGTTTGTCTTCGTTATGGGGAGGCAGAGTGGTGTGGCTGCTTAAAGCATGGATTTTGAGCTACTCGAAATAAAAGCTAACATTTTCCAAGTACTTGTTGTGTGTTGGGCACCGTGATGAGCACTTTATTTGCATTATTAGATTTAATCTTTTGAAAGAAAAATGTTAAGTAAAACACAAATCATTGTGTTTGAATTGCAGACAATACATCTCAATTTCTTAAGTCATTTCTCTCTCTCTAGAACCCCACAGCGTCTATAGATTTTGAAGACAGTGCCTCTTTAAGAAAAGCTTAGTAAGTCTGCTAGGATCTTTATATCAGCTGATAGTTTAAAAAATGACTGACTTGTCACAATAACCACCGTTTTGTGCCTTATATGAGTACGTGGAACATATTTCAAAAGAATTTGAATCAACTAAAAGATAATGGGTGCTTAACTTGCCTAAGTCAGTTAAGTGAATTTTGAATTTATCAGTATAAAGTTATAAATCTTATTTCTGGGTTTTGGGGGCTCAAGAATAGCAAATTTGGCCAAAGCAAAAATACATTTGTCTTGAGACTTCTTTAGAATTCAAAATCTAACTAGCAAGTATTTATTGATTAAAAATTTGATTTTCATTCTCTAAAGGAAAACTCATGTTTCTGACCCCCCCCCTTTTTTTTTTGAGTTAAGAAGAATGTGTGTGCATGTATATATATGTATTTGTGTGTCTTCACAGGAACTTTTCCACCTAAGTACTGTTGTCCTCATTTTAAAGGTGTGGAACTGAGACACCATGAGATTAAATGACTTGCCCAGTTTTGCACTGCTACTAGGACCTGACCCAGGATATAGTTCACATTATTTTCTTAACCATTTATTTTGAAAAGTTTAGAACTTAAGAAAAAGTTTTGAGAATGGTACAATGAACATCCATATACCTTTCCTCTCGATTCACTGGCTGTTACCATTTACAAAGCCCATTCTTAACCATTCTTCCGTTTATTCGGCATATTGTGACTTAAGGATTTATACAACCTCTCTGTGTTTGATTTCTTTATATGCATGTGGACAAAATATTTACTTTGAGAGTTTTAAAGATGAAGATGAAGTGGGGCGCCTGGCTGGCTCAGTTGGTAGAACATATTACTCTTGATCTTAGAGTCGTGAGTTCAAGCCCCATTTTGAGCATAGAGCTTACACATACAAAACAAGTAAAAATGAAGATGTCGTGAATAATATATTCTTCCAGCAAATGTTTATTGAGCTCCTACCATTCTGGGATGAGTATAAGGTATAAGTAAAAAACAAACAAACAAGATAGAACATTGTATGCCCTCATAAACTCAGATGTTGGGGGACAGACAGTGAAGGGACACAGTGGGTAAATTCAGGTGGTTTAAGCATTGCGAGGAGACAAAGCCTTTAGACAGAGCACCTTGGAAGACTTCCTGGAGGAGGTGAACTCTAGCCTGAGGCCTGACTCATAAAAGGGAGTGAACCCTGTATAGATGGGAGCAGAATGGGCCAGCCTACCCAGAGTGGATACTGAAAATCTTTTTATTCAACAAGAAAGGGAGATTGTGGTGTTTCCTTTGTGGAGATTGTTTAGAAGAGAACATAATCTCTCAGGTAGACTAGATAAAAGACAGGGCTGGCCAGTAGGTTTTTGAGTCTTTCCTAGCTTTGACATCTACAGCTCTTCATAGAGTGCTACAAGCATAGATTTCCAAGAAACAATCTTTATAAAAGTGTCTTGACTTCCTTGGAAATTATTTTCTTTTAGGCAAGTAACTTTTAACATTCACAAGTTGTGTTATTAACTAATGGCAGTTGCTGTCCAAGGAAGTCTGATTTGTATTTTTGGAGTCTCAATAAATTTTTGTTTCCAATTTAGAAACTGGATGAAGACATGCATCAAAAAATTGCAAAAGAAATGAACCTCTCTGAAACCGCTTTTATCCGAAAACTGCACCCCACTGACAACTTTACACAAAGTAAATATGCCTTTTTTTTTTTTTTTTAAGCCATTCTTGCACGGTACCAGAAGCTGCTTTTCCAGTGGGGGAATGGTATTGCAGAGAGATGCCCACTAACTATTTGCATGCAGACAGGAAAGAAGGTGGGGAGATTCTGATTTGGTTTTCAGCTCATCCGGGGGAGTAGGTGTGGGGTTATTTGAATGTTTCAGCTCTAGATCTGGCACTGGGGAGCCTTAGGATGCTGGCGTAGACTTTACTCCTCTTTCATAATGCATTTCAGCTATTAATCATGCTAGGGAAATATTTAGAAAAGAATAAGAAAAATGAAATTTTGTAACCCACTTGTATGAGAATGATCTTGTCTCTCTTTGGCTTATCCTCCTTCAAAGGTTCCTGCTTCGGATTAAGGTGGTTTACGCCGGCGAGTGAGGTACCCCTATGCGGCCACGCCACCCTGGCTTCTGCAGCTGTGCTGTTCAACAAAATAAGTAACATGATTTTCTTTTATGAACCTATCACTAAGCAAATAGCAAGTTGTTTTTTGTTTTTTGTTTTTTTTAATTCTCACTCTTTGTGATGAATCAAAGTCACTGGTATCAAGACATTACAGAGTCCTATTCATGCCATTCAGGACGCTGAAACAGATACAGCTTCCCAAAACTCTGGCCTTTCTGATTATGTGCCAGGCCTATTGGAGAGCTCTGGTTGTTGTTCCCTAGAATGTCATTTTGTTTTGAACAGGAGCTGTCTGGTCTCTGACCAGCACAGGAGGGGAGCTTGCAAGACACAATACGTGTCTCACATGATGTGGTATCAGAGAACCATAAGGCACATTTTGCTCCAAGTGTGTCCCCACCCACACTAAGATTCATTTCACAAGAGCTGCTTCTTCTTCTTTTTCTCTTTCTTCTTCTTCTGCTTCTTCTTTTAAAGTAAACTCTATGCTCAACATGGGGTTTGAACACGCGACCCTAGAGTCACATGCTCTGTGGGCGGAACCAGCCAAATGCCCCTCACAGGAGCTTCTTGACTCTGATGTTTAAAGATCCATGAACCGCAGCTAGATATACATCCCTTGTGAAGAGACGATGTTGGACCTCAGTCCTACCAGTTTTCATCTTTGTTACATTTAGTGTAACAAAGATCAGGGCTCTGTGGGAATGAGGCAGAGAAGGGATGCATAGAAATGCCCTAGAAATGGGGATGGAAACAGCCATGAATGGGTGTAGACAACAAACAGAGGCTTAAGTGAGGAAATAAACAGGATGCTATGACAGAGGGTAACAGTGGGGAGAGCAGCATTGGAAAAGGAGGTTCTCTGGCCAGTTACATAGATGGGGAGGGTAGGGGGTGCTGTTACAGAGCCAGTTCCCCCGGGAAGCACACTGCATGCTGGGAGAAGTGCAGGCAGTATTCTTGGAGGTCAATATTGGCAGGGGAGTAAGGGAAAGCAGAATAGAACAGAGGGACATGATGAACTGCAAAGTGGTAGCAACAAAGAAAGGCCTAGGCCAAATCCACAGGGAGAGGTGAAGCTGTGAAGATCCTTCAAGTACTATAGTTCCAAATAGAAACAAAGGTATAGGCCTTTATACCCTCCATTGACCTGCATCCAATGCCCACAGAAGCAGCCTGACTTTGGGGAATGTGACTCACAGAGTGGGACTCAGCTGAGGTGTCAGTCCTCAATACCCCTGGCAGCTGGGGCAGGGCTGTGTGAAGGCGGAGACAATCACGTCTTCAGGCTGCATCTGAGAGCAGCTGCCTCCTTCAATGCATGCGTCGTCTTTCTTTCCTTGCCTCACCTAGTCCTGCCTTCAGAGGGGAAGGTTGAGATGCTGGACAGCAGCATCCACTTAGAGAAGGGGATCTTCAGGCTGAAGAATATCAAGCCATATGTGCAAAGAATTCGAGTGGGAGGAGGACTATTGGGGCAGAGGCAGCAGCAAATGCAAGGATGTAGTTGGTAAACCTGGAGTGGCTGGAGTTTCGGCGGGGTGGTGGGGGGACTGGCAGGAGGTAACACGAGGCCATGCTACCATGTAGCCCATTATATGTCTTAACAAGATAATTTTTGTTTCTGTGGATAAGGGACAAAAATGAGAGCAGGAATATACCCTGAAATATTGCTTAGGAACTCAGTCTTGAAAAAAGATTTTACTGGGGCGCCTGGGTGGCTCAGTGGGTTAAAGCCTCTGCCTTCGGCTCAGGTCATGATCCCAGAGTCCTGGGATGGAGCCCCCGCATTGGGGTCTCTGATCAATGGGGAGCCTGCTTCCCCCCCACCTCTGCCTGCCTCTCTGCCTACTTGTGATCTCTGTCTGTCAAATAAAGAAAAAAATCTTGAAAAAGATTTTACTGAAGTTGGATTGCGTGCCTTTTGAAAACCCCACAGTTTTTGGTGTGAGGCAGAGATCTGGAGTAATAGCCTTCAGATTGATGCCCCCATGGAGTGTCTTAAGTTTCGATAAGATAAACTAAGAAAAAAATTCTTTGCAAATAATGATGTCTTCCACCAATTATAATGAGAAAAATTAAACTTTGGGTTTTAAAGTATACATTTTATAGTCAGTGAAAGTTAACCAACCATGCCAAATTTCCTTACCCTTTTAGATACGGTTACATTTTATAGAAATATGAAGGAGGAAAAAAGAATTAGGTCACAGATCTTTGTTTTCACTAAAAATGTCACCCACACTGAGGTAGATAAGTGGGCCAAGTTGTATCAGTAACATGAAGGGCTAGTATATCAGCATTTGTGGCCCAATATTTAAATAAAAAATTTTTGTGTAGCTTGGTTTATTTAGAGTAAACTTGATTTGTTTCTAGTAGCCTGTCATTCATAATTTGTATGTTCAATTCATCATCCCCCCGGCATATTTTAGATTAGTATTATTTGTAACAATCTAGTATTGTAGATGGGTACTCAAAAATCTGCTTTAGAAAACACTATTACATCCCTATGAAGTAGGTTTAATTATTACCCCATTTTATTGATGAGGAAATTGAGGCTTAAGGAGGTTAAATAATTTTTTCAAGGACACAGTTAGCATAAAGGAACTGGCATTTGAAGCCTTGCAAGTCCAATCAGATACATTCTTGGTTCTCAAGTGAGAATCCGGTGGGGGCTATCTCTACGCTGGACCCCAGTAACCCAAACCTGAACCTCTCCTTACAGGAAAAGGCAGCACTGCCAGGGAATCTAAGACAATGCAATAGTGATCAAAACAGATGTGCAAATCTATGACAAAGTTTATTTCCCTATTTCTTGTTTTCCTTTCAGAGAGTTTTCTAATTGATAAAGTAAGACTCTTTTTTTTTTTTTTGGTCCAGAAAACGTGAATAACGTTCTAACCTTTGTCACTCTGAGTGGGGAACTGAAGGCCAGAAGAGCAGAGGACAGTATTATCTTGGATCTACCTCTTTATCCTGCCCACCCCCAGGTCAGCTCTTTCTCACTACTGCCATGAGCCTTGTTGACCGACAGCTCATGTACCTTACAATGGTTTTGTCTTTTTTTCCCCATCTAGGACTTCCATGAAGTGGAGGACTTGATAAAGGTTGGTGAAAAGAATTAAACCTAAGCTCTTGTGATTTGGTCATTTGTTGTTTGAACACAAAGATTCAGTACCATTTGGGGGCACCTGGGTGGCTCGGTCAGTTGTGTCTACCTTCGGCTCAGGTCACGATCCCGGAGTCCTGGAATTGAGTCCCGCACCAGACTCCCTGCTCTGTGGGGGAGCCTGCTTCTCCTTCTGCCTCTCTCTCTTTCTCTCTCTCTCTCATAAAAAAATAAACAAAATCTTAAAAAAAAAATGTTCAGTACCATATGACCCCCAAAGTAGGCCTTCTATTGGTATAAGCAGTCCAGCCTAAGCTTGGATGAAAAGTGAATGGTACATTTGAAGTGTGAATTTTAATGTTGAATCTGTTTGGTGAGAAGCTTGAGCAGTTATCCCTGGATTTCCATTGCCAGCATTACCCTTCATGAAGGAAGGGGGAGGAGAGACTGCTGTGCAGTGGGCTGAGCACAAAGGAAGTGGAAACTGCTGGGCAGGGCAGCCCCGATTTCTGTGGTGAAGGAGGCTGAGGTGAGGGAATGTGATTTGATGGAGGCAGGCAGGAGAGCATGGGCAACTTGACAGAGAAGGCAAGATTCATAGCCTGGCTTCCTCAAGAGGTCTAAGAAGGGGTGTGTCTTCATAACTTTCATAATGATCCTGCTAATGAACATTTTGGGGAGCTTCCCTGGACAGTACCAGGTGCTAAGGTTTTCATATGTACTATCTAACTTAACACAGTCACCAGGTGAGGTTGGCACTACTATCGTTCCATGGAGATTCCAGGGGACTCGAGCAGCCCTACATGCCCCCGTTCTTAGTCTGTAGAGAAGGAAGGGCCCGGTTAGGGCCAGGGCAAAGGCTGCAGTGAGAAAACCAGTTCTCACTAAATGGCCTGTTGTGGGTACCACTGGGGTGTTTCTCAGTGAATGTTCAGTTACAGCATTTATGATCTCTTTAGGGTCTTGCATTATCTATGTTTTCCAAGAGTAGAAGCAAGCATTACAGATTCTGAATTTACACTCAGTCCCATCTATGGCCTGGGGTTTGAAAGACAAGCCAAATTCATAAATGAGCTGCTTTGAGCATGTTGACAAGAAAATGGAGAATATTCACAGTATAGATGTTCATGGCAGAAAGAACTTAACGTGGTGTCTCTAAGCCTCAGGATCAGCATTTGTAAGGTGGGGATGCTAAAGGGTTGTTTCTCCTGAGTATTGTTATTTTGTGTTCCTAGAAATTGGCCATAAGATTCTCCGCCGAGAATCGGACTTTCAGATTGACATCAGAACTCATGCAGAGGAGGGTGAATGCCCCTTGCAGAAGCTAACAGGCCCCAAGAACAGATGGGATCTGGCTGCAAGAGTTTCCATTTTCAGAGGGAGGGAACTTGTTCAGCTGTGGTCACAGGGGCAGACAGCCAAGTCACCACCCAAAGCAGAGGGAGTCTTGGCTTTGGGACCCCGAACATCTCAGTTCCTGAAGAAGGTTCGAGAACCTGAAGCGACCTAATGATAGCCAGACAAGTACTGTGTAATTCTCATCTGCTCTGAGGCTGGCCAGTGGTGGTGCCAAATGACTTGGAGGGGCTTCCCCGCTCAACAGCCCCCTCAGCTCTCCAAGTCAACAGGCAAACAGACAAACAATGTTCTAGGATGTGAGCATGATTATACTCAGTCTCAGGTAAAGTGTGGATGCAGGAATCTTTAGGAAATATTGCTATGTTACTGATATGCAGCCTACCATCAAAATGAAAACACTGGTTGCCAAGCAGAGCAGTGTTTAGATGAGTATGCTAGTCTCCAGTTCCATTCAGACTGCTGACCCTGAGTCCTTGCCTTGTAGAATCTTCTAGCTACTGCTGCTGGGACTCCACATGTATTATTTCATTTAATCCTTGCAGCAATGCTAAGAGGTGGGCCTGGGCCCTCCATTTCTACAGACAGTAGACACTAGTGATTCAGAGCTTTGATTCCAGGGCCCCTCAGATCTGGGTCAAGGCGTGTGTGTGTGTGTGTGTGTGTGTGTGTGTGTGTGTGTGTGTCCCTGTCCCTGGGCCTCTCTAAGTCTTCTTCCTTACTTGTGGGGAAAATGTCCATTTGAAGGATTAGCATGTTGAGGTCCATAGTAATACTTGTGAACAATGCCTTTCTTCAGCTCTCAGAGGGTGAGCTCAGCCCCCTTAAAGGTCTTTGGTCTCCAGAAAACTGGCCTTCCCTGGGCAACACCTTGAGTCCTGAAACTGAACTAAAACCCTTGGGATCGGGGACATTGGGTGTGCCTGGCACTCAGAAGATGTTCATGAGAGATGTTCCCCATACAGAAGATCAATGATTTGACCCTGAGGAGTTTTTGGTCTCTGCAGACTGCCATAGGTGATACACGGGTCCAAGACATCCGCTATTCTCCAGATACCCGAAAACTCCTTGTCCGACTCAGTGATACTTACAAGAGGTAAACAAAATTTTTGGCTTCGGCAGCACTTTGGGGAGGGCTGAGAACCCAGATTTATAGCGCTGTCTTTGTCTGGCTGTGCTAGGTCCAGTCAAAGCATGGTTTATGCAGAGACTTGTTCTCAGAGAGGAAAATAATTCTACTTGCTCTCTCATTCCGTCCTGCTGAGCCATTTGGGCAAAAGCTGCACCCTTGCTGGCTTTACAGAGTCTGTGTCGTGGTCTGTGAGATGGGTTTGTCCTAATTCATCCCATTTATGAACCAGGTCATTCCTGGAGAACCTGAAGGTGAACACCCAGGATCTGCCACACGTGGAAAACACAGGGAAGGTGAAAGGACTCATTCTCACCCTTAAAGGAGAGCCTGGAGGGCAGACCCAAGCATTTGACTTTTACTCCAGATATTTTGCACCGTGGGTTGGTCTGGCTGAAGACCCCGTAACAGGTACTTTTTGATTTGGGTCCTGAGGAGGGTTCAACAGTGGAGAAAGTGCCCCTCACAAGACCTTTCAGGTTGTTTGGGTTTTGAGCTGTTTTTGTTTCCCTTTATGCCCCTGCCCTATTCCTTCCTGAAGTCTCCTGTGAAAACTACAGAACAAAGGAGGCAGTATAGCTGGGTTAAACCTTCCCACCCCACAGCCTGGGTTTGCAGCCTCGCTGCCTAACTGTTGACCTTGGGCCAATCTCTTAACTTTTTAAAGTTTCTATTCCCCTTGTTGTGATGAATCACTGAATTCTACTCCTGAGACCAATATTACACTGCATGTTAACTAACTAGAATTTAAATAAAAACTAAAAAAAATGTTTCTATTCCCTCTTCTATAAAGTATGAGTAATACTTCATAGGGTTATGTAAAAACAATGCATGGTAAATGCTTAGCACAGTACTTGGCACATGATAAATGCCCCATAACTATTAGCTATTTTAATAATAATGACAGAACTTGTTCCCTGAACTAACACTTCCAGATCTACCATTTGCAAAATTCAGGGGCCAATGTCCTCTGTAGTCACAAAGCCTTTTGTTTTTTCCAATGACCACCCTGCATGATCATTGAAACATAAATAAGATTTATTTTCTGAAGGATAAATTCCTGGGTTGTCAGTGGGAAACACAAAGTGGGTGGGATGGGTTTGGGAACATGGTTATTCAAGATCTACCTGCTAGAAGCAGAGGGATGAAATCAAAGATGGGCAAGAAGGGGAAGCTTCCTCTTTTCATCCTCTTAGAAAAGAGTGGGCTGAGCAGAAAAAAGGGGGCGGGGGGGGGGGATACTTGACGGAGGAGGTTGGTGGATGTGACAATGGCCAGGGCAAAAGGAGGCTGGGAGGAACCTTTGAAGCTCCGGCTCCAAACAGAAGACAGAGGCTGAGACGGTTTCAGGACTTTGACCTAGTTCACTCTCTGAGAAACAAAACACATGAAATTCAAAGCTCAGAAAAGCACTTTTCTTAAAGAGTCGGGAAAATGCCCAATGACATCCAAATAGTACACATTGACCCTTCCCCAAAGAAAAGAAGTTTCTAGTGGATTTACACATGCACAGCTGCTTCACAAAGATTTTAACTGGTACAGAGTCTTTGGGCTATCATGATCAACAATCTCAGCTTGCTTGAGACTGAGGGATTTCTCAGCATCTAGGACCTTTGGTGCTAAAACCAGGATAGTCTTGGGTGAACTGGGATGACTGGTCACCCTAGGTGGACCTCCCTTGATCTTTAGTAAGTTTTCCTGAATAAAACCCATCCTTGTCTCTCCCAAAGACTCTTCTGTCAGCTATTACTTTGAATTTTATTTCTTCATTTTAATAGCTATTCACTGATTTAAACAAGGGCACAGTCGAATGAAAAAAAACAAACCCTCACTAAAAGAAAGTTTTTTTGGTACTAAAAGCCTAACAATGTTGGCTTGGTGGAAAATTTAACCTATTGTCAGAGTTCCCAGTATTCCTTGCATATTCATCCTAGGAGGAAGGAGATAATTCCCTTGAAATATTAGAGAAAGATTTAGGTAAGTCCTTGGTCGTCCTACCATGGGCTGACAATGAGCTGATAGGACAAGAATTAAAACCTCCATTTAACTAATTCAAAAGATATATGCACCATTGTGTACCATACATAGCCAAGATGTGGAGGCAACCCAAATGTCCATCAACAGATAAATGGATAAAGAAGATGTGATGTGTGTATATACACATAGCCACACAAACACTAGAATATTATGCAACCATAAAAAAAGAATGAGATTTTTGCGATTTGCGACAACGTGGATGGCCCTAGAGGTATTACGCTAGGTGAAATGTCAGACTGAGGAAGATAAATACATATGATTTCACTCATGTGTGGGATCTAAAAAGCAAAACAAACAAATAAACAAAACCCAGAATCAGACCTATAAATACAGAGAACAAACTGATGATTCCAAGAGGGAAGGGGGTTTAGGGGATGGGTAAGAAAGGTGAAGGGGAGTGGGAAGTGTACCTACAGGCTTCCAGTTATAGAATAAATAAGCCACAGGAATTAAAGGCACAGCATAGGGAATATAGTCAATGATATTGTAATAGCATTGTATGGTGATGAAGGGTAGCTATACTTGTGGTGAGCAAAGCATAACATAGTTTAATCACTCTGTTGTACACTTGAAACTAATGTAACATTGTGTGTCAACTAGACTCAAATGAAAACATAGGAAAAAAGGCCCTGCAGTTTGATTTGGCCTTCAGAAAGTGTAAAACATAGCAGATACACTATTTGGAGAAACTTCTCTAGAAAACATTGGAAAAAAGGCCCTGCAGTTTGATTTGGCCTTCAGAAAGTGTAAAACATAGCAGATACACTATTTGGAGAAACTTCTCTATAAATTCTGTGTTTTCCTTTCTATGTCCGTTCATAATCCCACATTCTACTGTGGCCATGGCCAACATCATGACCAAGTCATCTAAGGTTTAGTTAGACTGGATAGTTGGTTGTAACTGCTTAAAAATTTACCACAATGTCACCTCTGTTTTTGTATCATAACTTCTCACTTCTTTTAAGGGTCGGCACATGCTGTTCTCAGCAGCTACTGGTCTGAGCAACTGGGGAAGAAAGACATGCATGGTAGGGTGGGTTTTTGGTTTTGGGTTTTTTTTTTTTTCATTTTAAAAAATATTTAAACTTTAGCTAGCATTCCTTCTCATATGTATTATTGATTTGAAGACGTAATTAAATGTCCTATATCACCCATATGAAAACAAAAGATTTACATTCCTTCACTCTGAATCCTCTGTTCAGATCATCTTCCACCCCTGTCCCTCCCAACCCACAGACACACTTCTAATACAGTAAGTGCCCAAGAAATGTTTGTTGCTGTATAACTTTGGCCCAGTGAGGTTGCTTAGACCGTGACACATCGAGATGGGATGATTACCAAAGTTCCTTATTGCCATTGCTAGTCACGGGATTGAATCAAACAAATTGCTTTTGAACCAAGTCCCCTAATGACTTGGGGGAGGGGCGAGAGGAAATAGATTTGCAGCCAATGGAGGCCCAATAGTCAAAGTGGGAATCTGACCCTCCAGGAAGGAGGTTTTATGCAGTGGGAGGGTCATGCCTCTGACTCTCATTTGGGGATACCAGGTTGGCCGGTCTTTCTTTGGTGAGCCTAGTTACTCTCCTACACACCAGGAAGGCAGAGGCTGTGCCTCTTGTTTGCCTGACTTGTGTGGCTGCTTGATTAAAGCACAGGGGTGAACAAGCTTTGTTCTTTGTCTTTCAGACCTGGAAAGATGGGGCTCTCTGTGGAGGGCCAAGATCACCTCCCTTTATCTTTTTAGATTTCTATTCCATGCCTCTCCTAGACAGAAGTGGGGAGGAAGCTCTAGGCGGGATGCGTCTGGGACATTACAGGAAGTGACAGAGGAGACTCAGGAAGAGAAGATGTGGGCCTGTGTGTTTTGTGGCTCAAATTGCATTTACGGTCTCTCAGTCCTCAGAAAAACAGGGCAGGCTGGGCAGTGCTATGGACAGAGGAAAGAATACATTCTTTCCATTGAGCTGGGAGGGTTCTGGAGCTTATAAGAAGAGGTCTTTAACTATGCCCTGTGAATTAGAAAGGGTGAAAATGAACAATATTAATTTATGACTTGTTTTATGTTTCCTTTAGCCTTTCAGTGTTCCCGCCGAGGAGGAGAACTGGAGATTTCACTGCGTTCTGATGGACGGGTTGACATTAGGGGAGGCACTGCTGTTGTTTTGGAGGGCACTTTGACAGCCTAGAAATGGTTATGGTTCGGTGCTGTGATTTTTGAATAACAAAGTATTTTCTGCATAAAAAGAAATGTAGGGGCGCCTGGGTGGCTCACTCCTTAAGCCTTGAGTGTCTGCTTTTGGCCTGGGTCACAATCCCAGAGTTCTGGGTTGGAGCAGGGCACAGGGCTCCCTGCTCAGTGGGAAGCCTGCTTCTCCCTCTCCCACTCCCCCTGCTTGTGTTCCCTCTCTGGCTGTCTGTCTCTCTCTCTCTCTCTCTGTCAAATAAATAAAATCTTAAAAAAATAAAATAAAAAGAAATGTAAGCGGCTGCCTTTACCAAATTTGCACAGCTGTTCAGTTCACTCACAGGTTAGAAACAGAAAAACTAAGACATATTAATGGAAGTTTCATCATGCTTCCTAAATACTTAATGGAGTTTTGGCTCTGTCTGTGAGTGTATTTGACATAGAAGTAACCAGTAACAAAGAATAATGTTGTCACCTTCGATTGTGACTACCAATCACAGAATGAAGAGCACGTTTATGAGAAGATCAAACCATTTAAGCTTAGGTGTGAATATCTGATAGCCATTAAAAAGACCCAATAACTATGTGGAAATATTGAAAAAATATCTCATGACATAATATTAAGAAAGGGAATTGGACTACAAATGTTAGCAAAGTTATGTCTATGGAAAATATGAATGTATATGGACAAAAATGGGGCATGGGGATAGAAAGGTGACAGCTGTATATATGTGTGTCTGTGTTGGGGGGTAAAATTGGGAGTCATTTTAATGCACCTAAAAAATTATTTTCCTTATCAGAAAATACTCATGTTCATTAACTAAAAATCAGGAGATACCACAGAATAACCAAAAACCCAGAAATTTCAAAAAAGTGTATGTGTATTAGTGTAATACACATTTTATCAGTGATAAAATTAAATACTAAAAGCAGTATAATATCTTTATCTCGATACATAGTTTTGGAGTGATGTCTTAAAAAACATTCTTCTCTTAATCTTAATAAATATTAAGGTTAATAAAATTGGTTCTAACATATTTTCAATTCAGTGAATGTATAATGTTGAATATCTATAACTGACTTTGGGATGGGGACTTTTTCAAGACATTAAGAGGGTTTCAGGTGATCTCATCGATGGCAATTCTCAGCCATCTCAAAAAACTGCAAGCTAATCAGTTAGAAATTCCAGTAGTGTCCCAATTTTTTGTGACCTTACTGCTACCACATTTTCTATTTTTATTTATTTTTGCTAAGGCATGTGACAATGAATTTATTCTAGCAGTAATCTTGTGTTTCTGCTGATTTGCAATGAAGTAAACGATTCACTGGCTTCAGACTTTAGCTTAATGAGTACCCAATGACCTGGTGCATAGCTCACAGCTTCTCCCAACTCATCAGTGGGTCATGACACCATGGGTGACAATCACTGGAGGTTTTTCACAAAGTACAAGGTTTTCTCCATCTTGAACTGAATTGTTTGAGTGATTTTATATAAATGCATAGTTGTAAGTTTCTGAATTTTATCTCCACAATGTATGGTAAGTTCTTTTTAAACTTACTTCTTTTAAAAATTCAAGTATAATTAATATACAGTGTTATATTAGTTTCAGGTATGCAATATAGTGATTCAACAATTCTATATGCCTAGGGCTCATCATGATGGAGCATACTCTTAATTTCCTTTTAAGTTCTTAATAGATATTTTTGGGATACAAGTCCCTGAGGTTATTTGGAAAAAAAAATTTTTTTTTTTGCATGAAAGTTGCTAGTTGAAACATCTGAGTTGACTTTGCATCCTATATTTTTAAAGATTTTTATTTATTTATTTGGTATAGAGAGAAGGAGAGCATAAGGAGGGTGGGAGGTGGGGAGGGGCAGAGGGAGAGGGAAAAGCACACTCCCCACTGAGTCGGGAGCCCGACTCAGGGCTCAATCCTAGGACCCTAAGACCTGAGCTGAAGGCAGATGCTTAACCAACTAAGACACCCAGGTGCCCCTTTGTCTTATATTTTTTAACTCTGTATTCACTTTTGTAAGTGATTCTTAAAGAACTGCCCATTTAGAAATGAGCAGTTGAGTCAGAATAGTCAGGGCAACTGATCATACTTACTGGGTTTACTGCATCAACCTGGTCAAAGGTTGAGTGGCGGGGCGCCTGGGTGGCTCAGTGGGTTAAAGCCTCTGCCTTCGGCTCAGGTCATGATCCCGGGGTCCTGGGATCGAGTCCCGCATCGGGCTCTCTGCTCAGCAGGGAGCCTGCTTCCCCCACTCTCTCTGCCTGCCTCTCTGCCTACTTGTGATCTGTCTGTCAAATAAATAAATAAAATCTTTAAAAAAAAAAAAAGGTTGAGTGGCTGGAGGGGCCATAGTGCTCCAGAAGTAGCCACGAAGGGAGCAGGGGTAGGGATGGGAGAGGCATACCTAAATAGATAAAAAGAAGAAATGAAATGACCTCTGTGGGTAGCAGGAGCAAAGAGCTTCTGGAATTAGCATACTGTGCAGAGTGAGTTATTTGCTGATATGAGTATGGCCGGTTTCTTTTGCTTCTGCCCATTTCTTACCCTACCTGATCTTACTAGTGGGCATAGGGGAATGTGTAGAGAGATTGTTAGAGATGTGTCCCAGCACTCAAGTATAATGTTACCATTGCTTGAAAAAAGCGCCCTCCTCAAAGTCAGCATCCCCTGGCATATTGAGTTAGACTGGGTTGTCTTAATGTAGGAAATATCTACAAAATCACAGGGGCTTAATATAACAAACTTTTATTTTCACTCCTATCACTGTCTAGTACAAGTCAGGAGGGGTTCTGTTCCATGGTCCTGCAGGGGTCCCGGCTGATTTTGCCTTCTGCTATTTCAACACGTGGCCTCCTTGGTTGCTGCCCCAGGAGGAAAGAGTGGATGGAAGTCTTACTCTGTTTGCCTCAGAAGTGAAAGGTGTCAAATCTGCTCATAGCTTCTTGGCCGGAACTGGTCATATACCCCCATCTAAGAGCAAGGGAACTGAGAAATGCGGGGGAGCTCATGGATATATACTGCATATGGTAAATAGAGCTGCCACACCTGGGGGAAATTTTTAGGCTACTCAGACAGTTCCCCTAGGGTGCTATTACTTGAGTAAATTCATCACAGTGCAAGGGTTGAGCGGTGCAGGCTCAGAAGCCTTTTATGTAAACGTACCAAGAGCAAATCGATCTTTCAGATGTAGAGTCACATTTAACTAGAGTGTAGAGACTGATGTATAGAACCAGAATACCAATTTTTTATTTTACAGTGAGAAGTATAATCACATAATGGATTAGATCAGAGCATTTCTCTCAATTTGCATATCTGTTTGGGAAGCCAAATTATAATCAGAAAGCGGCTTCATGACTGTGAAGCTGATAAGAGGAGAGTCGGTTAAATGGACTTAAATGGCAGATGTCATCAAGACACAAGTTTCCCCACTTTAACAATGCATTAGAATCCCATCCTAATGCATTTGATTTACTTGAATTTAACTATATATGCTCATGGCATGGCCAAATGTGATTTCAGTTTTAAATAGATTTATTTTAAATACATTTATTTTTCGAATGACCATGGTCCCTAATGCAAGCCAACAACTTCATCTAGCACTCAACAAAACAGTGAAGTGTTCTAGCACTCGAGAAAAACCTGGCAGTATTGGGCTTGTGCACTGGGATATCAGTCGACTATGATTTATAGGTTATTTACAGGATTTTCAAGGATAATTTGGACAGCACTCAGTTTTTGCTTTATGCACCATGTATGGCAGCTTGCCTCCAAAATGGCTCTCAACAATCCCACCTTCTGGGGCTCAGACCCTTGTGCTGTCCACTCCCACGTTTCACCAGGGTTGGTCTATGTGACCAATAGAATATTCAGCAGTGACAGCATGTTACTTTTGAGATTAAGTTATAAAAAAAACTTCAGTTTTTGTTTTGGTAGATGTGTGTGTGTGTGTGTCTTTCTCATCACTTGCTCTGTGGGAAGTCAGCTGCCCCTCGTGAACTGCCTTAAGGAGAGTCTGGTCAACAGTGCCATGAATGGGCTTGGAAGCGGACCTGACAGCCCCATCAAGACTCCGACACCTGAAGTCTGGCTGACACCTTGACTCAGGCTCCTGAGACCCTGAACCAGAGGCCCTAGCCTAAGTTGTGCCAAATTCCTGACCTACAGAAACCCAGATAATAAATGTTTGTTTTAAATGACTAGGTTGTGAGGTAATTCGCTTTGAAGCAATAGATAACTAATACACATGCTGTCTGTTTATTCATTTTTAATTTTATTCTGAAAATTTCATTTATTTGACAGAGAGAGATCACAAGTAGGCAGAGAGACAGGCAGAGAGAGAGGGGGAAGCAGGCTCCCCTCTGAGCAGAGAGCCCGATTTATTCTGAAAATTTCAAACATGTACAGAAGTATAGAGAATATGTGATGAGCTCCCACAAACATATCATCCAGGATCAACAATTTCTCACTCATGGCCAATTATTTATGCCTCCACCTGCTTCTCTTCCGCCTCAGGATTACGAGGAAGAAAACCCATTGTTTTGAAGCAAACCCATTGACAGACATCATACACTTTTGTTGGCAAATATTTCAGGATTTGGCACTAAAATATAAGGGTTCTTAAAGAAAGTATGTCAACTATACTTCAATTAAAACAAACAAAATTACTTTAATACCAATATCATACCTATGGTACACAGACTCTAAAGCTGATCCTATCATTCCTGCCTCCTTGCATTCATGCCTTTGAATAACCACTTTCCCTTTGAGTGTGACCTGCCTCTAACCAAGGAAGTATGACAAAGATACTTCGGGATACATGTGATTACATGTACATGATTCCATGATTGTGCTACTTCTATAAGGCTGTCACGCTGGTCTTGCTGGAATCTCTCACTCACTCGGAGGAAGCAAAGTACCGTGTTGGGGAAGCCCCTGGAAGCTGAAGGCAGCCTCTAGCCAACAGCCAGGACCAGAGGGAGGCTCTCAGTCCTACAGCAGCAAGAAACTGAATTCTGCCCACAACCTGAGTGGCCTGGAAGGAGACCTTTCCGCTCAGTTGTAGAGAACTCAGCCCCACCTAACACCTTGATTTAGCCTTGCAGAAGACCCAGCTAAACCATGCCTGGATTCATGACCCACAGAACCAGTGAAAGGACAAATGTGTGTATGTGTTTAAGATTTTATTTATTTATTTGATAGAGAGGCTGTGTGGCGGAGCACACATGCTGGGGGAGATGAAGAGGGAGAGAAAGAAGCAGGCTCCCTGATGAGCAGGGAAGCCTTATGCGAGGCTTGATCCCAGGACCCTGACTTTCAACTAGAGTCGAAGGCAGATGCTTTAGCCACCCGGGCGCCTCAAATGTCTGTTGTTTTATACCATTAAATTTGTGATAATGGTTACACAGCAATAGAAAACCATTGAAGCATTAAAAAATTAGAAACAGTAACTCAATATTTTTGAAAGTCCAGTTAATGTATCTATTTCCCTGTCTTACAAAATTTTTTTTATAGAAGATCTCTCCAAGATCCAACTTGACTGGGACTTGCTGTTGCTTATCTCCCTGAGCAACCTTTCCCAGGCCTTCATTGCTGACCAGCTCTGTCTTTCCATTTTGATGGAATCAAATTACAGTCAAGCTATTCCATTCCTTTAATGTTGTCAGAAACTGCCCAATACCCTTGAGATAATAGCAGAGGGCAATTTCAATCACCCTGGTTGAGAACCACAGCTTTAAGTTGACCTTGTTTTTTCCTTCTCTGATTTGCTTTTAAATTTTTTTATTTTATGTATACATATATATATATATATATATATATATATATATATTTTTTTTT
>NC_081560.1:134792074-134918353 GCF_022355385.1 Mustela nigripes | reverse complement strand
ATATATATATATATATATATATATATATATATATATATGATGGCTTAACTCTCAGAGGGTATATTATTTGTCTCTTTCCAAGTTCAGGGTAGAAATCCCCCTTGCTGTAGCTCCTATGTATTCTGCAAGTTAGGGGCCCAACTGGGATCTGAATTTGGAGCCTGTGGGTCAGATCTGCTGTTCAGCAATCTGACCTGGTTGGTAAAAAGCAATTTACTGTCTCCTGTGTATAAGACACCGTGCTAGAAGCTGGTGGAGTGGAGAGCTGGGGGCAAGCTGCAAAGGAGATTAGAGAGGGAGTTTACGGACCTCTCTGGGGACTATAACTGGGGAGATCAGGCTCATACTTTCATGACAAGATAATGAGGCCTTGTGCTGTCTGTGATTCAGACCTACATATGGCGCAGACACTAAGTGCTATGGCAGAGGCGGGAGTATTGAAGAACAGGCCGTAGAAAGATGAGGGTGAGCAAAGATTCAGAGATGAATATGCAAAGCATGTCCAGATTTTGTCGAGAAGTTTCCCCTCTAAAAAGTAGTTGTTAGGATTTATGGGGGGGCAGAGAGAAAAATAAAGAAATAGAACAAAATAGAGAGAAATAGAAGAAAGTAATTCTTACATTGTCAATCCACTTGAAGAGATAGCGCGTAAGAACAAGGACAGATAAATAATATGGAGAGCTGTTCTTACTGTTGTTTTTGTTTTGAACTATTAAAATCTATAGAAAGGACTTGGGAATTGTGGCCATTGTGAGTCAGACCTGTGTATGAGAAAGGGTAGAACTGTGGTTCTCCATGTGGGGTCCCTGGACAAGCAGGAGCTGGGAGCTTGTTAGAAAAGCATATTCTCAGCCTCCTTCCCAGACCTACTGAATCAGGTCTGGAAGTGGGAACCAAAAATCTGGTTTTTAACAGGCCCTCCAGGAGCATCCTGAAGGTTGAGAATCACTGGCCTTCCAGACGTAGACACTGCTTTCTTCCTTCCAAAGCAGTAACTGTGTATGTAGCCCTGTCACATCCCTTGCAAATTGCTTTAACATCTCCCTGACCAGACTAATATACTTGCTACTCAGTGCAGTTTTGGAGGAGCTGTTATGGTGATGGTGGTGGTGGTTTTATTAGCTTCCAGTTCTGTACAGCATAGAAAAATTAGCTGTGCTCAGGTGGGAGCTGTTCAGTAATGTGTTGGTAATAAACAGATTAGTTAATCATCCATGATTTATTAATGATGAATTAATTATACCTGATTGTGCAGTTCTGCTAGCTAAGTGGAGCTTTAAAGGAGTTATTTTATTAATCATCACAGTGCTAATTGCAGACACTTACAGAAGGACCACTAATTAAACATGCAACCATATGCAAAACAAGTTGGGCTGCTGAGACCTGCAAGAATAAGAAACACCGAGTTTTAGGGGATCCAAAACAAACCTTGTTTTATGCAATACTGGGGGTTGGTTGGGCAAAGTTAATCATTCCCTGCAAATAAATATTGTAATCTTTTCCAGCAGGAATTGATCCCCATATCAGAAAGCATATAGCACTCTAGTGAGATTCTGTTAAAGGGGAAGACTTTTCAATCCTCTTTCCTGTTTCACACACATGCAAACTGCTATACTGAGTCTTTGCTAAACAGAGAGCACTGATTGACGGGATGCGACTTAAAGCAGAGAGAATCAAACTAACACACCAGTCCTCTGTGCCAGAGAACATCAGGTGAGTGAGGGGAGGTTCTGAAATCTTAGACACCAGGAACACCCTGTGTATTAAATCACAGTAAGCAGATTCACAGCCTTGTGTTATTGGAGCAGAGAAAGAAATGAGACTGTCCACTTAAAGGGTCATCAGGGAAACTTAAGGATAGCTAAAAAAGGGGAAATGGTTTTAAAATTTTAGTTCAAGATTGATTAAAACCATTTCATGACTTTCTGTTGTTATGCAGCATCTGAATGCCATTCTCCTTGGATGGGGAACTGTCATCATGAATGGTCGAGGAGGTAGTGTCCACATTTCACCGAGGAAGCCAAAGTGGCCAGGCTGTGGGCATGCTACTCAGGCAAAGTCAAATCAGGAAAGATCTCCCAGGAATTTGGATCCTGAACAAAGGCAGCGGTACTGTGGAGGTGGCTGGAAGCCCTGGTCCCTGCAGTGGCTGCTCCGTGAGCTGACATAGAACTCCGACAGCTGGGAGAAGGTGCTTGGAGTAATGGCTGCAGGAATACTTGTATAATTTTGGTCCAGTAGGTAATACAGCCAGGTCTGTAAGGTAGGATGATAATGAGGATGATGAGGACACCATCAGCTTGTCCTGATTTCTTGGGCGCCCCCCTCCTCTCCTCCCTCAGCTTCCTGCACATTCCCTAGTCTGTTCATTAGATTAGGATTGAGCATGTGATACAACTCTGGCTAAAGAGACATAAAGATAAGTTTTCAGTTCATAGGAACATAGGAAAAGAACCTGGATTGGGGTGAACCAGCATTTGGCACGCATAGGTTTACTTAATTCCCCAGTTTTTGGCATGGCATCCTCCCTCATCTGTACAGAGATCTTCTGTTTTATATTCTCCAAAGGAAAAAAATCACCAGGTCTTTGAAGAATGGGGAGAAGGAACTGCCCAGTGTGTGAAATTGGACACATACATATTACATGTATATAATAATATATATATAATGTATAATGTATATAATTATATATATAATATATAATAAATACATATTATTTATTTCTTATTTTATTATTTTAAAAAATATTTTATTTACTTATTTGATATATAGAGAGGGAGAGCACAAGCAGAGGGAACAGGAGAGGGAGAAGCAGTCTCCCTGGTGAGCTGGGAGCCCAATGTAGGAATCCATTCTAGGACCCTGGGATCATGACCTGAGCCGAAGACAGGGGCTTAACCAACTGAGCTCCCCAGGTGCCCCTCTTATTTTATTATTATTATTGCATGCACTTTGATATATCTATACAATGTATATCTACCATCTAGATCATGATATAAAATATTTCCATCACACCAGAAGATTTCTTCATTCCCCTTCTCAGTAAAAAAAAAAAAAAAGAGAGAGAGAGAGATTGGGAGTGTGTGCACCTGTGAGTGGGAAGGGGCAGAGAGAGAAAGAGAGAATCTTAAGGAGGCCGCATACCCCGCAAGGAACCCACCGCGGGTTGGGTCTCAGGACCTTGAGATCATGACCTGAGCCAAAATCTAGTCTGACGCTTAACCCACGGAGCCACCAAAGCGCCCCTCTATAATCACTTCTTAAATATCTTTCAACCAGTCCTGGTCTTTCAGCACCCTCCTCTGATCTTACTTACAGCACTCCCACCTTCAAACTTCTGGTATACTTAGTGCTGCTGATTCCTGAGCCTTTCGAAGATCCAGTCATGGTTCTTTTCTTTCCCTACTGTCAGTGTAGAATCTGATCCTCAATTCATGTATGCTGATAAACCACTTGTTCATTTTTAGCTATGAAAAAATTGTACTGTTGTTACTCCTCACTATTCTCTTGATCCGTGTGGACTACGCCTTTATTTTTATTTTTATTTATTTATTTATTTTTTTTAAAGATTTTATTTATTCATTTGACAGAGAGAAATCACAAGTAGATGGAGAGGCAGGCAGAGAGAGAGAGAGAGCGAAGCAGGCTCCCTGTCGAGCAGAGAGCCCGATGCGGGACTCGATCCCAGGACCCTGAGATCATGACCTGAGCCGAAGGCAGCGGCTTAACCCACTGAGCCACCCAGGCGCCCCATGGACTACGCCTTTAAAACAAGTATCTTGGGCGCCTGGGTGGCTCAGTGGGTTAAGCCGCTGCCTTTGGCTCAGGTCATGATCTCAGGGTCCTGGAATCGAGTCCCGCATCGGGCTCTCTGCTCAGCATGGAGCCTGCTTCCTCCTCTCTCTCTCTGCCTACCTCTCTGCCTACTTGTAATCTCTCTCTGCCAAATAAATAAATAAATCTTAAAACAAACAAACAAACAAACAAGTATCTTTCCCATATGATCCAGTAATCTGATTCCTAGGCAAGTACCCAAAAGAACTGAAAACAGTGACTGAGCACATACCTGTACAGCAATGCTTATAGCAGTATTGTTGACCCTAACCAAAAAGTAGAAACAACCCAATTGTGCATCAGCAGGTGAATAGACAGACCGAACTGGCATACAGAGAAAATGCAATGCCATTCAGCCATAGGAAAGGACTGAAGTTCTGATACAGGCTACAACAGGGGTGGGTCTTGAAAATATTATGTTAAGTGAAATCAGCCAGACACAAAAGGACAAATATCGTGTCACTCTACTTATATGAATTATCTAGAATAGGTTCATTCATAAGTGACAGAAAGTAAATTAGGTTACCAGGAGCCAGGGGAAGGGGAGAATGGAGTTAACATTTAATGGTAACAGTTTCTGTTTCAGGGTAATGCAAGAGTTAGGGGGATACGTAGTAGTAAAGGATTGCTGTCTTAGTCATCTGGGGCTGCTATAACAAAAGATCATAGAATGGACACCTTCAAGAACAGAGGTTTATTTCTTCCAATTCTGGAGGCTGGGAATTCCAAGATCAAGATGTTGCAAATTTGGTTCCTGATGAGAATTCTCTTCCTGGCTGGTGCTTGACGTGCCATTCTTCCATCCTTGCACAGGGAGACAGAGGTTTTTTTTTTTTTTTAGATTTTATTTATTTATTTGACAGAGAGAGATCACAGCAGGCAGAGAGTCAGGCAGAGAGAGGGGAAGGGAAGGAAGCACGCCCCTGCTGAGCAGAGAGCCCGATGCGGGACTCGATCCCAGGACCCTGAGATCATGACCTGAGCCGAAGGCAGCGGCTTAACCCACTGAGCCACCCAGGCACCCGGGAGACAGAGATCTTTCCTCTTCTTGTAAGGGTATTAATCTCATCATGAGGGCCCCCGACTCAAGACCTAATCTGATGCTAATTACCTCCCACCCCAAATACCATCATGTTGCTGATTAGGACTTCAACTTATGAATTTGGAGGGACACAAACATTCAGTCCTTAACAGTTACACAACATTGTGAATGAATTCAATGCCACTGAGTTGCACAATTAAAAAGGGTTAAATGGGAAAGTGCCAAGGAAGTGTGCAAAATAAACATTCTTTAAAAAAGAAAAAAATGGGAGCGCCTGGGTGGCTCAGTGGGTGGCTCAGCTCAGGTCATGATCCCAGGGTCCTGGGATCAAGCCCCGCATGGGGCTCTCTGCTCAGCAGGGAACCTGCTTCCTCCTCCCTCTCTGCCTACTTGTGATCTCTGTCTGTAAAATAAACAAATATAATCTTAAAAATAAAATAAAAAAAGAAAAATTGGGGTAAATGGCAAGTTTTATATCACATTTATGTTACTGCAACAGAATATTTTTTTGAAGAATTTTTATTTATTTATTTGACAGAGAGAAACATAGCGAGAGAGGGAACACAAGCAGGGGGAGTGGGAGAAGGAGAAGCAGGCTTCCCGCTGAGCATGGATCCTGATGTGGGGCTCTATCCCAGGACCCTGAGATCATGACCTGAGCTGAAGGTAGACGCTTACAACAAAATATTTTTTAAAAAATACATTTATTCTAGGGGCACCTGGGTGACTCAGGGGGTTGAGCCTCTGCCTTCGGCTCAGGTCATGATCTCAGGGACCTGGGGTCAACTGGAGTCGGGCTCTCTGCTCAGCAGGGAGCCTGCTTTCCCCTCTCTCTCTGCCTGCCTCTGTCTACTTGTGATCTCTGTCAAGTACATAAATAAAATCTTTTAAAAAATACATTTATTCTAATTTGGAGTTTGGAATTGAACTAAATTAGAAGCCTGTGTTTATTTATTTTTCTCTCTTTGGCATTACCCTTTTTTCCCTGTCAAAATAAACTTACAGAAATATTTGTAGTACAGCAGAAATGTTCCCCTGAACTATTCAAGAATTAATTTGCTAATCTGATACTCCATTATCCCAAATACTTTAGTATGTATTTCCTGAGAACAAGCACATTTTGTTCTCTTTTTTAAAAAAGATTTTATTTATTTGAGAGAGACAGAGAGACAGAGAAAGCATGAGGAGGGGGGAGGGGCAAAGGGTGAGGGATAAGCAGACTCCAAGCCCCATGTGGGGCTTGATCCTAGAACTCTGAGATCTTGACCTGAGTGGAAGTCAGACATTTAACCGACTGAGTCACCCAGGTGCCCCCAAAAGGACATTTTCTTAAATATATACAATTAAATCATCAAAATCTGGAAGCTAACTTGCATACCTTACTACTCATTTATCCTCAGACCTGATCCACATTTCAACAACCCTTTATAACAAAAAGGACTGCCCTTTTTAGGGCATACGCCCTTTATAGCAAAAAGGATCCAGTCCTAAATCACACGTTCCATCAATTTTTCAAGTCTTTTCAGTTTTCAGTCTGAATATTGCTTAGTCTTTCCGTGATGTTCATAACATTTACACTTTTAGGAGACTAGTTTTTGTGTGGAATGTCCCTCAGTTTGGGTTTGCATGAGGCCTTTTTGTGGTTAGATTCAGGATGGGCATCTACAGCAGCAATATTGCAGAGGGGACACTGTGTCCTTGCAGCAATCCTTTTGGATGGCACATGATTTCGATCAGCCCTGGGAGTGATGACCTTAACTCTGATTATTTGATTAAGGTGATGTCTGCCAGATTACTTCACTGTATAGTTACTCTTTTCCCCTTTGTGATTAATAAAGAATTTTATGAGGTAATACTTTAAAACCATTTAAATACCCTGTTTCTCAACAAAACTTTCAACTTATTCATTTTTAAAATATTTCTATGGATTCATGTTTTTCTACATTATATAATGAACTATAATTTATTACTGTTGGTATTTGTGTTGTTGCTCAAACATCCCAAGTCTGGAATTTGGGAGAGAGTCCACTCAAGCTGGCTTTTGTCCATATCACTCTTTGAGCATTTCCTTGCTTTTTGGCACAATAAGATATTTCAGTTCATTTTGTACTTTCTATGCCCCAGATTTGGAATCAGCCATTTCTCCAAGGAGCCCTGGTTCCTTCTAGTGCAAAATTACATTTAGAAGCCAGGATCTAGTTGTTAGGCCTAATGGGTATTGCGGTTCTAGCCTCTCTCAGTAGACAGAGTTAGGGAATAAATGTTTTTCCCCCCAGTTTTATTGAGAAATAATTTACATAAATCACTGTATAAATTTTAAGTGTATAGCTTGATGATTTGATTTACACATATTGTGAAATGATTAAGGAATATATGCTTATACACACATATTTATTTCTGTATCTATATATTTTGAAAATCATGCAGTCAAATGAATACCTCCAATTCTAGTCCAACATCACCAGTCCTTTCTGTATTTATAACTCCCTTCACCAGCTGAAAAGTTGCCTTCATTATCCTCATTATGTTTACTTATTCAATCAGTGCCCCTGTTTTTTTTTTTTTTTAAGATTTTATTTATTTATTTGACAGAGATCACAAGTAGGCATAGAGGCATAGAGGCAGGCAGAGAGAAGAGGAAGCAGGCTCCCCACCAAGCAGAGAGCCCGATGCGGGACTCGATCTTAGGACCCTGAGATCATGACCTGAGCCGAAGGCAGCGGCTTAACCCACTGAGCCACCCAGGCACCCCAGTGCCCCTGTTTGTAACCATTCCTATCTCTCCACCCCGGACCCTGCAGGGAAGTTCTGTTCTCCCTGCTTGGACTCTGATTCCCATTTCAGGTTACCACTGTTATTACATGGATACTCTCCTTCCCTTGCTTGGATTCTGAACCCTGGTTCCCATCAGTATCTGTGTGCCCTACATTAGGTATAGTCACCCCCTTGTATAAATTTACCTCTTTCTTACCTCAGGGCTTTTACTGAGTGCTGAGTGCTTAGTTTTGTTCTCATGTACTGATAAATACGGAGTTGTTAGGTGGAGGAAGGTCAATAATAGATCCTCCAGACTGAGAAGTCATTTTAATACTGAAAAATGAAGGAAGCCACTCCTTACCATTGACACAGAGTTTTGTTCAGGATAACTTAGTGACAAGGCATAGAGGAGGCAGATGGACGACTGAGGGCACTCTGAAGCTATTCTCTGTTGCTATCTGGACCTCAATCCCCAGCTTTTATGGAGTGAGAGGCTTGGTGGTAAGGTCACAGGGTAGTTATCTAAAGTGGCGCCATCTGTGACCCAGAGGGGATCTCTACTAGTTAGCTAAAGTGGTGCCATCTGTGCACCAGAGGGAGCCCAAAATGGAGGGCCAAAGATGGAGTCAGTGCGGCCAGCGCTCTCGGCTGAGTCTTCTTCCTTTTCTCTCCAACTGTCACTCCTTCCTTTCCCAACTAGTACTTCTTCCCCATTCCCCACCACAGGAAATTGTTATTGATAACCTGGTATATTCTTCCATGCTTTTCTCCATGATGATATAATCCATCAGCTTATACATATGGAGACATATAATTTTGGTTTTGTATGTTTGTCTCAAAATAATAGTGTCTATACCTCTCTACATCTTTTTTCATGCAACAGTCAACCGCTTTAGATCCTTTAGCTCATTCTCCAGCCTATTCTTTCTAATGGTTGAACATTTTTCCACATACTAACTGTTCCACAATTTATTTGATCAGTCCTCTCAATCTCCTATTGAAGACTTTTATTTTATTTCCAGATTTTTACCATTACAAGCTGTACTACAGAGAGAAAATTTATTTTATTTTTTAATGTTCTGGTACTTTTATTTCTTGAGGGTAGGATGAGAGAGGCAATTCCGGTTTGAGGAATGTATGTATTTTTCATTTTAGTAGATATTGTCAGGTAGATTTCCAAAAAAACGCAGCTGTTCACATTACCACCAACACTGCATCCTTTTTACCACAAGCCCATGGGTAGAATTTTGCTAATCTGGTAAGTGATAGCTCATTGTTACTTAATTTGCATTTACCTGATTAGGGAAGTTAAGCTTCTTTTGATATATACTTGCCATTTGTACCTTCTCTTCTCTGAACTCTCTATTAATATATTTTGCCTATTTTCAATTGCATTTTGTTATCAGTTTGTAAAAACACTTCATATATTACGATTTTACCTGTCACAGGTATGGAAATATTTTCCCCAGTATTTTATCTGAGTGATTTTCATCAGACAATTTTTTAAAAGATTTTGTTTATTTATTTGGGGGTGGGGGAGAAGGAGCTGGAGTAGGAGCAGGCAGAGGGTGAAGGGGAGCCCGATGTGAGACTCAGTCCCAGGCCCCCAGAATCATGACCTGAGCTGAAGGCAGATGCTTAACTGACGAAGCCACCCAGGTGTCCCACCTGTATTTCTGTATTATTCAAAAATGGTTTATTTTCAGGCTTTACACAAACGAAATCATTCTGTATGTGTTCTTTTGTATCTTCTTTGCTCCATAATATGTTTGTGAGAATCATCTACATTTTTGTGTGCCGCCAAAATTTGTTCATTTGTCTTGCTGTATAGCATGCCATTGAAAGAACAGATCACAACCTACGTATTTAGTTGTTCCTTGCTTTAGTTTTTGTCAAAAATGCTGCTATGAATTCTTCTTTATGTGTTACAATGTACACATGCAAAATTTTCTCTATGGTATGTACCCAGTGGCAGGCTTGCTGGGTCACGGGCTCTGCCTATCTTCAGCTTTTGTAGATACCTACTAACTGGCTTCCAAAGCAGTTGTACCAACTTACAGACAATCCTCTCTCCCATACAACAGTTCCCATTGTGCCACATCCTCACCAACCCCTATTATGGTCAGATTTTTAACATTTTTTGCCAGTCTGGTTGGTAGGTGGGCTACATATATCTCATTGAAGTTTTAAAATTTTATTTATTTATTTATTTATTTTTAAAATTTTATTTATTTATTTATTTATTTGACAGAGAGAGATTACAAGTAGGCAGAGAGGCAGGCAGAGAGAGAGAGGAGGAAGCAGGCACCCTGCTGAGCAGAGAGCCCGATGCGGGACTCGATCCCAGGACCCCGAGATCATGACCTGAGCCGAAGGCAGCGGCTTAACCCACTGAGCTACCCAGGCGCCCCTCATTGAAGTTTTAATTTCCATGTCTAGTTTATTAGTGAAGTTGAACATATTTTAGTTTATTGGCAATTTCTAATTCCTTTATTGTGAAACATCTTTTCAAATTCATTGTTCATTTTTCTATTGGGCATTTTGTTTATTGATCTGTAGGAGTTCTGAATAATAAATTTTCCTTCCACCTCTGATCGTTACTAGCTTACCCTTCCCCTCCTCAGGGATAGCTGGACTTCCTCCATGCCAGCTTGGTCCCCAAGGCCTCAAGAGAGTCAAGTGGAACTTGAATTCCCTTTTATGACCTATTAGTCACATAGTTTTACTTTTGCTCCTGGGGCAGGAACACAAATCCCACACCTTGATGGAGGATTATTAATGTCACATTATAATAAAAGCCTATGAGACTACAGCCATCCTTGGAAAAATACAATCTACCACATGGGTGTTTTGGAAAATTTCCCATATTCTTGGAGAAATTGGGACATAAATGGTTAGCAGGAACAAGGAATACCTTCATTTAAAAGAATGAAATTTGGGGGGCGCCTGGGTGCTCAGTGGGTTAAGCCTCTGCCTTCAGCTCAGGTCATAGTCCCAGGGTCCTGGGATCGAGCCCCGCATCAGGCTCTCTGCTCAATGGGGAGCCTGCTTCTTCCTCTCTCTCTCTGCCTTCCTCTGCCTACTTGTGACCTCTGTCAAGTAAATAAAAAAATCTTAAAAAAAAAAAAAAAGAATGAAGTTTGGTATAAATCCTGAGTCTTAAAAAATTTTTTTATATATAGAGGAAGGGCAACTCCAGTCACTGGACTATCATCAACTAACATAATGGATGTGCTTATAGATCATTATCAAAAACTTTCAAAAATGTTCTTAGCCTACTGAACCAGAAGAGACTTTCCATGAACCAGAAAGAAACATTAAAGTGTCAGCTTTTAAAGACATTGGGGCTCAGAAGCATACTTTGCAAAGTGGATGGGCCACTGAATTTGTACCACACTTACAGAGCAGAGCAGTGTTCCTTGGCTTAGCTCTTTGTCTTCATTTGTTTGGACTGCTGCAACAAAATGCCATAGACTAGGAGGCTTACAAACAGCAAACAATTAGTTCTCATAGTTCTGGAGTCCAAGATGAAGGTAGATTTGATGTCTGCTAAGAGCCTGCTCCCTGGTTCATGGATGGCGTTCTTCTCACTGTGTCCTCACATGGTGGGAGGAGCAAGGGAGATCTTTAACGTCTCTTTTATAAAGGCACTAATCTCATTCATGAGGGCTCTGTCCTCATGATTTAATTATCTCCCAAAGTCCTCGTCTCCAAATACTATCATATGGGAGATTAAGTTTCAACATATAAATTTTGGGGAGACACAAATATTCAGTCTATAGCAGCCCTTTAAAAAAATTAACATATAATGTATTTTTTGTTTCAGGGGTACAGGTCTGTGATTCATAGTCTTACACAATTCCCAGCACTCACCATAGCACTCCCCAAAGTCCATCACCCAGCCCTCTCATCCCTCCCATCCCCTTCCACTCCAGCAACCCTCAGCTTGTTTCCTGAGATTAAGAGTCTCTTATGGGTCATCTCCCTCTCTGGTTTCATCTTGTTTGAATTTTCCTTCCCTTCCTTTATGATCCTCTGTCTTGTTTCTCAAATTCCTTGTATCAGTGAGATCATATGATAATTGTCTTTCTCTGATTGGCTAATTTCGCTTAGTATAATACCCTCTAGTTCTATCCATGTCATTGCAAATGGCAAGATTTTGGTTTTTTGATGGGTGCATAATATTTCATTGTATATATATGCCACATCTTCTTAATCCATTCATCTGCTGATAGACATCTGGGCTCTTTCCATCATTTGGCTATTGTGGACATTACTGCTATAAATATTGGGGTGCACGTGCCCCTTTGGATCACTACAGTTGTATCTGGAGTAAATATCCAGTAGTGCAATTGCTGGGTCATAGGGTAGCTCTATTTTCAACTTTCTGAGGAACCTCTATACTGTTTTCCAGAGTGGCTATAGCAGCCCTTTTAAGGTAATACCTTGAATCACTGTTTCTTGATACTCTCAAATGCTTTTAGAGAGGCCAGAGCAGCTACTGTCAGAGTTGAGTGGTTTATGACTTTGTGCAAGAGGCAGTTGAGGTTATCACAATACCTCTGGGCCAGGTTATTTTAAGTTACAATAGACAGTTTATGAATTTCACTAACCAACTGGAGGCTCTTCCTAGCTAAAATCATGATTTCAGCATAAAAGAAAAGAAGAGGTAAGTTAAATGTGAACACCTGTTCTTCTAAAATTGCTCGACTGCAGGTACCAGCCCTAGAGAGTTGGCAGATGGTTTTGTGTTTCTAAGCCTGACCTTAGCAGCCCTTCATCAATCTTTCCCTGATTGATTTTCAGGCAAGAGGAGACTCTGGCTTCCTGGAGTACCCAAGACACCTTTGATTTAGTTACTACCTGAAGACCAATTAATTAGCCCACACTGGTTCTCTCCAGTTTTCCTAACAAAGCTGGTTCTCTCCAGTTTTCCTAACAAAGCTAGGAAACACTGGCTGGGACAACTTTTTACTAGCTCATTAATTACTGTCACCCCAGACGTGGATATTTTTAAAAGATAAAGAAAAGAGCATCATTTTGTATGGGGGGTAAATGGAGAATCTCCAAAGCCTGCAGCTATCCTGCACTACAATTCCTGTAGCCAAGGGGCTCTTGTCTTTCAGAAACCTCCACTGTTAGGACTGAAGCTACCAACTGCTTTTCCCGTTGCTTGCATCTTAAGTCATGGAAGCCAAGGCAGGCTTGTTAATCATGAGAGAATTTGCCCTTGACTATGAGGGACTTTTTATTTTTAAAATTTCCTTATTTTCCTTTTCTTTCTTTTCTTTTTTTTAAAAGATATATTCATGTATTTGGGGGGAGGAGAAACAGAGGAAAAGGGACAGAGAGAATCCCAAGAAGACTCTTGGTAAGTGTAGAGCCCTTTGTGGGGCTCAATCTCACAACCCTGAGATCATGACCTGAGCCAAAACCAAGAGTCAGATGCTCAACTGACTGAGCCAGCCAGGCACTCCAAGTTTTTTTTTTTTTTTAAGTCAAATGGGATTGTGTGTGTTGTGTTTTTGTTGTTGTTGTTGTTGTTTTTAATGACACAGAATTAATTCATAATCAACTCTCAATTCTCCTTTGGGTAGATTATCTGGGGATCTCACTTCCCCCCTCCCCTTTTTAAAAAGATTTGAGAGAGAGAGAGAGACAGCAAGAGAGGGAACACAAGCAGGAGGAGCGGGAGAAGAAGCAGCGGGCTTCCCGCCAAGCAGGGAGCCGGATATGGGGCTGGATCCCAGGACGCTGGGATCATGACCTTAGCTGAAGGCAGACGCTTAATGACTGAGCCACCCAGGCGCCCCTCCCTTTTTTTCTTTCTTTTTTTTGGGGGGGGGGGGGGGGATTTATTATTTTTTTAAAGATTTTATTCATTTATTTGACAGACAGAGATCACAAGTAGGCAGAGAGGCAGGCAGAGAGAGAGGGAGGAAGCAGGCTCCCTGCTGAGCAGAAAGCCTGATGCGGGTCTCCATCCCAGGACGGTGGGACTATGACCTGAGCCGAAGGCAGAGGCTTAACCCACTGAGCCACTCAGGTGCCCCTTTTCTTTCTTTTTTAAAGGGAGAGGATCTTACGCAGGGCATGGAGACTGAAGTGGAGCTCAATCTCATGACCCTGAGACTATGACCTGAGCCAAAACCAAGATTCAGACACCTAACCTACTGTGCCACCCAGGCTCCCCTGGGGATCTCACTCTTGACACCCACTCAGCCAGCTTCCCCTTGTCCATCTCTCATCTGGCCCCATTTCTCTCCTAGTCTTTCCTCAGTCTTTGCTCTTCATTCCCAGCTAGGGCAAAGCTAGGAAGAGTCAGGGCTGGATGTGGGGATGTGTTGGATTTGATAAAAAATACCAGAACAGGGGCACCTCGGTGGCAGCTCATGTCATGACCTCAGGGTCATGAGATTGAGCCCTGAGTCTGCCTGAGATTCTCTTTCCCTCCTTCTCTGCTCCTCCCCACACTCTCCCTCTCTGTCTCTTAATAAATAAGAAAAATCTTGAAAAAAAAAAAAAGTACTAGAACAGCATACCCATTTTTAGGATTCGTTACTTTGACTCTTCTCCTTTAAGAGTAAAACCATGGGGTGCCTGGGTGGCTCAGAGGGTTAAAGCCTCTGCCTTCGGCTCAGGTCATGATCCTGGGGTCCTGGGATTGCGGAGAGCCTGCTTCCTCCTTTCTCTCTGCCTGCTTGTCTGCCTACTTGTGATCTCTGTCAAATAAATAAATAAAATCTTTAAAAAAAAAAAAAGTAAAACCAGAAGTTGATTTTGGCTACCAAGAACTTCCTCCTCATGATGGCATTTACACATGATATTTAAAAGATAAACTGAGGCATATTAAAAATTTCATGAGTTTGAGCAAAAATCAATTCCAGTCTGGCAGTGCTAAGCCAGAAAGTGGTTAGAAATGCTCCACCATCAGGAGCTATGGGCCAAACGTTTATAGAAAAGACTTGGAAGCAGAGCAAGTAAATTATTTGATTGGCTATAGCTTAAGGAGCTGCCTTATTTGTGAAAGCCTAGTTGGCTGTTTATGACTGGTTGTCCTTAGGTTTTGGTTTCTTAACCTCGAGGCATTTACAGGCTTAGGTATTGATTTGCTTATACAGGGGCTAAGGCATCAGAACCACCTCAGTCTTGTAGCCTCCTTGTTTAAGTAATTTAAAAGTAGTGTATGCATTAAATTTTTTGTATTATGGAAAATTTAAAAAGTGCACAAAAGCAAAGAAATACCATAATTACTCCTCCCAGTCCCTTCCACTCTATATTCATTATGCAGCTTTGATGTTTATCAACTCATGACCAATTTTGTTTCATATACACCCCCAAGCCCAAGTGTTTTATGTTCTGTGCTTGGATTCACCTGAAACCCTGTTTCCCCAGTTGAACCTATCCAGGAGGTGACCCTGGGTGCTGCAGATTCCTGTTGGTCTGTCTTCCACTCCATCTTGTGGACCAAGGCTTGAGAACACCTCGAGTGTCACATTCTATTATACTTGATGGGGAAACTCGAGGCGTCCTGGTGGCGGGCAGGACAAAAGGACAGCTGTGCCGGGCTGATCACAAATTAGGGCATCTTTGGAGGTTGTCCTTCAATTCCCAATTAATTTTTAGGAGAGCTTTAATTATGCCATCAACAGTCCTCACTTAAACAATCACAGGCACTCTGGCTAGGGGAGACAGGAGTGACAGACTAGATTTGCATAACCATTTACCCTAATTAGAATGTCAAAAGTTGGTGGCTAAGAGGCCAAGTTGTGCTGTGACTTAGTATCATTTTAATTTAGACCAATTTCCTATTATCACAACTGTCTTCCTCTTTGCCTCTCAGGTCCTCTTTCCTTTTAACTGATTTGTAGCAAAAACAGAATGGAAAACAGAGCAACTAACAACTCACTTGTAGGCTGAACTCCCGAGAAGCTCTAAAAGGTTTCTTTCCTTAATCCAAGCCATGATTTTAGCTTCTAAATAAACATAATTGCATGGACATTTAGATGTAGCACTAGTAATTTAGGTAGACAGTTAGCTTTGAACCCAGAAGCCTGCTCTTTGTGTATGTGTGTGTGCACGCACGCGTGTGTGTGGGTATGAAGTGGAAGAATCATCTTCAGGTTGTCCCAGGAGAAAAAAATAGTGTCTTTGTATAGTCACTTTTATTCCAGTGCTTTAACACAAGGATTAGTGTGTAATATCACTTGTAAGATACACTCATTAATAGATAATTTTGTTTTTAATAACGTGGAAAGCTTCTGTAATAAACGTTTTGGACTATGAGATTTGAAAACTACAAAGCAGTCTGAGAATAAACAGAACTCTAGGTCTCAGGCATAGGAACCACCCTAACCCATTAGAGACTGTTTAGGCACGCATGGGTGATTTCTGGGTCCAGAGGCTGAGCTACTTACCCAGGTCGTAGTTAAATCAGGCATCCTCTGTCTTTCCGCCCTCATTCCCTTTTAGCAGCAGGAGGCCACCTATTTAATTAGTTGGGGGTGGGAGCGTCTGTAATCTCCTGGGGGCAGCTTTAGTCCCAGGATTGGATAAGAGGTGAATCCAAACCCGGGTGTGGCTGGCCTCTCCCCTGCAACATATGGGGAACCCACCATGCCTTCAGCCCAAGTTCCAGTGGCAAGCATTAGTGGAGAGGCCTTCCCTGCTGGGAACACACCCTGTAAAGCCAAGGGCAGGTGGCGTCACTAGTAGAGGTCAAGCAGTTCTTAGACCAAACAGCATCTGGCAAACTATGCCAATTGGAAATCAATGTCCCTCCCTGGGTGGGTTTAATTTTATGGTTGTTTGCACAAACTTACAGCCCCTAATGGGAAGGGCAGAGCTCAGAGCAGCCTCCCAGGATTGTTCCAATGGAGTCTGATGTCTTCACAGCCCATCGATAAATTGAATTAAAGAGTTTTGTTTAGTAGAGGCTAGGGTTGGAGCCTGGTTTCAGGCTAAGCCAGACTATAGTAATGGTGGGGTTAGCCACTATTTATCCAAGGCCTGGAGGTCTGACCACAAATGCAATACATGTAAGCTCCCAAAGCCTACCACATCATCTCCAGCCAGAGGGAAACATGTGGGCTCCTCTGCATGTGGCAATATTGGATCATTATGTCCAATATTCTGATGCCATGTTAAGCAGGCCGGTATTCTCTGGACTGACATAGATTTTGTTTAATTTTTTTTTTTAAGATTTTATTTTTATTTATTTATTTGACAGACAGAGATCACAAGTTGGCAGAGAGGCAGACAGAGAGAGAGAGAGAGAGAGAGAGAGGAGGAAGCAGGCTCCCTGCAGAGGAGAGAGCCCGATGCAGGGCTCAATCCCAGGACCCTGGGATCATGACCCAAGCCAAAGGCAGAGGCTTTAACCCACTGAGCCACCCAGGCGCCCTGGGCTGACATAGATTTTAGAGTGGTTAAGACACTATGTTCTGCAGTCAGACAAATACAGTTTCCATCACTCACCAGCAGAAGGAAATTGGGACAAGTTTCTAACCCCTCATTTTCCTCATAAATCTCAGGTACTAAAAATGGCAAAAAAGACAATAATGAAAATTCTAGCCAAATATGAGTAAGATAGACATGTTAAATAAATACACAGGAACCAAGTGAGTAGTGCTGGTTTTAAAATCTTGAATGTTAACATTTTTACAATGGAAGTCCATAGTCTTAAAGCTGTATGGGAAGTCTTCAAGTTGCTCATTTCTCCCCTGTTTGGACTCACTAGTCTTGTTTTTCAAAAGAGATGAAGATCCAGGCACACATTTTGATTTACCCTGTAATGAATGGGTTCTTGTGTTCGGAGGACTACATGCCAGTCTCTGGTCCAATCAGAACCAGAACTCCAGGGAACCCAGCAGTAGTCATGTAACAGCTTCTGTCACATTCCTTAGGTAGGTCACTCCCCCGAGAGAGCTGGGTAATCAGGATCTAGTGATGACTTAAGGGAGAAAAACTTTTGTGTAGCTGGGGATGGGGTTGCTTTCTTCAGGGCCAAAACTCTGCTGGAGGTGGGCATGCCTGGCCATATGTACCACAGGCTTCCTTTCCCTCATCAAAGACAGTTTCATTGCAACGGACACCAAGGGAACAGGGGCAAGGAGCCCCGCTTCTGGGTGCGGCTGGGGGAAGAGGACAGGGGAAGAAGGGCCAGTTCTCTCAGATGAGCAGAGAGCAGCAGCGGTCATAGAAACTTTGCTACAGCCCAAACTGCAGCTTCCCTGAGATGCCTGGTTACTTTCTCCCTTATCTGCAGCTTCAGCTGAATCCCCATCACTGGGGCAGGATGAAAGGGTACCCCTTTCTCTAACAGACACAAACTGCTGTGGCTTCTGGTCACAACCAAGCCCCTGATGACTCCACTGTTGTTCCCTAGCCACAGCTAGAGACACTTGACAGGCTGGTCAGTCCATTTCTCTCTCCCGGGTATTTGAAAACTTGACTGGAATAACAAGTGGGCTGGGCAGTCATCTCATGATAGTGCTCTAGGACCAAGAGCAAGAGCTCCTCAGGTCCCAGGTCACCTTCATTCATTCACCTGCCAGAGAATACGTTAAGTTTCCTTTGATTTGGTCAGCTACCCTCATATCATTTCTTGTCTCCATTTTGCTTAAAGACTGGTTCTGCTTTCCTTTTTCCTTCTGCAATAACCTTAAGTGATACTGTTTCCTACTGAAAACTTTTTAAAAAGAGGTAGAGAGAGGTGAATTTTGTACAGTAGGTTTATGATGTTTGCAAGTGGTTTAATGTAAAACTTTTGGGTTTTCCAACCTTGAGAATATCATTCTTAACTTAAAATTTCCCTCATAGAAGGCATCTTCAACCATGAGACCTATAAGACCACCTGGAGATGCATGTACCAGGTGGCTAGCCAGCTGGAGTTGTCCCTTGGCTAAGTGATTTACATCTGTGTCTGGAAGGCTAGGCCTCCACAAAATGACCAAGTTGGCTTCCTCAAGAATAGGTGGCATTAGAGTGCTATTCCTTCAAATGTCAAAGGTCTCTGAAAAAGGGTCTTGGGCTCATCTAAGCCACACAAATGCATGAAGCCAAGTACACTAAAAAATTTTTTTTAAATTTTATTTACTTGACACACAGAGAGAGAGAGAGCAAGAGAGGGAACACAAGCCAGGGGAATGGGAGAAGGAGAAGCAGACTGCCCGCCGAGCAAGGGCCCAATGTGGGGCTCGATTCCAGGACCCTGGTATCATCACCTAAGCTGAAGGCAGATGCTTAACAACTAAGCCACCCAGGCATCCCTAAATTTTTTTTTTTTTTAAGTTTTATTTAAGTAATCTCTATACCCCACATGGGACCCAAATTCACGACCCTGAGCTCAAGGTTGCATGCTCTTCTGACTGAGCCAGCTAGGTGCCCCCATTTTATTCTTTATGAACTACAATATTACCTTCAGTGATTAATTGGAACAGCCTCAGCTATGCCAATAATACAGTGAGCAGGCCAAGGGTTTCCTTCCATTACTACTAGAAATGGCTTCTTCCAAAGGATCCATCCTTCTAGTCCATGTTCGGATGCTGATTCAGACTGGGAAGGCTCTAGCCCCATCTTCTCCAAAGAGCTTCCTCTGAGGATCCAAATGTGAGGTTGGGTCCTTTTATCAATGACAACTCTGAAGATAGGTAATATTCCAGAGCAAGAGATCAAAGTCTCCCAGCTCCCTCAAATAGGGAGACTTTCTATATGATATCACCAAGGGTTGGTTAACTCCACAGCACAGCTAAAGACACAAGTCCCCTTCAATTTCTTCTCTTTTCTGGCAATGGAGTTCATCCTCTCCCCATGGCCATGATCAGATCTTCCAGATGGCTACCTTTGGCACAATCCAACTTCACTTTTGTAGGAGCCACTCAGAATATGAGTGGTACTGTTTTAGCTTCCCATAGACCACATGATTCACCAAAACTTTCTCCACGCTTCTGGAGTTTTCATGTTTCCATGTCATGAGTTAGCAGTTAGAGCCCTCTTAATGGAACTCCCCACCTGATGACTCTTGAGCCTTCCATTTGTTTCTCTGTCTCCCACCCTCCCTTTCCTACCCACGTGGTAGATAAAAGGACTAGGAACAGACCAGGGGGAAGCAACTAGGTGCATCATCAGGCAGATCTTGGGTAAAATCAGAAAAGAGTTGGATTAACTTCTGGGAATTCAGAAGCAGACTCTGTGGTTTGAAGTACAAAGAGGGTCACCTCCTTGACCCCAAAGCACTGATGCTGACCACTAGCACCTAAAGGCACACACTGCTCCTGTTCTGTCTCCATTTCTGAAGCATTACCCAATATGACCCTGAAATGGAAATTTTCTACTGACTAATTTCTTTCTAATTTCAGAAGCTCATATTGTGTGATAAACTTGTGGCAGCACCCCCCTTTTTACTTTGTATTTTACAGAATTTCAGACAGGAAGCATAGTATAATGAACCACAATATGCCCATCACCCAGCTTCAACAATTATTAAGTCATAGGCAATCTTGTTTTACCTATACTTCTACTTATTTCTCTCTGTCCCAGATTATTTTGAAACAAACTCCACATATTTTATAATTTCATTTGTGAATATTTCAGTATGTATCTCTAAAATATAAGGGCTTAATGTAACCATGATATCTATTTATCTAAAATAACTTGCCAACAATTAATAAATTATTATTATTAATTCCTTACTATTAAGTATGCAATCAGTATCCAAATTTCCCTGACTGCCTCATACATATTTGTAATATTGGTTTATAGATTCAGGATACAGACAAGATCCATACATTGCATATGGCTGATATGGTTCTAGTCTCTTATTATAATTCCATAGGTTCCCAGTTCAATTTTTCTTTTTTCTCAGGCAGTATATTTGTTGACAAATGACTTTTTGTCCTATTGAGATTTTCAGTTCTGGATTCTGCTGATTGCCTCCCTACAGTATCTCTTAACATGTTTGTCTTCTTATTTATTTATTTATTTATTTATTTTTCAAAAGATTTTATTTATTTATTTGACAGAGAGATCGCAAGTAGGCAGAGAGGCAGGCAGAGAGAGAGAGAGAGAGAGAGAGAGAGAGAAGCAGGCTCCCCGCTGAGCAAAGAGCCCGATGTGGGGCTCGATCCCAGGACACTGAGATCATGACCTGAGCCGAAGGCAGCGGCTTAATCCACTGAGCCACCCAGGTGCCCCCACATGTTTGTCTTCTAAATGTTAGGCAAATTGTTAGATATAGAGGACTAATAACATTCAGGTACAAATTTTTAGTAGGTATACTAGTAATGTTGTATTTTTCTATCAGGAGGTACAATATCTGCTTCTGTCTCTTAACTCTTTCTAGTGGGTTAACTGAACAGTAATTAGAAGCACTCAAATAGCAGAGGTGGGTTATTTGCAGGCACTGATCCACCAGGAGGACTTGGGCAATAAACTGTGGGCTGGGACAGTTTGAATCTGACCCTGCTACCAATGCCCTTCTCTCTACTGGCACTTCCTTCCTTTCTGGGTCCCTTTATATTCATTCAAAATCTGTCCTGACTGAGCAGCGAACCTCTGATCATCCTCCTTGACAGCTAGTTTTTTGCCCTGAAAATTTTCCCAGCCTCAGCATCTCCCAGCACAGCCATCTAACCATTGGAATTACCAGAGAATTTGCATGCTTCAAGTAACTTTGTAAGAGATATCTTCAGGACTCAAAAGAATGACTAGAATGCAGTGGAGAAGGAATTAGTTCATTAATTTCAGAACTGCAAGTTAGACTTTTGAGTGTAAAGATACACATATTTTTAAAAGACTTTTGTTTATTTGAGAGAGATGGAGAAAGCATATGAGTGTACAAGCTGGGGGAGGACCAGAGGGAGAGGGAGAAGCAGACTTCCCACTGAGCAGGGACTCTGAGATCATGACCTGAGCTAAAGGCAGATCCTTAACTGACTGGGCCACCCAGGTACCCCAAAATATACAGATATTTTTTTTAAAAAATCAAATGCTAAAATGTTTTAAGATAGTCTCTTCCTGAAATGTAAGATTACGGATTGTGCTTGGATACTGCTCTCTGGATATCCTCCAAGATGAAGAGTTTCTATGGCCACATAATTTGGGAAACTCCATATATCTCATCCTGAGAAGGACCATGATCATAGTAAAAGGTCTGAAAAGTTCTACAGTAAAAAGCCTGTATAGCTTTGTTAAAACCAGAATTTTCTTTTCTTTGTTGAAGGGTAACAGTTTCAGAATACTCTTTGGGAAACCAATAAAGCTGATCTTCTGGGTAAAGTGAGGCATGAGAGAAAGAGGGCACTGGGGGCTAGAATCAGCACTTTGGAATTTCTTTGACCCACTGAGGAGATTGAATTGATAAGAGGTTCTCATAATGGGCTTCTGCTGAAAAGTTGTGTTCTAGGTGTATTTCTTGGCCTAAAGTCATCAAGTATTAAAGTAAACTTTTGGCTTCCATCTGAAATGACTTACCTGTATCCTGCATACCATCATGGGGCATGGAGGCACAAACCTATGTTTCATGGGCCCCAAATCAACATTCATCAGTTAGTAGCAGAGCAAATCTGCTTAGTGATTCATGCGACTTAGAGTGACAGATTATATGGAAAGCGGGCTTTAGCTCCTGGGGAATAGGATGGATGTGCTGGAGGAAGGGGGCTATGGGCATCACTTGGCATCAGAGCAATGCAGCCGGCAGTGGTTGCATAACTGGTAAAGCACAAGGTGCTCAGCTGTCTGGGTCCCTGAAGCCTCAAGAAGAGGCAGTGGTGAGAGGTAAACAGCAAGTGATGGAAGACCAGGGTTGGAAGAGCTGACTCTGGTGAACTTGGCTTATGAGGGGGATGGTCAGAAGCCCAGGGTCAGAGAGGTATTGAAAACTTAGGCTCTCTCTCTTTTGGTATTGACATCCAAGAATCTGATATGTGAGGAGATGCAGAAGCAAGAAGCTATAGGTATGGTGAGAAGTGGAGATGACAAGTCCTGGGGCTAGGGAGGTGTATGTGGGTTGAAACAGGCCATGAGTCCTTTGCTGTGAGAACAGCAAGTGTCCATGTCCTGGGAAGAGAGAGCTCGTGGTAAATGAGGGATCTCATTAACCACACTGAGGGTCAGGACAGGCCTTTAGGAATCTAAGGAGGAGGGCATACTGCGTGTGTGTGTGTGTGTGTGTGTGTGTGTGTGTGTGTGAAAAGATGTAATTGCAGGAGGGTCTGAAGAGGAAGGATAAACTCAGTAAGTCCTCAGGAACCTTTGATTCTCTCCCAGGTACATCAGATACCAAGCTCAGGGCTAGGTACTAATTCTAAATTTTAGTAGGAGATGGAGCTCCAAGGAAACCTAAGATTTGGTTCACGGAAATAGGCTAATCTGTGCCTGCAAGATATCAGTCTCACTGCCTACTCTTAAGGAGGGCTAAGACAGGTTGGAACTGACACAGTGGTGCACATAAGTCTCAGCACCTTTAATGAACTTCCGCTATGGGCCGGCCATAATACTAGGCACTGGGGGTACACTAAGGCCCTGTCCCTAACATCACAAGACCTAGTGCAGCACAGAGTGTGCGCTCTAGGGAGAAAGAGAACTGGGTTTCAAATCTACTCACTGGCTATGCAGTTTGGTTTAATCAGGGCTTTGAATTGTCTTGGTCACAAAATGAAGATTCTAACAACCCCTACACAAATGGTATTGTGAAGATAGGAATTAATGCCTGGTAACCATTTAGTGTTTCCTGAAGGCATTACTTTATTTATGGTGATGACATTGGTTTCTTTAGCTTAAGGTCAGCCTGAATAAAAACTTCAGTCAACCAAGCAGCTAACCCATATTTATCAAACACTCTAGCAAGACCCAGGTATTCTGAAATTTGCCCCTTCCCTCAAAGAACTTATAACTTATTTGGAGAAATAGGAAATGAATTCATAAGAAGATACCAACAATACCAGTTTGAGGGTAGAGATTTTTGCACTGTGGTCAACTCTATTTCTAGCACCCGGCACATAGTAATTTCACTAAATATTTGAATAAATGAAAGTTTGAAACAATGAAACAAATTGGTATATGGTTGCCAAAGGAATAGGAAAGCACATATACTCCTACGGCTACCAATGCTGGATACCACTTGGAGACAGCCAGGAATCTGACTGGTATAGATATCTAGTGAGCTAGGCATGACCTCTTTTTGCTCCCTGCTCAGTGAAGGTCAGTAGGAGGCTGGGGCACAGACAGGAAAGTAAGACTCAAACATGATCGTGAGGCGGAACAGGAAAACAGGAATTAAAAGACCCAAGTCTTCGGACATTTAGAAAAACTTGTTCAGCCAAGCTGCTGAAATTGCACAAAGAAACTGAAAAGCAACATCAACTAAAATAGAGAGAAAACCACTTCCCCCTGGGGCAGGGAGTGGGTATCAACGGCTGGCCTGGGCCAGCAAGGCCTCTGGGCTTTAACTGTGAGCTGACTCAGGTACTGCCTGAAACCTGGATTGTAATGAGAGCCACCCTTTGGGGAAGTCAGCCACCTGCTCACTGTGAAACAGCGAATACCACAATTTCAGAGCAGAAACAAAAGCAGCAGGTCTGTTGCCACTGCTTTGGAGGGCACAATTTCCCCCAAAAGAGTCCATTTGAGCAGGAAGAAAAAGAGCTGTGTTCCTAGTGGAACAGTGTCTACTCTCCCTTTGTGTGTGGGGTCCCTTCATCTACCTTTTCCTCCTCCTTTCTTTTTTTTTTTTTTCCAACCAAATTTCTTTTTTTTAAGATTGTATTTATTTATTTATTTGTCAGAGAGAGAGAGAGAGAGGGAGGGAGAACACAAGCAGGCAGTGTGGCAGGCAGAGGCAGAGAGAGAAGCAGGCTCCCCACTGAGCAAGGAGCCCGATGTGGGACTCGATCCCAGGATCCTGGGATCATGACCTGAGCCGAAGGCAGCGGCTTAACCAACTGAACCACCCAGGCGTCCCTCAACCAAAATTTTTGAGCATCTGTTATAAGCTAGACACAATTCTACGTACTAAAGATACAGCTAGGAATAGTACAGACGAAACCCCTGAATTCCTGGATTTGCCAAAGAGCGAAGGACATAAAGCATCAGATAGAACAGGAGTTGAATGACACAAGAAGCCACCTGGGAGTGGGAAGAGATCTGGGGGAGATCTGGGGAAACTGTATTTGAGGTCAAGGGAGCAAGCAGAGAAGAAGCTCCAAGGAGGGGGAAAGCATGGGATGTGGAGGAGGAGCAGCCTTTTGAGAGGGCAGCAGTAAGAGATGATGTCAGAGGGCTGGGGTCACCAGCCAAAATCCTTCTTCCTCCAGAGCACAGTAAAATCTCTCTGCTCTGAGCCCCTAATGGTACTAATCACATACTGTTTCATGCCTAGGACAGTGGTCCCAGCTTTTCTGATCATACGCTCCTATCAGAGAAAAAACCCAACAACACTGGTATATACTCATATATAAATACACGTTTTTATATTTTGTGTGCCATAAATACGCCCCAAGATAGAAATTTTAAAAATGAGATCAAATAATTATCAGCAGAATTTTTTTTTTTTTTAAAGATTTTATTTATTTATTTGACAGAGAGAGATCACAGTAGACAGAGAGGCAGGCAGAGAGAGAGAGGAGGAAGCAGGCTCCCTGCTGAGCAGAGAGCCCGATGCGGGACTCGATCCCAGGACCCTGGGATCATGACCTGAGCCGAAGGCAGCGGCTTAACCCACTGAGCCACCCAGGCGCCCTATCAGCAGAATTTCTAATCTTCTCACATACTCTAATGGATTGTCTTGTGTGCTGTTTGGGGACTATAACACTGGTTTATGACTCAGGGTTAGTTTTTTGATGGGTGGCGGGTCTTATCTCCACAACTGGATTGTGAATTCCATTAGGCTAAAGGCTGTCATCCCTGATGTTGTCTGGCACAGGGCTGAACAGATGGAAACAATAATTACTGGTGGATACACAGACGAGGAGACACCTTTGTATAGGGTCTTCGCTGGGAGGCAGGGATGGGTCCTATGATTTTGCTTTTGCCTGGAGAAAAGATTCCTTGTGCCAGTCCAGGGTTCAACCAGTGAAATGGGGCCACTGTGTGGACTATGGAAGAAGGAATTTATTATAAGGATGATGACTTACACAATAGGGCAAGGGGCTGAGAGTGCAAGGGTCTAGAAAGGGTTGTTGAAGCATCAAGGAATAGTCACTAAGCAACTCTGGCTTGGGTGAATGAGGAAGAGCTTGCAGTTGGGTCTGGGAGGCATGTATTTCCAGGGGCTGAAATAAGACTAGGTGGGGAGGTGTTGTGCGGTAGAGCTGGCAGTCGGGAGGGAGGAGTAGAAACACAGTGAAAAAGTTCAAGAACAAACGGGAATTTAGGTGCACCCTTATGTCTGTTTTCCATGGCCTCTAGCCTGCAATAATGTTCAGAACATGTTGACTTCACTTCTGCTTCCCAAAGCTCAGGTAACTTCCTTTGGCCCACCTCAAATCCAGAATGACACAGGGAAGGGCATTCTGAAAAACATAGCTTCTGGTCCAAATTTACCATAGAACAGTGCAACCCATCCCTTGGATTGATTCCCTTTGTTCTGCTTCTAGACTCATGAAAAGAAATCATAACTGATTTGTCTTCTCAAAAAGACCTCAGTACCAGGAAGGGAAGGCCCTGGATGGTGAATGCAAATATTCCAGGCACTGGAAAAATAGAGCATCCCCTGAAAATTAACACTTTAAAATATGTGTCTGTAACTACAAAATTGAACCTTAAACTATAATACAATCCCCAAATTTACTAGCCAGTAAGTCCCTGAGCAGCAAAAGGGAAAAGGAACTCCTTTCAATTTACTCCTCTCTCTCTGTTCCTGCCCCTATGGAAGAGAAGGAAAATAAAGCAAAAATGAGCAGAAAGGAAGGGAGGCTAATCTACATCTTGAACAATCGCCAAAGGTCATTTTATGTACCCAAATAAGCACCTGTACCACATTTAACTGTATGCCAAACACATACCTAAGTGTTTACAAAGATTAACTATCTAATCCTCATACCAAATCTGTAAATTGGTTCTATTATTATCCCTCTCTTTAACAGATTAAAGTTAAGAGGCATAGAGAAGTTAAGTAAGTTGCCTAAGATTGCACAGCTGGGATTCACATCATGACTAACTGTAGCTTTATGTATAAAAGATTCAAACAATGATTCATTAAGTTCATTTTCATTATCATTTGTAAAATCTACTCACAACATGAAGTATTAGTTGTCATTTAAAGAGTGACTTCCTTAGGGACCAGGCAGGTTCTTTATAGCTACAGTCTCATCTAATGCTCTCTACTGCCCTTTGAGGTAGGTATTATGATTCCACTTTGCAGATGGAAAAATAGAAGTGATCTGTGTAAGGGCACACGGCTAGCTGACAGGAGATACAGGACTCAAAACTGACTCCAAAGATGGTGCTTAACCCAGAGGAGAAGGCTAAGATCCTCCTCCTCCTCTCAGAGGAGGCTAAGATCCACTATGGAGAAGAGTGAATGCAGAGTCTAAACCATGCAAGTCAGTCTCGCTCATGGTGAGGAGAAACTAAATCAGACTGTCAAATCAGAATTTTCAAGCAGTGTGTGAAGCGATGGGGGTTGGAGAATCACCTGGGGCACTGTGGTAAGCCCATACCTTCTGGAGATGAGTGATCACTTCTGGGGCCTGGGATGGGAACCTCTGCATCCTTGTCAACTATCTTTAAAATAATATTGCTCCCATTTTTCTACTCCTACAGGTGTAAACTCCTTCTATGTCTCCCTCTCCTCCCATCTCCATCTGTTAGTTTTGATTTCTGGCCAACCCTGAGATATAAAGTAACTGCCAGTTCCCTTGGTAAGATCATACCTTCAGTACAGAAACAAAGTGGGAATTTCTGAGATGCATGTTCTTCTGGCTCAAATGGTGCTATTTTCTGGTAAGAATTAATTTTGCATTCAAAATGTGGAGCTAATGTGTATGTTCTTTATGAGGTGAAGGAATGCAAATCATTCATATGGGTTATTCACTAGGAATGCACTCATTCTGTAGCATCTATCTCTCATTTACCTAATTTATTTTTTTAGCCATTCAGTTTGTGTATTAACCTTCAATGTCTAAGTGCTCTGCTAGACATTAGAGTTATAAAATAAGTAACACTGTCCTTTAAGTACACAATTTTTAACTTTATTTCTGAAACCTTCACTAGTGACTTGTCTGACTTTGGGAAGTCACTGGTGGATCTCAGTTGCCTACCATAAACTGAGTGGCTCATATTAAGTGATCGTATAATTTGAAACCCTCTAAAATCAAAGGACACAGGATATTTTAATACAGTCATAAAGTTGCTCAATACCTCTGAGCATACTGTTTAGCTTCTATGACACACCTTCTCTTCTATAAAATAAATGGGAGGTACTAGAGCAGGTTTGAAAAGTGTATTCCAAGGATCTTTGTGAACAGGCTTTTCTAGGAAAAAAAGGTCTGTGTTCAAAAAGGTCTAAGAAATGCTGGAGTCAGGAGATTTCTTTATCTTAGGACTTCTCAGAAACTTTACTATACTAATTTTGCTTCATGTCTCTCCAAGCAGGAGATAGCAAATATGTTTTCCAAACTTGCTTGACAATGAAATCCTTTTCCCCTAAGGCCTCTCTGTAGTACTAATAAATTGTCCTTCAGAATACATTTAGGAAATGTCTTACTTTACATACTGTATACTCCTAAGGCCCTTTATTATAGCAATGTTCTCTATGTATCTGTATCTTAGATCAATTCATGTCATAGATATCTGGTAGTTTATGTTCTTATGTGCTGTATGCATACTGCTATTTTTCCTTTTTGGAAAAGTTGTGCTTTTGCTTTTCTTAGTACACAGGCTATAATCTCTCCAAACATGAATACATGGCCTGCAAAATCACACCTTATTAGCACTTTGATCAGTAGAGTCCAGAAGAAGCACACAGTATGTTTTGTGAGGCAACATTCCCAAGAGTGTCACAGAGGAGACTTCTTGGGGAAAGGGATGAGATATGTGAACATGACAAATAATAGGATTAATAAAGCAGATTTCCATAAGAATTCAAAAAATATATTTGACATTTTGATGATGAAATACTGTGGTCTTTCCTGTCATAGAATTACCATTCCTGACCAAGACTATTAGGACTCAGAGTAACAGAGCTGAGTGGCTCTGTGCAAAAGTCTGTGTTCAACATCTGTCACGCTGGAGATCATTAAAGTTCAATTGCATCCTATTGTCTTCCTGCTACTCAACTTCATTTCACTGTCATTGCTTCAGCTGGGATTAATCAACTATTTATGGGAAGACTGGACTTGGGGAATCAGGACATTCACAATGGGGTTTCAGTCTGAGGCTACAGTGGGGGAAGAAAGTTATAGGTAAAAGACTCCTGCTTTGTTAGAGTTTGTTGAAAACTGAATTAAACAAAAATATCTGAGAATAATGCTGCCATCATTCATATTTCAAAAGAAGAAAGAATGTACTTGGTATTCCTGAAGAATCCAGAAATGATCCTGGCTTGAATCTATTTGGAGCTGGTTTCTTTGCCTTTTCCTTAAGAGCTAGAAAAAAGCTTTGATGAGAGAATCAAATTAACGGGTTCTCTGTATAAATCATATCATTATCAATAGTGGAAATGGTGCTTCGTTATTGTTCCTGAGGACAGCTGATACAACTGAAACATCCACGTAGTATGAAATATTTATGGCTTTATGAGATGGGGGAAAAAAAACTTCCATTAGGAATTATTTTTAAAAATCTCACAAATTACTTAGCTGTTTCCATTTTGCACATATATGCACATTATGATTAGTTTTATTAGATTTAAATGTCAAATTAAATAATTATCATCTCGATATATGTTCCCAAAACATTTATGAACCTTTATCAGGGGAAACAGAGTATAAATTTTGAGTATCCAAAGTATCCAAACTCATGCAATCCAACTATGTAGCTAGAATATTTTTGATATACCATTAATATCTTTTAATATGTTACAATAAATTATTCTGCAGAAAACAGCCAAATTATTTGGACAGTAGAATTTCAGGTCTGTAATATTAGGACCTACTAATTTGTCCCAACTTCCTTAATAGCTAAGATAAAAATGTCAGTATATCAGATCGGCATTAACCAAAAATGTCATACATCTTGACAAAGCTAACTCTCCTTAAACTTCTAACGTATCTCTTAATTCCAAGACCAACATGTTCACACAAACAATGTCTAATAAATGTAAAACCTCGGTTACGTTTTTGATACATAAGCGGCTACTTGATATGGGAAAAGATGGACCAAGCTCTTTCCCCACCCCCACCCTGTTATTCTTTTGGGGACAGCCAGGCCACTCCAGATGGTGTGTTACTGTTCGACATAGCTTTGGAGAAACTTCAACAGACGAAGGCTGTAATGTCAGGATTTTGCTGTGCGTCGTCCCCCTTCCCCCCCTGCAGTTCCCAGGGTAGGAAGGTGCTGAGATGGAAGCTGAGGGACGCCCGCCCACCTGCCACCACCTGTTCCCTCCCTCAGCCCTCTGCTATAAATTCTCCTCCTTCAAAGCTTCATCCAGCACTCTCCGACAGCTACTGCGGAAAAAGCGCTCCTTCTCTCCCTGAGCATCTGCAAAAGATTTCGTCTTCCTGAAAAAGAAGTCTCGGGCTTTCCCAGAGGACTTGAAAGATCTTCCCCAAACCAGCCACACCACACTCTGCAGCAAGAAGGTTCCCTTCTCTTTTCCAACCTCACGTTGGGAAAATGACTTTCTCTTCAGCACCTCAGTTTCCCCTAAATTTGAGCAAGTGAAGAGACAGCAGTCTGGTTATCCAGTAGGACGGAAGGCGGGGTCCCGTACTCCCCACTGTAAACTCTGATTCCACGCGAGTCGCTTCGTGTATGACTTACTCGCTCAGAAGAGCCACGTTGCGGAGCGGCTCCACAGACCCGCTCGCGCGCAGGTCCTGAGCGGGCGAGCGAGCTCAGAGCCGCCCTCCTTCCGGCCTGGGATGAAGTCCTGCAAGCCCAGCAACCCCGCGGCGGGAACGCGCGCCGCGCCCGCGTGCGCAGGCGGCGCCGAGTGCGCGGGTGCGTGCGCCGGGGCTGGGCGGCTGGAGAGCGCGGCGCGCAGGCGCCTGGCGGCCAACGCGCGCGAGCGCCGGCGAATGCAGGGGCTCAACACCGCGTTCGACCGCCTGCGTAGGGTGGTGCCCCAGTGGGGCCAGGATAAAAAGCTGTCTAAGTACGAGACCCTGCAGATGGCACTGAGCTACATCATGGCGCTGACCCGTATCCTGGCCGAGGCCGAGCGATTCGGCTCGGAGCGGGACTGGGTCAGTCTCCACTGTGAGCACTTTGGCCGCGACCACTACCTTCCGTTTGCGAGCGCGAAGCTGCCGGGTGAGGGCGAGCCCTACGGCCAGAGGCTCTTCGGCTTCCAGCCGGAGCCCTTCCAGATGGCCAGTTAGGGCGCGCCCCCTGCCAGGGGGAGATGCCCAGAGATCGAGCTCCAGAACCGTAGCCCTTTCCCCAGGAGGTGGCCAAGGATGCGTTCTTAGATTAAAATAGCAAACTTTCAGGTCACTTTTATTCGCGTCACTGGTTTTATGGACACGATTTTATTGCCTTTCTCTTCCTCCTTATTAGTATTTTGTAGACTACATTGATGGAACTTGTGAGTGGTTTTGATTCCTGTGAAAATAATGCCCCCTCTCCCTTTTGGGGGACGACTTTAAGGGAAAACAATCTTAAGAAAAAATAGGATTAGGCTATACTGCAGTGTTAGTCCTCAGAGAAACAATCACTTTCTTAAACTTTGTAAGTTTGACGTGTTCGGGTGAAGTTACAGTATTCATTACGTGTGTATGCTTAAGACAGCTACCTACCCGTCGTGTAAATACATTTATGCTTACTGCATTGTGTGTGTATGCATGAAGTAGTCATACTTTTTTTTTTTTTTTTTGCTAGAGTACCTGGCGTGAGTGCTCTGTATTTTTAAATGTAATTATTAAAATATAGATTTTGTAATATAGAAATAAAAATGTGAGCTTGTTTTTTATGCTAAGTGCCCTGCTAGTTTCCTGATGGCAATAAAGGCCTATTGGGGGCGAAGATATTGAGTGCTTCCCTGAGTGAAGATGTGAAATGTTTAAATCTAATTGCACCAATTGGCAGATGTGCTCTTTTCTAATACTAAAAAAGGCAAGCTGATGAGAATACAATAATTAAACTGAAGGCTTTCTCTGTAACTTGGAACTATAGATGTATTATTTTTCATGTTTTTTTTTAAAGGTTAAATTAATCTAAATAACATTTAGCTATTAAGTAGATATACAATTCCTCAATATTTTATTGAGGCCAATTACTACTAATTCCTTACAAGTACCCAAATATATGTTTGTTCCTATATAGGAATACATATATGTTAATATTACATATATAAATATAACTAACACTGAGAAATTTTAAAATGTTGCTTTTGTAAGTTATTTCCTTTTAATCAGTACAAGCAAGCAAAAGGGGCATCACTGCCATCAAGGCTAATCAAGATTAGAGCAAAGTAATATGCATGGTATTTGTTTGAATTACTTTCATAAATTTGCTTAACCACTGGATGCGTAAACCAAACCCTTAATGTAAACAGTGACTTGGTGATCAATAACACTACATGCATTATTAGAAATAGCAATTAGAAATAATAATTAGAAAAAGCAGGACTCTAAGTTATGTGTGCATTTGGCATTTTTCACAAGTTAACAGAAACAGCAATGATATCCCCCAAACATACTATGGATTCCAACACCTAACATCAGATGCAGCCACCTACTTGCAATTTATATTATTTCTATAGAAAGTCTCCGTAGAATTTTTACTTTCTTAGTTAACCCTAATTAGCAAAATCCATTTGGTATATAAGGAATGAAAGTATCTTCCCCGGGGCATAAACTTAAACTTACAAAATCGCAAGTGAATCCCTAGAAAGCTTGGAGAAACAATTGCTGAATTTCTCTTTCCTTCTGATATCTGTTAATAAGAAACTGAGGAGGGCTCGGGACTTTGCTTCCTCACTGCAAATTAGAGGGTAAAATGTTTAGGCTTAGAAGATACTATAGTTTACACTATACAACTCTAGAAGAGATGATACCATGTCCTCTTTCTGGCCACACTCCACACCGCAGTGTGTACTTGAACTAATGACAAGGCTCTGGGCCTCTGTCTTTCTTACTATTTGGGCACGATAGTTTATTATTTAGACTCGGAAAGCGTCATTAATAACCCCAGTAAGTTTGTAGAGTTTAAGAATGAATAAAATCAGTACTAAAAGATATGTTAATAAAGATGTGTTAAGATGGAGTCCTTTTCCCAGTAGGCTTCATATCCCATTCTCTAGACTGTAAATTACCTTGTAAGAGAGAGCTGTGCTTTTCATTTTATCTCTAATGGCTTTTAGTATAGAGGGATAGACAGAATAAACTCTCAATAAATATTTCTTTTTAAAATTATAAACAATAGTTTCTTAATGAGATTGAATAAATTAATTAATAGATATTAATAGATAAATATCTATCTAATAGATAAATAGATAAATAATTCATTAGTAATAATAATTAATAGATAAATAGATAAGATCCTAATCCCATGTCTCTTCTTCCCCATCCCATTCTCTGAAAGAATGGTAATCTGTCGGTTAAATATTTTGCCTATAGTTTCCTTTTCTGTGTTTTTGAAATCTCTGGAAGCAGTTTAGCTCTTACCAAATCCCTAAGCTATCCACCCCACTTGATGTACTATTTTTTCCTGGGAGACATTTGAAGGAAAAGTAAATGGGTCTTAGTGATCAAATCCAGTCTTGGATAAAACTCCAAAAACTGTACATTGGGAAATCCGTTTTGATTTATGGATTAGGAGCTTGGGTAGCACAAGTATAAAATCTTTTTGAAGTTAAGATTCATATATTATTATACATAATAGATTTTAGATTATCAAAACACTTAAGCGTTGCTACAGTATTCTATACTGTACACATTTGAAAAATCTGTGTTCTTTCTAGTTTGACAACAAGGCATATTGAAATTCAAAAATATTCTTTTACCTGGGCTCCCTTTAAAAAAAAATCAAATATTATCAAGCACCTACCCACACCCAGGCTTACTCAACACCACCCTGGTCCTTGGATATGCAGCCAAGATGAACACACGTACTAATGAATAAGCAGTCCTAAACAGAGTATTGCTGAATACTTCAGTGGTGTAGCTCCAGTAACATATACCAAAAGAACCCTTTAAGAGGGGGCATTAAAATAAAAGAAGACTCCCCTGGGCAGGTTGTCAGTTTGATTAGTTATTATATCTGGGCTCTTCCTAGGTGCTAACTGGAGGCTGTATCTGCAAACACCAGGGTCAGAAGTCTTGAAGAACCATATACAAATGAGCAGGCCTATGATGAGGGGAAAGACCATCCAAGCCAGTGGTTTTCAACCCTCACTGCTCATTAGAATCACACCTAGGAGTCTTGAAAAAATACCAAGTCTGGGACCCCCAGCTCAAGAATTTATTTAACTTCTCCAAGGTGAGGCTTGGGAATAGTTTGAAATTCTCCCCAGGTGATTCTAATGGGCTGTCAGTATTAAGAACCACTTAACTGAACAATATGTACTATGACACCATTAAGCTCATTACCCAAAACTGATTATATTGACTTCCAACTTTGGGTATTTGCAGATGTTAAGAGAATCTGACTATCTTTTTAAACATCCAATACAGCCAGTTTCTTAGTTAATGAGGTGGCCTTTATATTAATGAAGATCTATAATTTTTGTTAGATATGAGCCAGGTAGAATGTATTTCGGTTGTGGTTGATAGAACTGTAGGATTCAACAATTAAGGCTCAGTTAAACTTAAATTTTGCCATCTTCCAGGAAAAGCAAAGTCTGTTTTGGACTGAATTTGACTTACCCTCTGCTCTGCTTAGAGATACCTCTTTTTGCTAACTACAGTGAAAACAACTTCAAAGTGCATATAAAACCATAAATATATGACTTGTCCTTTCACATGGGTATACACCCATTCCCTTCTTAGGTCATGAATACAAGTGGGTACAAGCTTTGATAATTGTTGTATAGAAGTAACACTGGTCTTTAAGGTTGCTATTTTAAACTGGCAGTGTATCCAAAAAATACCTGAGCTGAAAGAAAGCCACTAAAAGCAAGAATTTACCTATCTCACATACATAGTCTGGAACCAAGCTACAAATCAAAACAAACCCAACAATTAATTGAGAATAAATAAAATTTTATTTAATGCATAAACAGTCCATCACATCCTCTAAATTTCTTTTTTAAAATATCCAGGTTGAATTAAATACTGATTCTTAATTTTTATTTTTTCTCCTAATTGCAAAGTTTCCAAACAAAGCACAACCCCTAATAAATCTTTAAGAAAGCATGACTAAGAAACAGTAACAATATCATGGAGATGACTGGTCTACTGGAATACAGTACCACATACCTTTAGAAGAAAGACAGTTTATGCTCACAGACATTTGGGCTTAAGGAATCACTTGTTTTCAGTTCCAGAGGTTATCTAACATGCATGATCCAGAAGAACAGGAATAAAAGCCAAGATCCATTAATTGCTTTTTAGTAACGGAAGCAAAACATACAGTTTATGTAATGTGCACATTTCAAAATGGCTGCTATAATGGTTTTTCCATTAGGATTTCAATAAACAAAAAAGTACTTTAGAAAAAAGTACTTCCATCCTAAGATGGAAGCGTACCATGTTTGTTAGAGGCAACTCTTGATTCTGATTGAATTATGTTAGCTGTGGGTGCTCCACGCCTCAACTGAAGTCTGTGTGTGTGTGTTCATGTACATGTGTGTACATGCCTGTGGGTATATGTACATCCTTTGTCAGTCCTCATGGCTGAAATGAATCACTGGGGTTAAATTCAGACTTGTTGTAGCTGAGAATGCAAAAACAGTGACCGAAGGCTACGCTCATTTTTGTGGGTCTTTATCTATCTGTTACCCTAAGTTGATTCATTTCAACACAAGGTCATTGACATGCTAGCATGGAACGTTTTTTCACTGGGGTCTGGAATAGTACAATGAAGTTGCCCTGAACTGCTTAAGCCAGAAAGGAATACAGAAACTCTTTTGCTCTTTCTCTGTGGTCTGCAGAGTCATTTCCACTAACTTCATTCGGGGACACAGGAGTCAGAGTTCCTGTTGGCTATTCTACCTATGCCAAAATAAATTTTCCTGGAATCTGCCTGCAGAAAGCTGATAGAATATTTTTTTAATTCATTTGGTTTTTCTCTAGATTCTTCTTTTAACTGCATAGCATCTAGAAGAAGATTCCACCATTATGTACCACCCTTCTAAAGAGAAACAAAGTAATGGGGCAGGAAAGAAATGCGAACCTTTAAAGCAAATTTAACTACTTACTTTGGAGAAAATTACTTTAAATGTTTCCTTTGGAATAAAAAACCCGCTATTACTTTTTTTAGGGTCTCCAAGTAAAATCTTCATAAATGTTTGTTTATCCTAGCCTTCATCCTGGAAAAGGTGAAATCAAATATTTTGTTTACAGATAAAGAAACAAGAGACCTCAGAGTTACAGAAAAATCAGAGAATGTGTCTGATATTCATCTGAATTATTAAAATCCCTCTTGAATTCCTAAGAATTCACCTAAGAATGCCTAGAAATAAAGACCTTCCCTAATACTGCTGAGTGTTTTACAGACTTTTCAGTCTCAACAGAAAGGTAACAAATGGAGAAGAGTAGGTTAAGAAACTTAATGCCGAAGATTGGAAAAGTAAGTGAGAATCAGAAAAGAAGATAAAGTTTCTCTGAAATAACGATACTGAAAAAGTAAAATTTAATTTACCCATGTGCATTAAAAAAATGCAGTTGCATGCAAATTATTTCATTTGTATTATTTGAGAGGTTTAACTCTCCCTTAACACAGTAAAACTGTTTATACTCTGTACACATACACATTTAGTAATCTTTTGGTAGTAACTGCTGTAGTCAATATTAGCATATGATTCACTGAATTCTTGCACTATTAATTGTGGGAAAATTACAAGAATCTGCTAGTTTGCAAAATAACTCACTGAATCTGTGAAAAGCATCACATTCTTTGGAATTTCGGAACGTTGAATAGTTCACTCTTACTATATGAAAATAACTCATGTTTCTTATGGGTATAAAAACACTTTTTTAAAAAAAAGACTTTACTTTTAAGTAATCTCCACAACCAATGTTGGGCTCACAGTCACAACTCCGAGATCAAGAGTTTCATGTGCTACCAACTGAGGCAGCCATGTACCCCCAAACCCCTTTTTACTGTATCTTCATTAATTTTCAGTCCATACTGGTCAAGCTTCTCCACCCCCATCTTTCCCATCTTTAAGTCTCATTTTTTAATGTGTCTGTTTTTAGTTAGGAGGCAGAATGAATTTTTATTTAAGAGATTTAACATTCTATAAGAAGTCTACTGGATTTGCTGGATATTTTAGGAAGATTAAAACCTAGTTATCTTTCTGTTGCTCTGTTAATATTTAATCAGCTTGTAATTCATGTTGTAACATACAATTTGAATAAGAATATTTTTGCAAAGTCACTTCCAAGTGTCAAATATACTTATACATTAAAAAATTGGTTGAATCACCATCAAAAAGTTTAAACCTGGAAACGAGAACTGTTTTCTTCATTTTAAAGAAAAATATACATTTACTTCGGCCTTAGAATATTTGTTGTCAAATAGTGTTGAACTCTTTTAGTTTTTATTGTTAGGGAAACATTTTCTATTTACTCATATGTTAAAATCTTCTAGTAAATTAGTATTTTTATGCCTCTACACTACCGCCATTCTCTTTATGCTTACTCTTAGCATTTTTGGCTCAATTCTCAGAGGACTGAAAGTATGTTCTTTCTCTATTTCTTGCAATTTCAAGGCTACTGCTTTTTGGAGTTTGAGGTGGCCATTGTTTACCTATTAACAAAAGGCAGCCTGTTTATCATTCTATAATACCAAGTGTGCTAGCTAATATAATTAGAAATAGGAGGCAAACATAATTTCAACAAATACGCATTTTTTTTTGCACAGTACAGATTTTTAAAAACATGGTATTAGCAACTTTTTTTTAGCATACTGATGACCACTGCATTGTCAAAGTTTAGAAGATGTTTGGCATTCTTCAAGCAGTGTTTCAGTAATTAACTTTCTAAAATCTTGATCCACGTAAAACAAGAAAAGGCGATTAGTGGTGAAAAGGACTTCAAAAAGCTTCTTGTAATTGAAGTAACTGTTCGTCTGACTGGTAAGGCACATTGATTTTCTGCTCAACCATAAGCAGAAATACTTTGAGGCCAGGTTACCCAAGGACCCTGGAAGGGACCTTGAGTAAAAGTCATTATTAGGAACTTTGCCTTTGAGTTTACAACCAATTCATAAATAGCCCAAATACAAACAGACTCAGGCCAGGATCTCAGCTTGGAAGGTACTTTGGGAATGTGTGGGGAGGAAGAAAACAGGCAGAGGTTTTGATCAACAAGAATTTGGATGTCTGACCCAGTTAGTATTCTAGACCTCCCCCTCCCAACCTGATTTTTTTTTTTTTAAACTTTGTTAGCAATTCTGTCAATTAGAAGTTGATGGGAGTAAGAAGGCAACTGCTTAAAAAGAATGCAGCCCCTCTATGAAGTTAAAAGACTCTCAGGTAATCAGAATTCATTCAGTTGGACTGCTTTCTTCTGACCATCGGCCTGAAATGCCTGGAACTGGAGTTAAGTCATTTTGGAGCAAGCAGCATGCTGGCAGGCTGAGATGGGATGGGTTACCACAGAGGGGGGTTATAGGACATGGAGCCCGGGGCATCTGGGGAGAAAAACACAGAATGGTGGATAGATGCAAAGGACCTTAGACCACATCATAGACACAAAAAAGGAGGAAGTAGTTTCTCTTCTCCTCTTACGTTATGGGCTGCTTTGCCTGGATCCTGTTCTTGGGACCATCACCCAATCAGATGTAATAGATATTGTAACTCAGTCACGAATTAAATTGGGTTTACTGAGTTCACTTGGGAATCTAGCATTGTGTTTTGGGTGAAAGGAAATATATTCTGAGTTTTAAACAACCAATTTACAAGTGAGCATCTGGAAAGCAACCCATTTGTCGTTTGAAGATTATTCAAACTAACCTGTCCCTATAAAAGTCAGCTTTTGACTCCTCTAGGCATTACTCTCCGTGGTTCGTTTCATCCAGAGCTCTAGCTCTATCTACTTCTGGTCTCTCAACTATTCAATTTCTCATTGAATGTTACAAAAATTAAGTGAGGAATAAAAAGAGAAGGGTACATTGATCTCCATTTCCACAACTAATCAAATTAAGAAAAGCCTTTCAAATTGTTTGGAGAAGAGAGTGCTTATGGGACCTGTGTGACTTTTAAAAACAAAGGACCAGACAAATTGCATCAACTTTCTCTCCTTCCCTGGTCCATTTTTGCAGGTTTTTGAGCTTCCTCTGGGGGCTTCATGAATGCTACATGTCTAAGAGTGTTGCACAAAATAGGAGGGTCCAATAAGGCCAAAGTGTGTGTTTATTTCTACTTTCTAGGCATGCACTGCATGTACCACAGAGGGGAGTATATTCTTCACCAGGTGCCCAAACTACAGCTTTATGCTCTCTGCATCCCCTTGGACCTTTCTGGGTAAGTTCTGAAATTACTCTCCGTAGATGCGGCTGCTCTTTGCAATCACCTGGGAAGCTTTCATAAATCCTGATGCTTATGCCACAATTCCGGAGCTTATGACTTAACTGATTTGGGGTTGTGGCCTGGGTATCAAGATTTTTAAAAGCTCTTCAGGAGATTCCAATATGCAGCCCAGGTTAAGAACCACTGCTCTAGTCTCAGTTCACTTTGTATGGGAACATACTGACGTACCTAGAAATTTGAAGTTCAGTTTAGGTCAATGAATATTTATTGAGTGCCTACTCTGTATAAGGTACATGACAAACTTCGACACAGTCCATCCCAACAGTAGCTAAAACCTAGTGTGGGCAAGACTGGCTAGTGCAAGCAGAGGGAACAGGCAGGTATAGAGAGGCTATATTTTATATAAAATACTATACAAGGCCATCTTTTCTTCTTCTAGATTCAAGAAACTTGCTATAAGTTTTCAAAGAAAGTAGAATGTATTTGGGTGGGGCCTGGGGGATCAGAAAATAGTTCCCAGAGGCAGTGGCATTTTTAGATGGGCTTTAAGGAACAGCTAAGATTGCCATGGGTAGAGGCTGGGGAGAGAGAGTCTTCCAAGGCAGAAGTGACAGAGAGGCAAGGAGCTGGAAAGCAGGGGCCTATGTTAGGTTTGCTGCCATATTGGGTGTGTTTTCTGAGGAAGGGGTTGAAAAGTTTTGGCATCATATTGGAATAAGCCTTGAATACAACAGGGCAGAAGAGGGGGTACCTGATTGGCTCCAGGGAGCCACTGGGGGTTTGAAATTGGGGAAGAGTATGAATAGAGCAGTACTTCAGGAAGAAAGAGCTGACACTGAGATCTGGACTGGATTTGAATGGGAGAAATGGCAGGAACAGAGGCAGAAAGGCCACTTAGAAGTCTTTTGTTATGGTTGAAATCAGAAATATTGAGGGAAATTAATAAAGTAATGCAAGTCTGAACTGGAGAACTGCAGGGGGATGGAAAGGAAGGGCTGAATGTAGAAGGAATAATAGAATTAATGGGATCTGTTGATCGATTGGCGAGAGGAAGCAAAAGTGACTTGGATGCTTTTTATCTGGATCGCTAAGAATGTGATGGAGCCATTAGTAGAAATCATTAAACGAGGCTGAAGAATGATTTATGAAAGGGAAGATGATGAATCTGATTTGGGACATGTTGAGTCCAAACATATCCAGCCGAACCAAAATTTCTTATATACGTATCCCTCATTATAATTGACTTCTAATGGAATTCCCAAAGCAGGGAACTGATTTATTCAACACAGTGAAGGACTCTGCCTGGTAGGAAGCATATGGCATTGTCTGGAGACATTTTGGGTAGCCACAACGTGGGGATCAGCTGCTAATACTGCTGACATCCAGTTAGAGGCCAGTGATGTTACCAAACATCCTGCACTTTGCAGGACAGCCCCTGCAATGAAGAACGATCCACCCCACAAGGTCAATAATTCTGAGGTTCAGAAATCCTGCATTGACATAATCCAGTGTCTCCAATTTCAGGAATTTTTAGGTTTCTTATATTTTAGGTTAGACAGCGCCATCCAGTGGTCAAGTATAATACTCATCCTAATTCTCTGGTGAACACTAAAAGGCAACAGATAAAAAGTATTTAGAAAGCTAAGACATACAGAGGTGAAAAATATCCTTTTATAGGAGAACTACTTAGGGTCTACAGAAATAGATGTGATAGGAAGGTCAGGTGAATGACCGAGAAGGAACAATCCTGGAGTTAGAAAGTCCTCTTTGGGTAGAAGAGATTCCATAATAGAAGCCAACCCGGAAACAGAATATTTTATAGGATGCATTCTGCATGAAACGTATGCTGTCATTACAGTTGCCTGTATTTTTAGTATTGCTCCTGAATACATGAAAAAAGAAAACAAAAATCTAATAATATCACTGAATAATTGACTGAAACCTTTATTTCTTAGTGATGTAAGCTGTGGCATTTGTTTCATTAAGAAATAAAGATTGAAAATATTAAGATGATTTCAGAGTCATAAAAAAAATAGGGTGAAGAGAACTGGAAACTTCTATTTGATAAAGAATAGATTTCCCCCCGCCAAAGCAGCACTCATTATGCCTTACATCTTACCTCCCCTACTAGATTGTAAGCTCCTTGAGGTCAGGGACTGTGTCTTATTCATAAGTCTCTAGCATAGCATCTTATACAGAGTAGACACACAAATGCTTTTTTTGAGTGAATGAATTTATTTTTATATTGGAAGTCCTTGCCTTGAAGTGAAGAAAATTTCAAACCTTTCTAAACAACTACTATTTGTTCATTGGAGTTAGATACTAGCTGAGGGTGCCTGGCTCAGAGAACACCAGACACCTGCACACCAGGAATTGGTAACAGACACCTCCAATTCATTTCACAGGGGAGTCTGGAGCAAGCTGTGCTGTGAGGACCATTCCCAGGGCAGTTTTTGGACTGCTGTGTGAATTGCAGATTTCTCTATCTAATATAAGATTCATTTATCCAACAAATATCTATTGAATATCTACGCAGTGCTAAGCACTCTTCTAGGCACTGGGGATAATCGTAGTGAATTTAGTTCTAAAAATTGCTTAAGAGGCAGGTTTTGAATAGGTGGGTTAGAACAAAGATGCATACTCCCCTTTCCTCCCACTTTCCTGGTTAGCATGATTTTTTTTTAGCATGATGTTTTCCATATAGAAAATGCAAATTATCTGAAACACAGTTCATACCTATTAGAGATGTCTCCTTCCACACCCACTGCTCTTCTAGGACAAGTGAAAAACAACACTCTCCCATCACTTCCTTTCCTTGTTGGCATCTCTTCCTCCCTCACTGCCTCATACACTTCCAGCCTTTTGGGGAGAGAAGAGGGGCAGATGATGACAACTCTTGCATATTTTGCAAGCGGCAATGAAGCTAGTAGCTTTAAAAGTGACCCCATAGAAGCTTTCTTTTCGGTTGGTTTACTAGCAACCTTTTAGTTCTAGAATTTGGGGATGTATAAAGTCAGAAAGCAAAACCACTCACCATTATATCCAAAAGAAAATGAAGCAGACAGGCTAATGGGGCCTTGTTTTGGCTATCGAACAAGTGTGTTGTGCAATATTGAGGGTTTCAGTGAATTTTTTGGTATCTCAAGCACATTTTGGCACCTTAATACGTGGCTCAGTACACTCAGGATAAGTAAATCAAAAGTGCTTCTCCACATCTGTGAGTCGTATGGCACGATCTCTTAAGGCTAAGTAGAAGCTGATTAAATGAATCCATCAAAACTACTGCTACAGATTTAACTGATGAAAGGTAATGGAGACCTCCCCACCTTTTCCCTTTAATTGTTTGGTGAGTTAGTGATTCCTAAGTTCACTACTGTCTAACTCCTTTCAGTCCAAACATATGGCCCCTCATTACTCCTAATAGGGCATAAATATCCCTAACATAGCAGGGGACAGGGGAGCATGCTAGCTTTTTCCCAAAGCAGTGGATGACTTCATGACATCTTTGGTTCATCTGTTATCATCTTCTCACATTTTTGTTGGAATCTTTAAAAGGCACAGCCCTACATCTTTCTCCTAGCTGAGATAGCAAGAGTCCCCAGCTGACTTATTCGAAGCACTTCTTGCCACGGGTCCAGCAGCATGGGAACTCACTCAAATCCAGTTGCTTGGAAACCGCTGTGTCTGGCTTGTCCTCCTTCCCCCTCCACGGTCTGCCCCCTTACACAGCCGGCACCCAGACATTCCTAAAGTTCATCACTCTCCACTACACTCCGAGAAGAACATGAATACACCATTGTGCTTTCCATGGAGGAGAAGGCAGAGAAAATGTCAAGTCCTTTACTGGTGAGAGATCCGTAGCGACTGCCAGTGGGCCGGACCGACATGGGCGGTGGGATCTGCTGGTGCCACTGAGCTGGAAAATGGACCAAATAACATGTTACAATCAAGGGAATGCAGTCGAGTGGGTACAGGGCAGGGGTGTATTCTGTCCTCATTCAAACACTTTCTGTGAAATACATCTGGGTCTGAAAAGCATCATTTGCAAAGCACACAAAAAAAATCTCTCCTTCCCTGCCAGGAATAGGCAAACTGGGCTGGTGAACCTCTTATGCTCCTAATTCCAAATCCCACGATCTGGGACTATAAGAGTAGCTGTATGGGGAATGCCTGGGTGGCTCAGTTGGTTAAGCATCTGCCTTCAGCTTGGGTCATGATGCCAGGGTCCTGGGATCTGGTCCTGGGATCAACTCCCGTGTCAGGCTCCCTGCTCAGCAGAAAGCCTGCTTCTTCCTCTGCCTGCCCCTCCCCCTGCTTGTGCCCTTTCTCTCTCTCTCTGACAAATAAATAAATAAAATCTTAAAAAAAAAAAAAAAAAGAGGGCACATGGGTGGCTCAGTCAGTTAAACATCTGCCTTTGGCTCAGGTCATGATCTCAGGGTCCTAGGATTGAGCCCCGTATCAGGCTTCCAGCTCAGTGGGGAACCTGCTTCTCCCTCTGCTGCTCCCCCTGCCTGTGTTCTCTCTCTGCCTCACTCTTTCTCTCAAATAAATAAATCGATAATCTTAAAAAATAAAAAGAGTCAATGTGTAGGGTGATTTATCAAAATATCTCCTCTTACGTCCCCTCTCACTGATCTAGCATGGAGTCTCCCAGGGGCAGCGGCAGCGTAGAAAGAGCTGTAGGCTCTCAAGGGCAGGTACTTCAGAAGGCAGAGACAAGAAACCTGAGGTAATGGAAGCCAAAAGATAGGTCCAGGCCTCCAAAAGTACCTGTCCCACACCCTAATCACTAATCAGCCACTACCCATTCACCCCCTTATTCAGGTTCAAATGAGTTTATGGCAAGAAGACTGAAAAGTAACTTATGTGCAATCAACCATGATTCAGGGACAAAAGAGAACATATTAGAATTTCCATGTTCAGCAAACATTGTCTAAAGGAGATGATCCTTAGGCTTGAACATGCCTGAATGAACTATCCATCCAAATTGCTTTGTCCCTCCTATTGTGTCTGATTCGGAAATTTCGAAGCAGTCTTCTGATTGGGTTTCCAGGGACCTTGGTGTGGAGAAAGGGGAGCACCAGGTGGGGAAACTGAGTACTCTGGATCTTAGAAAGCTATGGACCTATTGAGCATACTTTTACAAACTGGACCTTTGTTGAGTTCATTATTTTGAATCAGTTTTTTTTAGATAATAATCAGTTTTTAGATAATAATCAGATTATCAGTGGGTGGATAAATCAAGTTTTGAAAGCTACCGAAGTGAGGACAAAACTTACAGCGATTCCACTGAAGAGCAGGCCCTCAATGAGGCCACAGTGAATAGTCAAGTCTCTGCTCCAAACCTCTTAACCAGACTATGACAGTTGCTTCTATCAGAAGCTCTATTTTAGGTGAGAGAGGGAAGCTCACCTGCTTTCCCCATTCCTTAGAGAGGCAGGAAGTGGTGGTGGTGGTGGTGGTGGCAGGGAGAGGGTAGGGGATTGATTTCAGCCCAAGTCCTCCATCCCCTCCTCCATTCCCAAGTTCTATTCAAGGAGACAGCACCCCCTGTTGTTGGTGCTGCTCAATCAAGACAGAGCCTGGGAGAGGTGAGCCTGGAAAACTGAACTGGGAAGTGGAATGCAGGATTGGGACGAGATTTATCAGTTTCAGGACTTATTGGTACTGAGTCTCTTAGTTGGAGAGCTATCTCCCTCTGACGTGGGGAAATGGATGAAATGGATAGGGGACTTCGCCTAGGTTAAATATATCGATGGCCTCTCTCTCCCCACCCCCTCACCAGGGGAAAGTACGTTAGAGTCAGCGTCCCTCACAGTTGAATTTCTTTTCAAGTCCAAAGATAAGGGAAAATAATTGAAGGACTATATATTGCCTCCAAATATTAGACCTAGGGAAAAAATAGCAGGCCAAGGCTCTTCCTGTATGGTACTAAGAAAAGGGAATTCCGGGGCGCCTGGGTGGCTCAGTGGGTTAAGCTGCTGCCTTCGGCTCAGGTCATGATCTCAGGGTCCTGGGATCGAGTCCCGCATTGGGCTCTCTGCTCAGCAGGGAGCCTGCTTCCCTCTCTCTCTCTCTCTCTGCCTGCCTCTCCATCTACTTGTGATTTCTCTCTGTCAAATAAATAAATAAATAATAAAAAAAAAAAAAAGAAAAGGGATTTCCTAGTATGTACCTATGAAGAGTTGGGACCTCAGGTTCTACACACAGTGACTTATTTGTTATTCTGGTTGCTCGTGTTGAGCCAGTAGTGATTAAGAAATTTATTAATTATTATTATTATTATTTAAGATTTTATTTATTTATCAGAGAGAGAGAAGGGGAGAGAGCGAGCACAGGCAGACAGAATGGCAGACAGAGGCAGAGGGAGAAGCAGGCTCCCTGCTGAGCAAGGAGCCCAATGTGGGACTCGATCCCAGGACGCCGGGATCATGACCTGAGCCGAAGGCAGCTGCTTAACCAACTGAGCCACCCAGGCATCCCAGAAATTTATTAATTATTAAATTACTTTAAAAAAATTTTTAAAGGAGAGGAAGAAAAAGAATCACCCTTTTGGATTAAGGAATGTGCCTTAAAAAAAAAATACCAGTTAATATCAAAAGTATAGAGAAGAAGAGCAGAGTACATTACATTACATTAATAAAGATTAGCTTGTTAAATTCTTTTGAAAATTAGAAACATAGCTTAAAGGAATGATACAAAAGCCGGCATTTGCCTCCTGGCTATAGACACATAACCTCCCTGAGTCTCAGTTTCTTTAGCATTTAGAGGAGGGTGACAACAGTTGCAATAATTGGGAGGGTCTAAGGATACCATTTTGTAAATTATAAGTCATTATACAAACATCATTTGATGTTATTATTGGGACAGCTCTCTATTATTAGTCTGGTTGTGGGATTGGCACCATAAGTATTTGCGGAATGAATTAACAGATGAATGGGGACAGGAAAATTCTGCTGCGTGGAGGTATGCTTGGGAGGAATGACAGGCAGTGGGGATGGAGTTCCAGTGGGTGGCCCATGGTATTAAGGAGACAACAGGCGATGTTGGATGATCAAAAACATAAACACAGTTAAACTCTGAAATAATTGTAATTCCTAACATTATAGGACATTTTTTTTTTTTTGAAGAAGCTTAAGCTCAAAGTAAAATGCAAAAGTGTACAAAAGCCCTGAGGCGACTAGGATGAAATGATTTTAAAAATCCATCGCTTAAGCACTAAAATGTAGTCTAACGAGTTCAGTTATGGAAAAATACCATACCTATCCTTAAAAAAATTGCTTTAAGCTGTCTATCACACACAGATGTTTAACTGAGGACATTACACCTACCATATATATCCAGCCTCGCAGTGCACGACACAATGCCAGCTTCATTCTTGGCTGACAACGTGTACCATCCAGCGTCGGATTTCTTGGCTGGCTGAATGAGGAGGCAGACATACCCTGTTGTGTCCTGGTGCATACTGGAGAAAAAAGAGAACATATCTGCATTGTACCTGGGGGCAGAGAAGGCCTTGAGCAGTTCAGGGTTCAGGGAAACTCTTGGGGAAAATCCAGCAGTACAGTGCATCTCCTCTCCTCCCTGACCCTAAGGGGAGGGATGGGCAAGTCAGTTTAAAGCAATTATCAAAAAATATATTATATGTTTATAAAAAATAAAAATAAATAAAAAAATAAAGCAGTTATCAAAGGCAAACTGAACAATGGAATGGAGTTACAAAAGAGCAGGTTAACCCAGTGAGGCCCAGAGGAGGGTTGACAGCCCAGGCAGAGACTCATTCTTGCCCTGCCCACTGCTCTCCCACTCGTGGGGTTGTTCTCCTCACCAGAAGGGCCCCCATTTGTCACAACCAAAGTCCAGAAAAATCTCTTTTCCAAACCAGATTGGACACTCAGGCATAGATGTATTGTTAGCCTGGAAGGGTTATTTCTTAATGTAACCAATTGGGCACGTGTAGGATTTAGTTTAATACAGTTCAGGAGCAAATTCCTTCTGTTTCATCCACATCAGTAGTTCTTACCCTTGGCTGCATATTGCAGTCTTGGATAATTACACTAGAACTTCAGGCTGGGTTTAATTTGCTATGTTAATTATTATTATTATTATTAACACCCAACATAGGGTTTGAAATCATGACCCCAAGATCGAGTGTCATGTTGTACTGACTGAGCCAGCCAGTCACCCCAACACGTTACATTAATTTAGAAAGAAGCATTAACTCAAGAATATTTTCTGTGCTTGCGTGAGTTTTACCAGAAAAAATTCTTGACCTATATATATGTAGACTTCTTAGATGCCAAAATCCTGTAAAGTTTGACAGCTACAACATCCTCTGGAACAAATACAGTTTACTGTGAAGAAATAAATCTCAGTAGAAACTTTTGTACATAAGCTGCTTTTGTTTGCTTGCCCCCTCGTGGTATAAAATCAAAATGGCAAAGATAAGGTTGATTAGAGGAAATCTAGCAAGGGACCCATTGTTGGAAACTGGATCCTGAGTTATTTTGAAAGTAACCCTGTTGTGATGGATAAAAAAGGAGTTACTGCCTTAATGTTTTGTTTTGCTTTATTTTATTTTAGCTTTTTACTGTCAAAGGGATTTCCTGGGTACTAATATGAAGATATGTAACAAAAAATATGCAGGATCCTCACAAATTCCTTATACATTTTAAACTTAAAAATTAAAGTGTTAACAAAATCAGAAATGAAAGAGGAGAAATAACCAATACCACAGAAATACAAAAGATTATAAAGGAATATTATAAAATATTAAATGCCGATATTGGACAACTTAGAAGAAATGGATAAATTCCTAGAAACATATAACCTCCCAATACTGAATCAGGAAGAAATGGAAAATTTGAACAGACTGATTACCAGCAATGAAACAGAATCAGTAATAAAAAATGTGCCAACAAATAAAACTCCAGGATCAAATGGCTTCACAAATGAATTCTACCAAAATTTTAAAGAAGAGGTAATACCTATTCTTTTCAAAATATTCCAAAAAACAGAAGAGGAAGGAAGACTTCCAAATTCATTCTATGAGGCCGCATTACCCTGATACCAAAACCAGATAAAGGCATGAAAGAAAGAAAGAAACTAACAAACAAGATATGGAAGCAACCCAAGTATACATCGATGAATGGATAAAGAATGTATGTATATGCGTGTGTGTGTGCATGTGTGTGTGTGTGTGTGTGTGTATACACAGAGGAATATTACTCAGCCATAAAGAATGAAACCTTACCATTTGCAACAACACGGATGGATTTAGAGAGTATAATGCTGAAAGAAGTCAGTAAGTCAGAGAAAGACACATATCATATGATTTCACCAATATGTGGAATTTAAGAAAAAACAAGGGAACAAGAGAAAAAGACAATCCAAAAACCAGACTCTTAATTATAGAGAACAAACAGATGGTCACCAGAGTGAAGGTGCATGGGGGAATGGGTGAAACAGGTGAGGGGAATTAAGAGTATACTTATTGGGATGAACACTTAGTAACATACAGAATTGTTGAATCACTATATTGTACACCTGAAACTAATGTAACATTGTATGTTAACAAAACTGAGTTTAAAAAAAAAAAAGCCCTGCTAATTAATCCTGAAAAAAATTAAAGGTTTAAAAAAAAATTAAGGTTTAAAACTGTAGGACCTCTATACCATGGCCTGCCTTTCAGGAACAAAAAAAGAATAAATTCTTGATATGCACAATAACATGGACAAAACTCAAAGGCATCATGCTAAGTGAAAGAAGCAAGATTCAAAAGACGACAGACTTATTTGGGTGCCTAGGATGTCCCACCAAGCTTGGAAGTCCCTTTGAACTCGGGAACGGGCCTGTACCTGATCCTTTCTCGGGTGAAAGGGATAGTCTCGTTGTCCTTCTTCCAGAAGAACACAGGTGGAGGCATGCCTATCACCCGGCACTCCAGCCTCACGGGGTGGCCTTCGGGAACTCCACTGTTCTGCAGTTTCTCCAGGATCACGGGTGCTTTCTTCACTTCTTTGGCTGAATGAGAGAAGGGCCATTCTTGTTTGAATAGTAAGTGCCTTGAGGTTCATGCTTCAAACTCATTACAGTTCTGGAACTTAGCAGAGTGCCCCCCACCCCCACCTCACCTCCTCTTCAGCAAACTTCTCATACCCTGAAGTGAATATCATTGCTTTTATAAAAGCTCTGGAAGGGATAAAAATAGGAATGAGGCACTCTCTTTTGCATATTGTGTGAGAGACAACACTCCAGGATCTGGGTGGTCCACTGGGCAGGTGGGGTGGGGGGGTGCAAATGTTGGTTGTGGAATTTAAGGAGTCTTTTTTATTCCCAACAGTAAATTTTGAGAAACAACAGATTTTATGTACTGAATCTATCCTTTTTCTTTTCTAGAGGAGATGATTTTGTAAAAGGTGTATTCATGTTCCCTCAACTTTTATTTTGAAGAAGTTTATAGCTACAGGAAAAAGATACACTTTAAAAAAATTTTTTTTTATTTTTTAAAGATTTTTATTTATTTATTTATTTGTCAGAGAGAGATGACAAGCAGGCAGAGAGGCAGGCAGAGAGAGGAGGAAGCAGGCTCCCCGCTGAGCAGAGAGCTCATATTTCCTGGGATCATGACCTGAGCCGAAGGCAGTGGCTTAACCCACTGAGCCACCCAGGTGCCCCTACACTTTTTTTTTTAAAGGTTTTATTTATTCAAGTAATCTCTACACCTGACATGGGGCTTGAACTCAAGAGATTGAGATCTGAGATCAAGAGTTGCACTCTCCTCCAAGCCAGCCAGGTGCCCCAGAAGTACACTACTTAAAAACAAAACAAAAAAACCCACTAAGTATGCTTCCTAAGGAAGTCTTTTTGGGGGGTGGAGGGCCAGAACCAGATAAGGCAAAGATACCTCATATTTCAGGATTCCAGAGTCAATATTTGCAAAATATTAGGGGGAAAAGTAAAAGCTTGCAATCAATATATCCTTGCAGGAAGAGCTTTTCCTACTCTGTTGGGTAAGAGAAAATTAAGAGTGAGAAAAAGAAAAAGATATATGGGGTGAGCAGTTACAAGCCTATAGAGAAGATAGTATGCTGAAGTCCCCTGATTTCCAGTAAGGGCCACACATGGGAGGAAGCTCAGCACTAGAATTCGTATATTCTGAAATCTAGTTCTGGTTGGACTCTTGCCCCGAGAGCAGGTATCAAGCAAGTGATGATGACTTGTTGTCCTTTTTTGTAGGCATTACAGTGTTTTGTTCATGTCGCCTTAAAGGTAAAGGTTCATTTGTTTAGTTATCAACTCAACATTTGCTGAGCACTGTGCATGTTCCAGGCACTGAGTCGGACATTAGAGAGACACAGAAAAAGTCAGAATGTCTGAGTTAGGAGATCATAGATCATACATGGAAGGCTGCAAGTGCTCTGAGGAGTCTCTCCTTTTCTAAGTGCTAAGGAAACGGAGGAGGATATGCCTTGGTGGTGACATTTGAATTAAGCCTTCTCTAAGGCTTAATTCAAAGGATGAGGAGGTTCCTAGGCAAAGAAGGTTATATTCTATGTTCCTAGGCAAAGAAGGATCAGTGAAGCAAAGGCATGGAAACTTGAAGTAGGGACAAGAATCTGGTGTGTTCCAATAGTGATGAACGGTAGGGCAAGTGACTTGAATTTAGTGTAGTCAATATACTAATTAATTGATTAACTATTACAATGGCTCCCATATACTGCATGCATATATGCATAAGATACTATATTGTGTTTTTACTGATAGGTCTTCGTAAGCAATGTAGGAAGTATGGCCCTTACTACAGTGAAGGAGAAAAGGAGATGAAACTTGATAGGGCAAAGGACTAAGGAATTCTGCCAGAGGTTGTGCTTATTTGGGCAATAACTTTAAAGGGAGTTATGCTTGGGGGTCCCGGAAGCCAACCTTACCTACTACGGTGAGCTCCAGACTAAAGGAATTCTGTCCGGTTTTGTTGGTAGCAATGCATGTATAGGTCCCTGCATCATGTTGAGTGAGGGGGTCAATGAGCAGAGAGTGGACTCCAGTCTCTCTGACCAACATCTTGTGGGAGGCGTCTGGTAGCACCGGTTGGCCATTGAGCAGCCACGTCAGCTCTGGGGGCGGTAAGCCACTCACCTAATAAATAACAGGACAGCTGAGGCAAATGACAGACTGATGACAAGCAGATTTATTTGGTGGCTGAATTCTTCATCCTTGTCTGGCACCAAGTAGTGAGAAAAAACATGGGATGGAGAGAAACCTCTCTGTAGGGGCATCAGGACAAGAGGGGCTGGGTGAGTGGCCGTATTAATTTAAATCGTATAGTAGTTTGACCCCAAATTCAGGGGATGATTATATTTTAGATTAGAATAAGTAAAAAATAAAAACTAAATGGATAGATAAAATAGGTCTGCAGAGTCAGTTTCACAGACGATATGTTGCTCACATACCTGAGAATCAGCGAGAGGCAGCCAAGGAAAGGACAGACATTAGAGTTCTCAGACCTTTCTCTGTGTTACAATCACTTGGGGAGCATTTGAAAATGCCAATGTCCACTTACTCTCTTAAGTCAGAATCTCTAGAAATGGGACCGGGCTGGGAATCTTTCAGGGGTTAGGGTGGAAGAAGTAACAATCAATCCCAAATATTATTTAGGCAGCCATTGGCAGAGTAAGAACCACCTGTACGAATGATTAACCTCAAGCCTTTACCACTTAGCATCTAAAAATTCCATAGCATTCTGAATCATTGTCTGGAGGGCAAGAGGTGACCTAAGTTTCTCTTCATACTGAGGGATATCCACGCTGCTCCGCTGAACAGTTTCTGGCTGAAGAATTAGAATGCAGAATAGCTAAAGCTGCTGGATGTTGGTTCGTATGAGAAACCAACTTCTGTTTTCATAAACCACCTCAGAGCCATCTTTTCCGGACTATAATTTTTTCAAAGCCTATATGTCACAGACACTCACTTCAAGGATGCAAAAATCACACTTTTGGCTTTATAGTAATGAAGACTTTCCCAGCACTACATGGAAAATGTCTGAATTACATCAGTTCCTTGGTTGTCTTTTACAAATGCAGGGTCAACTTGATACAACACCAATGTAATTTTATTAAGGTATAAAGACTTAAAATTTTCATTAAAATTTTTTTTTGTCTGGGATTAAATGTAATGAAAAAGCTTTGTGAGAGAAGAAGTGATCTCTTTCGCTTCCCCAGTCCCTCTTTCTCTAAACAAAACATAAAACAAATACAAAAAAATAAGTCAAACAAATGCAAAATGTGAACAGATCTGGAACCAAGGAGGAGGACTAGAGTCTACCTTACAGTCCAGACGACAGAGGCGCCCCTCGTGAGCTACCATATCCCCAGGAGCCTGAAGGAAATGTGGTCGGAAAAAGCGTTCCTGTAGGGGCTCTTTGTCTCTCTCTTGTGCTCGGGACCTTCCTCTACAAAAACAAGCAAGGTCAGGCATTAAGCACAGAAACCAATCTATAAACCTATAACAGCAAGCATTTACGCATGGCAATAGACTCTGGAGAACAGGTATTTTGGGGGTGGGGTAGGGAAGGAGGCTGCTGGACTGTAAACAAATGATAAAATAATAAATAATGGTGTGAAGCTTATGTAAAAAGCAAGGTGGTAAGCATCTCATACCCTGTAGGATTATCTTATGAGATCTGTAATTAAATAAACAGGCTTTAGCTTCTTTCTCTCTGAAGTCATTCTGGGTTAAGTGGCTCAGCTCCCCTTGCCTGGGCTTTGACCAGTTGTTCAAAAGTTTCAAAATAAACAAATAAATCAGTATTCAAGTCGAATCTCAAATGAGAGCCAACAGACAAGTCCTGTTTATTACCCAGAACAAGGCAGCTGCAATCCCTGTGTCTCTGAGTAATAAAATTTAACCTGGCTATAAATTATGGCAGACTATTAAAGATGATCAGGAACTTAAACTGGTTAAGACTGACCAACAGTAACAGCTGTTCTTGAAGGGGGGAAAAAAAATGAAGAAGAAGGTATAGTTGCAGCGGTGATGAAATACTGTATCTGAAACATGGGTCACTATTTTTGCTCCTTTGGTAAGTCAAATATAATTCACCCATGTCAGCAACTATGGAATGCTTTGCTAAGACTTTGTGGCACCATCAGACTCAAGAGGAAGCCAGGCTCTAAATTCTTAGTGGTTAGTAAAATCAGAGAGAGAGAAAGCCAATTGCTGTGTTAGAGTCAATTGTCATAGTAGGGACAATAGCAACAAAAATATTCAATCTATAGACATAACCATTAACAGTTTTTTTTTTTAAAGAAAATATGGTAATTTAATTCAAAGACTCTGGTTTATAAATTATTTGCACAGTGCTACAGATGGTCACAAATTTTAAGCCATCAAGGGTGTGTGACAGACCTGTGGGTCCCAAAGTTAATGTGCTTATAAGTCACATAGGGATCTTATTAAAATGTAGTTTCTGATTCAGTAGGTCTGGGGGGTGGTGCTTGGGATTCCACATTTGTAACAATCTCCTAAGGGATGCTGATGCTGCAGGTACAGGACTACATTTTAAGTAACAATTTGTAGACCCAACACTTTGATGCTCATTGTGGTAGGTGGGTGCTTGGGAGGGGCTTGAGAAGGGAGATTCTTACTGTCTTTACCTGTGAGACTGACCAGCAGATGTTAGTCGACTGCGAATGGGCAAACTTTGTACCATCAAGTGGCCAGAACAGCTGATTCGTCCCTGAAACAAAAATGAATTTAAAATAAGAGAATTCCCCATTTTTTTTTCAATTTATATAAATTTTTCTGGACTGGAACCCTTTTGAAACTTTTGGCCAACGATTATGAACAAGAAAACTTGAGGGTGAGGGATGAAAACAATAAAATATGACTCCTTAAATCACTGTTAATAGTCCAGGGGAGAGGGGCTCAGAGGGTTAAGTCTCTGCCTTCAGCTCTGGTCATGGTCCCAGGGTCCTGGGATCGAGTCCTGCATTGGTCTCTCTGCTCAGCAGGGAGCCTACTTCTCCCTCTCTCTCTGTTACTGCTCTGCCTACTTGTGATCTCTCTTTCTGTCAAATAAATAAATAAAATATTTAAAAAAAATAGTCCAGGGAAAAAATTCAAAGAACATTGTGATGACTTTTATTTTGAGCTGAGAAATGAATGGAACACAAATGTAAAAAAATTCAAATTCTTGTCCATGAACATTATCTGCAGCCACATGCAGAGACTATGGCCAAGTATTTTATACTTTTCTTAATAGAGATTTATCCTCAAGACTAACATTTTATTTTATTTTTTTAAAAAGATTTTATATCTTTATTTGACACAGAGAGAGAGAGATCACAAATAAGCAGAGAGACAGGCAGAGAGAGAGGGGGAAGCAGGCTCCCCGCTGAGCAGAGAGCCTGATGCAGGGCTCGATTCCAGGACCCTGAGATCATGACCTCAGCCAAAGGCAGAGGCTTAAACCACTGAGCCACCCAGGTGTCCCTAAACTAACAGTTTAATAAGGAGAGTGGGTGAATAGAAATTATAGCTCTACACTTTGTATTCTAGTAGTAGCTGAAGATATTTATTCTGTCATATCTTTTAGAGGAATTTTAAGTCTTGATCCTAAATCACATTAAGAAAAGAAAAGTGAAAAAAAATTAAAAAAAAATAAAAAAGAAAAGTGAGAGATTATGGCTTTCTAACTTTTACAAAAAAAAAAAATCATTCTTTAATAGAATGATTTATAGACTCTTTAAGAGAGTCAATGAGTTGATAAATAAAAGATTTAGCCCAGTACATCTGGGACATAGTGAACAGATATTTCTAATGTCCTTTGACAAAGGCCCAAGACTTGAGTGACCCATCCATGGCTAACTGGTCTTTTAAGCTGTGCTCTAGTTACACACAATCACAATGCTCCTCATTCATTTTCCTCAGCAATCCTTAGTAACTGGCACTTCTCAAGGTCTCATTCACAATGACATCAAGTGCTCCTTCCTCAGTGCAGCACAGCGCAGAACCCTGCTTCTCCACCTGGGGGTTGGCAGCCATGATAGTGTAGTTGCCATCATCATCACCGGTGGTGGAGTCGATGTGCAGAGAGCACGTCCCATCTCCTTCTCGCCTCATTTTGCAGTGCTCATTTCTCTTTGAAATCTGCTTCCCATCTTTGAACCAGTAAACCTGCAATAAAAGATAATCGAGAACATACACTGTTCTGCACATCTTTTGAGGATAATGAAGCAGGGAGAAGGGTGAGGCAATGGCGTCTCTGTAAGAGCCCCATCCCTTATAAAGCACATTGAAAAAAATATTTTTAAAAATGTCTGTGTAATAGGCTCCTGCACTTATACATATACAATACTTAAGTTAAAAATGCTGTATGATTTAAGATTGAGATAAAGCTTTTGACTCTTTCTATTGTACTTCATAATTACTTAAAAAGTCACCCCAAGGAATAGACATGTCTTCATAAACAAAATGATGAAAACCAGGAGCATGAACGTCCTCCCCCCTATATAGATAGGATAGCTTTTATCCTATCTAAAAGCTCAAGTCTTCTGCAGTCACAGATCTCCAGGTCTACAATAGCTTACTCTACCTGAAAGGATAGTATGGTTTTTTTATACCAAGTGGAAGGAGGCCAGGACTCACTGGCTAAATTTCTCGTCTGGCAAACATTTAAATAAATAATTTTTCATGTTGAGTTCTGCATGTATCAAGGAGATCTCTCAAAGGCAGGGGGTTAGAGTACTGGCTGCAGCTGTTCTCCTCCACATTTCCTAGTTACCTAACCATACATGATAACACCATGCTAATGTCTGTGCAAGTAGAGCAGAGAGATCCCCTACCACAGCCGTACCGGTGTAAATCCTTCCTTCAGCTGACTGCCAAAAAAATCTGGTGACTCATAAGATTTTTCTGCAGTCAGTGATAATGATACGACATTTTCAGCATTTACCAACCTGACAGTAATGATACAAATATAGCTACTTTGTGCAACAACAGGTCCTTTGTGGGTATTCAGTAAGTGTTAAATAAAAAGAAAAATATCAATTTAGTGAGTTTGGTGGTTGAGAGAATCAATAGCCCAAAGTGGAGGATTATGACTAAGTAGCTTATTTTAAACTTTTATTTAAATTCTAACTTACCCATAAGTCTGATTTATTTTGGGTCTAATTATTTAACGATCTTATCCTTGACTGTCTCATTTTAGTGAAATTATCTGGGCTTTGTTAGTTTTTCTGGTAGTGGTTTTTATTCCCTCTGTAGATACTTCTTAGAATCTGGTAAGACTTTCTGGAAGGCACTGTCTGCGGTTCTGTGCTGGTTGGCCCACCAGCTGGTCAACTTCTCTTACCTTTGGAACAGGTATTCCAACAATTTTGCAGGTAAATGTCACTGGAGAGCCTTCTGTAACCCGGAAATGCTTGAGTCTTTTGTCAAAGATGGGAGCAATACACTTGCCCGTGGGGATCTCATCATGTTGGATTTCATCATCTGATTCATCAACAGGGGTACGTTCCAAGCGAAACTCTATTTCATTCATCAGCCTCTGCTCAAAGCTTGAAATTTTGTACTCCTGTCAAGATGGAAAACATGTTTCAGTTTCAATTCTAGGGGTGAGAAAGAAGGTGTCTATCAGTATAATTTGAGGATGGAACTTTTTAGATTCAGATGGTAAATATATATCATGGAAACCCAATAAACCAGGCATGTTCCATTTCCAATTCCTCACCACAGAGCACTAAAGGAGATGCCAGTGTCTGTACTATAATCCCAAACTGCCTTAGTGAGTCCTGATTCCTCACCTTGAGTATGGAGCCCCAGTAGCATCCTGTAGAGAAATGAAGATGGAATGTAATTTCCATTACTACTACTAATGTCCATTTCAATATGTAGAACTTCCTATCTGGTAATATGGCAGGATAGTTTATCCTGAATTGCATTCGGAGACATGCCTGCATCACCAGCTTCCTGTCTCTACTGGACACTCCCATCTGCATACTTGGTGAAACCTGTCTTGAATAAATCTCCCTTGACTCCATATGCATCTCTCTACTCTCACCACAACAAAACCAGTTGAAATAATTTTGTATTTTTACAGGATCATTTGCTTGTCACCCAGTCTTTCACTAATGCACTCCAATTAAGCTTGTGTTCTCACTGTTCCACTGAGATTACTATTGTCAGGGTCTCCAAATTCACCAAATCCAGTTGTCACTTATCTGTTCTTACCTTACCTGATCTCTCAAGGATGACTGCTTTCTCTTTCTTGAAATATTTTCTTCTGTTTGCTTTCATGACACCTTATTGGTTTTCCTTCTTTTTCTTTTGTTGTTCCTTATCAGTCTCCCTTGCTAGTTCCTAGACCTAGGTAGGTGGTCTCATCATATCTCATTTCTGTATGCTGATGAGTCCAAATTCATATCTTCCAGCCTGATCTTTCCACAAAATTCATATACCTGATGATCTGTTGTACATCATAAGAGTCATATACCCAGCGACTGACTCTATATCATGGCTTGGGCACCCAAGGGGCATCTCAAACTTAGCATACTTGATTTCTGTCTCCCAGAGATGCTTCTACCCTACTCTTGCCCCCATCTCTGGAAATGGTGCCATGACTCATCTACTTGGTTAAATAGTTAAGCCAGTGTTTCTTGCACTATCTTTGGTGAAAACCAGATTTTAAAAGATTAACATATAATGTATTATTTGTTTCAGGGGTACAGGTCTGTGATTCATCAGTCTTACACAATTCCTAGCACTCACCATAGCACAAACCCTCCCCAATGTCCATCACCCAGCCACCCCATCCTTCCCACCCTCTCCCCTCTAGCAACTCTCAGCTTGTTTCCTGAGATTAAAAGTCTCTTATGGTTTGTCTCCCTCCCTGGTTTTGTCTTATTTCATTTTTTCCCTCCCTTTTCCTGTGATCTTCTGTCTTGTTTCTCAAATTCCTTGTATCAGTGGGATCATATGATAATTGTCTTTCTCTGATTGACTTATTTCTCTTAGCATAATGCCCTCTAATTCCATCCACATTGTTGCAAGTGGCAAGATTTTGGGGTTTTGATGGCTGTGTAATATTCCATTTGAAAACCAGGTTTAAAAAATGTCCAATGCGTAATTTTATAAAGTGAAATAAAAATGAACGAGTAGCAAAATGAAATTTATAAGACATGAAAAATTATTATATTCATAGGCATAAAGTTTTTCTGTCAAATTGCTATAAAAATTTCTTAATGGTTACTCTCAGTTTCTGTGCTTATGCCAAGGTGGAGACATGATAGCCTTCAGATTGCCACACATCCTCAGACCACACTTGGAGTTACCAAGTTAAACCCTAAATCTAGGACTTATCCTGAATTCCAGTCACTCCCTCTCCCTGTTGAATTCTATCAAGATTATATGTCACCTCCCAAAGCAGTCTTCCCAGTCCACTTCATGTAAATGAACTCCCCATTCTAATACTCTCCATAGTACTGGTTGCTATCCAGTATATTTCTTGTTTGTTTATTGATTGAGTGATTGAATATCTCTCTAAGGATTAGAATGTTAGCTCCACAAGAACAGAATTTTGTTTATCTTGCTTCTCACTGTTATCAACAGCACCTGGAATATGTCTGTTTCATGTCAGGAGCTGAATGAGTATCTGAATAATGAGCAAAGACAGGGATGACATGGGGGCAATCCCTTGTTCCAACTGCATCTCTGAGGACTCCAGAGCCCTGGCTCTGGGCTGAGGGTAAGACCTTCTGTAAGCGTGTGACTCTAGTTAACCACAATTTCATAATTTAGGTGAGCTCCATGGAGATGGCATTAGGATGTTCCTGAAATAAAATTTGGAAGCACATGACTGATATACATCTGCCCCCAGTCTTAGGCAGAGTGATTGAGTTTAAGACTCATAAGCTGTATTCTCAAGTTATCAAGTCACATTACTCTTGTCCCTTAGTTATTGTCTTATACATATTATCACCTAAATTTGTGTAGAATTGGAGCTTATGAAACACAGAAATACAGAAATCAGAGGTTCCTTGGTTTCAATTTCTTGAAACCAATTTTAAATCCTCCTCTTTTGGCCACATCTCACACTGGGTAAGCAAAATAAATCCACAGCTCTTTCATGGTAGAGAAAGTGATTAATCTCAAGTTAGTTTATTAATTTTTAATCAGATAATTCAAACCAGCTAAAGCAAAAAATTGTTCACGTCTATTAATTTGAAACCTAGTTTAAAAGTATTAAGACTATTTTCTACATTATAAGAGTTTTTAAGGGACGCCTGGGTGGCTCAGTTGGTTAAGCAGCTGCCTTCGGCTCAGGTCATGATCCCAGCGTCCTGGGATCGAGTCCCACATCGGGCTCCTTGCTCAGCAGGGAGCCTGCTTCTCCCTCTGCCTCTGCCTGCCATTCTGTCTGCCTGTGCTCGCTCTCTCCCTCTCTCTCTCTGATAAATAAACAAAATCTTAAAAAAAAAATAAATAAGAGTTTTTAAAAAGTTAACCATGAAAGCTTTCAACTTTCTACCTATTAGGTTGAATAATATGAAACTGATATTTTTGTAGGTCAAAAGTGTAGAATTTCATAGATTCAATCTAATACTTCACAATGACTATATTTTCCATAAAGACAATAAATGTTCTGCCAAATTTGAAATATTTCTTAGTTTTCCAGTTTAAAATCACATGAAGAATATGTATTTCTTCTTTCTTAAATTGCATTTATGATTCTGAATATATATTATTTTTCTTTTTAACACATTTGTTTATTTTCTGAGATATTTAGGAGTAAAATCAATGAGCCATTTTATTCCCTTACCATATGAGGTAGGTATTAAATAGAAGTTTTATTATTTTAAAAACTACATCCAAACAGAATAATTCACATAATTTTCAAACCTCATACACAGATCCTAGGGTTCAGGAGACAGCAGTTTTTGTGAGGGTGACAGGAGGTCTTAGCCTTTTACAGCTTCTCATCTTGTTTCATTTAAGGCCCCAAACTCCTAGTCATTCTATACCAACTCTAGCCATTGTTTTAATGGAGTCCTTGCTCTAAATTAAGTAGTCTTTCCTCATGCTTTTCTTATCACCTGACCTGTAAAGGATCGTAGCTTCCTGGTTAAATACATTGTCAGAATTATTATAGGGAGAGATAAATTCCTGGAATTCTATTTTGAAAGTATCAAGTAATTTTCCCAAAGAAGTGTTTCGTACATAGTTCTAAGTTATGATTACTCCCAACCTTCAGGAACACAGTGGGTGATATATATGAGACAATTCACATTGTCTCCGTGTACTCCAAACTTGATTTTACCAACTTGGGGTCTGATTTTACAGAATTTATAAATGTTTGAATTGATTTGATCCAAGGAACTACAGAAGCAATATGATGAAAATATGCACACTTTGTTTCACTATGAATGTATGCATGTTGGTTATATATTTACTATTTTATCAGTATGACTAATTGGGAGATGATAGAAACAGAACATTCAATGAGTTATTTAAAAAATACTACTGATAAGTATGTACTGAGGATATGGTTGCAACCAGATCTTAATTGGAAGGTTTTTTTAAATTTAAAGATTTTATTTATTTATTATTTGACACATACACAGAGAGAGAACAAAGTAGACAGAGTGGCAGGCAGAGGGAGAGGGAGAGGGAGAAGCAGGCTTCCCACTGAGCAAGGAGCCCTATGTGGGGCTCGATCCCAGGACCCTGGGATCATGACCCGAGACAAAGGCAGATGTCCAACCAACTGAGCCACCCAGGTACCTCTTAACTGGAAGTTTTTATGGAAGCCCAAGATGGGCTAGGTAACAGAAAACAAGTGAGCTGACAGATTAACTATTCTTCAGAAATTTTAAAGCAGTTGCTTACAGACAGGGTAGACCATTTAAAGTCCCCACCTCTGCCAGAGAAACAAAGGATTCAGAGGGGAAACAATCCAGTGAGAGGACTTTGGAGAGAGTTACTGTATCTCTGCATCTCCTACCTCCCCCTCTAACCCAAGAGTACCTGCCTTCACTTCAAGCTCAGTGAGGAAGATTAAATGGGCCCATTAGGAGCTACAAACAAGATGGTGAAGGAGTAGGAGACCTAACTACCCTCGGGTCCCAGGAGTTCAGCTAGGTAGTTATCAAACCACTCTGAACACCTACAAACTCAACAGAGGTCAAAGAGAAGAAGAGCAGCAATTCTAGGAACAGAAAAGTGAACACTTTCTGGAAGGTAGGATGTGTGGAGAAGTGAATCTGAAGCGATATACTTACTGTATATAGACCGTGGGGAGGGGGGTTGGCTTGTGGCAAGTGATAGAGCTTTTTTGGAAAGCTCAAAATTGGAAATTTAGAAGTTTGTTCCACTGAGGGACATTACTCCAGAGGCTAAGCAGGGGGTGGAGCCCTTGCAGGGACAGTGTGGTCTCAGGATCTGTGGTGTCACAAAAAGACCAGGGGTGCTTGAGTGCGGCAAAGCTGCCAGGCATCAGGTGGGGAAGCCAGCTGCAGAGGTGGAGCTGTGGAGTGGGCTTTTAGCTTGGGGTTACCTTAAACCATGATCTCAGGCACAGCTGGGCCACTGCTCTTCAAACAGGGACCCCACAAGTGACAGATCCTGGGAGACCCCCTTCTTCTTCCTCTGGGAGGAGCAGCACAGGAGCACACTGCAGGAATCTGCTGGGTTTGGAGACTCCAAGTGGGGCCGTGCACCAGAGATAAAAATGCTCGGTCACAGGCTGGGTGAGCACGGAGTGAGGCTAGAGACCAGGGAGATGGGAGTGATTGACTGCTTTTCTCTGAGGGCGCACTGAGGAGTGGGGCCCTGAGTTCTCAAATCCTATGGGGCTGGAGATTGGGAGGCCACGATTTTCATTATTGTCCTCCAAAGCTCTACAGAAAGTGTTCAGGGAACAAAAGCTACCAAGAGCAAAACTTCCCCCAGAAGATTAGCAAGAACATCCAGCCAAGACCAAGTTCACTAATAAATGAGAACTGTGGAACTCCAGAGCTAGGGGAAAGCAACACATAGAATTCATGGCTCTTTTCCTATGATTTTTAGTTTTTCAAAGTTAAATTTTTTTAAAATTTTATTTTTTCTTATTCTATTTTCTCTTAATTTTTACTCTTTTCTATTTTACCATTTTTAATTATCTTATCTTGTCAATACCTTTTTAAAAAAATCTTTTAAAATTTTCATTGTTATAGTCATATTCCATCCCTTTATTGTATTTAACCTTATTTTTTGTATACATATAGGTTTTTCTTTCTTTAAAATTTTGGGATACGCTTTCTTCTAACAGATCAAAATTTACCCTAAATCTAGCACATGGCTTTGTTCTAGTTTCCAGTCTGATCACATTCTTTCCTCTTTTTCTTTTCTTTTCCAACTAACTTCTTATCTTATAAATTCCTTTTTTAGAATATTTTTAAATTTTCATTTTTACAGACATATGCCATTCCTTCATCATGTTTACCCTTATTTTTATATATATGTAAGCTTTTCTTTCTTTAAACATTTGAAAGGCAGTTTCTTCTAACAGATCAAAATACACCCAAAATCAAGTATGTGGCTCTGTTCTAGTCATCAATCTAATATATATGTGTGTATATATATAAATACATACACATATATATATATACATGTATATATATGTATATATTTCTCCCCCTCTTTCTTCTCCCTCCCAGTTTCAGGTCTCTTCCAATTTGGTTAGTATATATTTTTCTGGGGTTATTGCTACCCTTTTCGTATGTTGTTCTTTCATTCATCTATTCTTATCTGGATAAAATGACAAGGTGGAAAAACTTACCACAAAAAAAAAAAAAAAAAAGAACAAGAAGCAGTACCAATGGCAAGGACCTAATCAATATGGACATTAGTAAGGTGTCAGAACTAGAGTTCAGAATGACAATTATCAAGGTGCTAGCTGGGCTTGAAAAAAGCATGGAAGATACAAGAGAATCCCTTTCTGGAGAAATAAAAGAACTAAAATCTAACCAAATAGAAATCAAAAAAGCTATTAATGAGATGCCATAAAAACAGAAGCTCTTACTGCCAGGATAAATGAGAAAGAAGAGAGAATTAGTTTTATAGAAGACCAAATGATGGAGAATAAAGAAGCTGAGAAAAAGAGAGATAAATAACTACTGGACCACGAAGGGAGAATTTGAGAGATAAGTGATACCATAAGATGAAACAATATTAGAATAATTGGGATCCCAGAAGAAAAAGAAAGAGAGAGAGGGGCAGAAGGTATATTGGAGTGACTTATAGCAGAGAATTTCCCTAACTTGGTGAAGGAAATATGCATCAAAATCCAGGAGACACAGAGAACCCCCCTCAAAACCAATAAAAAAGGTCCACACCCCATCCTCTAATAGTAAAACTGACAAGTCTTAGTGACAAAGAGAAAAACCTGAAAGCAGCTTGGGATAAGAGGTCTGTAACATAAAACAGTAGAAATATTAGATTGGCAGCAGACTTATCCACAGAGACCTGGCAGGCCAGAAAGAACTGGTGTGATATATTCAGAGACTAAACGAGGAAAATATGGAGCCAAGAATACTATATCCAGCTAGGCTATCAATGAAAATAGAAGGAGAGATTAAAAAGCTTCTGGGACAAACAAAAAATTAAAAGAATTTGCAAACACCAAACCAGCCCTATGGGAAATATTGAAAGGGGTCCTCTAAGCAAAAAGAGAGCCTAAAAGTAACAGACCAGAAAGGAACAGAGACAATATACAGTGACAACCACCTTACAGACAATACAATGGCACTAAATTCCTATCTTTCAATAGTTACCCTGAATGTAAATGGGCTAAATGCCCCAATCAAAAGACACAGTGTATCAGAATGGATAAAAAAAGCAAGACTCAGGGATATGCTGTCTGCAAGAAACTCATTTTAGACCCAAAGACCTTCCAGATTTAAAGTCAGGGAGAGGAAAACAATTTACCATGCTAATGGACATCAAAAGAAAGCTGAGGTGGCAATCCTTATATCAGACAAATTAGATTTTAAGCCAAAGACTATAATAAGAAATGCAAAAGGACACTATGTCATACTTAAAGGGTCAGTCCAACAAGAAGATCTAGGAATTTTAAATATCTATGCTTCTAACATGAGAGCAGCCAATTATATAAACCAACTAATAACAAAATCAAAGAAACACATCAATAATAATACAATAATTGTAGGGGACTTTAACACCCCCCTCACTGAAATGGACAGATCATCTAAGCAAAAGACCAATAAGGAAATAAAAACTTTAAATTACACACTGGACCAGTAACTGAATATATCACTCAGATATATTCAGAACATTCCATCCCAAAACAACATTCCATCCCAAAGAACGCATTCTTCTCCAGTGCACATGGAACATTCTCCAGAAGAGATACATCCTGGGTCACAGATCAGGTCTCAACAAGTACCAAAAGATTGGGATCATTTCCCGCATATTTTCAGACCATAATGCTTTGAAACTAGAACTCAACCTACAAGAGGAAAGTTGGAAAGAACTGAAATACATGGAGGTTAAAGAACATCCTACTAAGGAATGAATGGGTCAACCAGGAAATTAAAGAAGAATTGAAAAAATCCATGGAAACAAATGAAAATGAAAACACAACTTTTCAAAATCTTTGGGATGCAGCATAGGTGGCCCTGAGAGGAAAGGGGACCCTCCTACACTGTTGGCAGGAATGCAAGATGGTTCAGCCACTCTGGAAAACAGTATGGAGGTTCCTTAAAAAGTTGAAAATAGAGTTACCCTAAGACCCAGCAATTGCACTACTGGGTATTTACCCCAAAGATACAAATGTAGGGATCCAAAGGGCCATGTGCACCCGAATGTTTATAGCAGCAATGTCCACAATAGCCAAACTATGGAAAGAACCTAGATGCCCATCAACAGACGAATGGATAAAGAAGATGTGGTATATATGTAAAATGGAATATTACACAGCCATCAAAAAATGAAATCTTACCATTTGCAATGATGTGGATGAAACTAGAGACTATTATGCTGAGCTAAATAAGTTAATCAGAGAAAGACAATTATCATACGATCTCTCTGATATAAGGGATTTGAGAGGCACGGCTGAGGGTTGTGGGGGGATAGGGAGGAAAAAAATGAAATAAGGTGGAATCAGGAGAGAGACAGACCATAAGAGATTCTTAATCTCCAGAAACAAACTGAGGCAAGAGAGGAATAGGGTGGCTGGGTTATGGACACTGGGGAGAGTACATTCTAGTGGTGAATGCTGTGAATTGTGTAAGACTGATGACTCACCTGTACCCCGGAAGCAAATAATACATTATATGTCAATAAAATAAAAAATAAAAAATGAATGGACCCAATAGGAGAGCTTGTTTCATTTTCCACAGTGGGTTAGGTTCTGACTCTTGCCTCAAAAAGCTAGAGTGAGGAGTGAGGCAGCTTCTTGTCGGTGGGAAAGCTAAGACTACTTTGACTAGCATTCACTCCTGCATTGTGTCAGGGCAGAGGACCTGTGATGGGTCCCGTCATGCACACTTAGGCCCCATACAAGACAAAGCCACCGTGGAGTCAGCTTTCGTCTCTCCATGGCTGGGAAAGGGAGTGAGAAACAGCAGTTAGTAAAGTGGGGGAAGAGGGAGCAAAAAAGAGAGCAGCTGGCCACACTTCCCTCCCTGGTTTTAGGTTCACCACTTGTAACAGTCCCTGCGGTGTAGGGTATGGATAGGGGTGTTTGTGGGATCTTTTTTTTTTTTTTTAAAGATTTTATTTATTTATTTGACAGGCAGAGATTACAAGTAGGCTGAGAGGCAGGCAGAGAGAGAGAAGGAGGAAGCAGGCTCCCTGCCGAGCAGAGAGCCCGATGCGGGGCTCGATCCAAGGACCCTGGGATCATGACCTGAGCCGAAGGCAGAGGCTTTAACCCACTGAGCCACCCAGGCGCCCCAAGTGGGATCTTATTTTTGAATAAGGTTTGGAGTGTTGGTTACTACAAGGACTGGAAATTTTGTACTACTGGATCAAAACTGTATTTTGCAACAAAGTTACCATAAAACCTTAAATGAATTAAATGTGACCAAAACTATTTTGAGATTGCCTTATATTTGAGATTGCCAGGAGCAGGAAAAGAAATAATCCCACGGAATAAATTCAAAGGGATATCGGAAGAAAAAATTTTCTTTTAGACATATTTGTTTAAGGTACTAGGTATACAATGTTTAAACTGCAAATAAGCAACAAAATAAGAATACTGTAGATCAAGGAGTTTCCATGAAAGATTTCATAAAATATCTGGGAAATTGGAAACAGGAATGAGGAAACTATGAAGTTGTGAGCCAGGAGTATGTGGCTTGTTGCTAAAGCACTGAATCTTTACTTCTGAGCTGTTACCAAAGATGTATACCATCCCCAAAGCAGGAATCGATGTCTTTGCAACTAAGAGTTGGTTATCCCATGGATAACTACCCCGAATACACATAAATCAAGATTGTCATTCCAAGTTATGTCTGATGGGACTCAGATTTTGTAAAGAAAATTGCAAAAAAAAAAAAAAAAGCAGTACGTTTAAGTTAAATTTAGGTGCTTTCTGTACTGTTCTGCACAAAGTTTGGACTACTGATCCACTGTTGGTAGACATAGGCTTGAATTTCCAGGACTGGATTTATTTCGCATTCTCCATTTCCCCTTGCCTTAACCCGTTGTGAGTAAAAGCAGCAGTTTCTGCATTAGCTGCTTATAAGTAATGTTTGTGCTCAAAGGAGAGAATGTTTTTCTTTGTGAAGCTGACATTCAGTTAGCACCAGAGTTTTGCTTAATTTCGGTGTTTTCATCTTTTAAATCTATTGATCGAAGTGGATTATCGTCATACGGTAGTATCCACAATTAGGCATAATCAGAATCTATATAGTCAAGTTAGGTATTTTCCATAGATAAGCCACAAATCCAAAATTTTCTATTTGGTCAAAAGTTTCACTATCTAATCTGAAACTAATATAAACCCCATAGCCGTGTGCTAATTCAGCAATTATTTACTGAGTACCTATGCTGTGCCAGACACAACAGGGGTGCAGCGATGATTAAGACATCCACCAATCCGAGGTCCCAGGGAGATTGTGATTGGTGCATCCTGGTTAGGTCCACGGCAGATACATAGGGACACTTCACTATCCCAAGGTTCTACTATGCTCAAGGTAAGCAAAATAAGATTATTGGCTGTGTGGAGTTCTTATTAGAACAGGAATGGATGGCAAGACTCACAACATAGGATTTTCATAGAAGTTCATAGTAAGAGATGAAAGAGGTATGCTTTAGATAGAAGAAAAAAACTAAACAGCTTAGAGAAGATTAGAGGAACAAAAAGCATAGCAATAATCAGGTGCATATTTTTTTTCTTTTGTCATGCATGACAGTATCTGGGAACCACAGACAGTTTTAAAGAAGAATTAATTTTAAAAAGTATGTTGGGGGAAGGAACAGGAATAAAGAGATGGGAAGGTTTCCAGAGAAATGAGGTCAAGGAGGAAAGCTGAAATAAGACTGTGTGTGTGTGTGTGTGTGTGTGCGCGCGCGCGCGCACGCGCGCAAGTGTGTAGAAATTAACCGTAGCAAATATTTACTGGGTGCAGAAAATCATGTTAACTCATGTGTGAATTAAAATCATTGGTCATGCAACTATCATATGATCTCCCTGATATGAGGAAGTGGGGATGCAACGTGGGGGGTTTGGGAGGTAGGAAATGAATAAGTGAAACAAGATGGGATCGGGAGGGAGACAAACTATAAGAGACTCTTAATCTCACAAAACAAACTGAGGGTTGCTGGGGGGAGGGGGAAGGGAGAGGGGGGTGGGGTTATGGACATTGGGGAGGGTATGTGCTATGGTGAGTGCTGTGAAGTGTGTAAACCTGGCGATTCACAGACCTGTACCCCTAGGGCTAATAATACATTATATGTTAATAAAAAATTACTTAAAAACAATCATTCATCATGAAAAGTTCATTATTACATTTTGTGATCCTGGGTTCCTTTGACCTTTCAGATTCACATTACTATCCTTAAACATTTATGTTTTTCAAGCCACCGATATTCCACTGGTGGTGAATGATACCCTTCAAAATAAGATGATACAGTCTAAAATCTAGAGGCTGGACACCTCTCTTAGCTTGTCCCTAACTCAAAGAAACTTCACTGTCAGTTTAGAAAGCTAACCATTTTAATAAATATGAACATCTGAAAAGATGATACCTTTGTGTCACATAATGTTCTAAGAATCAATAAGCAAATGTTAATTGCTACTTAGAAATGTTTTATAAAATGAGTTAGAAGGTAAATGCTGAAATACTACAAAAGGGAAATGCAAAGTGGTAGATATGTCAAAGAAAACCCATTTTCTAAAACATTAACTGAGGAGTTTGCGTTCTGGGGGGGTGGGGGGAAACTATCTATAGTCAATATTCATTGTTCAAGGACCTCTGATTTATTTTCATATTCAGAATAATGGAATAAGGCTAGACCACATACATGTTCTAAGAGGTTGCTATTCTTCATTGGCTAGGAATAAAATAGGGCCAGAGAGTCCAGCTTTTGGACTTAGAAGTTTTCAAAACAAAATAAAACTAAAACAAATGCATATTGTCAGAAGAAATCATTTGCTTCCCCTTCCTATGGGTATCCTAATATAGGAATAAGAAAACTGATCATTTTGATTCCTGTGTCCCCAGTCTGCAGATATAGATGACTATCAACAGGCAAGTATTTCTGTATGATTGCTTTTCCACTTTCCCAAGCAAATTTTCTTCTTTAGGCCACAATACATTTTAGAGAGTTCTTTACAACATCTTCACTATCATCTCCCAAGGCAACAATGTGAGGCAGTATTATAATGTGGTCATCATTTTATTCCTTAAAACTTAATCAGTATCAGCATCTACCAACCTAATGCAAATTTTCCATCTTAGATCCTTAGTTTCCTGAATTGCATTTATGCAATTTATTTATGCAGCTTGGTGTTCTTACCCATGGCATAGAACTTAGTCTAGAATCAATTCTGTAAGTAAACTACCATAGCGATTCCCAGAATAATGATTCTCAGGGGAACGCTGATGCATGTCACAGATATTCAAATGAAGAGGATTGGGATGCTTTTTGAAACTACTCCTAGTCCCCACTATTGGCCCTGGAGTTAATAATGAGCTCTATCAGGTTTAGGACACTCAATTCATAGAAGTTCATGTTCACATACACTCACATTTCAGTATTTCAGGAGACAAACCCTACTTTGCCATGAACTGGGCAGGGGATTAGCATGGATCTACCTACAGAGCAACTATGAAAGTAACATCACAGGGCTTGTGTGCTAACCTGGTATTATTTTTACAGGGTTCCCAATTGCTCCCTCTCTGAGTTGCAAAAGACATCGGCTGACTACAGATCTGATTTCAGTGATATTTAGAAGGATTAACAACCACAAATGTGATGACAATATTATAGGAAAGGAAAGCTGCATCCGACAGAGCAACATTTATGGCAGCTTAAAGGTAATTGTCATAAAACTGAAAAAGGCTACACCGTTTTAGGGAACATGGGAAGTGTCTTGGGGACTAGGGCTCTAGTTCTAGTTCTACCACTGACAGTCTGACAACTGTGCCCCCTGTTTCTCGATCTAGAAGAAGGAAGGGAGAAAGAGTTGCCTTGGCATTTATGTCCCAGAAACATACCTAATTTGGTGAAATAATACATGAAAAGTACACTCAATTATAACAAGCTTAAGTGTTCTTCTTCAGTTCAAGCAGCACATTTTCAAAAGAACCTACTTAGTAAAAATTGCCCAACATATCGCACAATTGTAAAATACTGTATATCCACGACTGCACTGGAGGTGGAACCATGAAGATAGAAACAAAGGAAAACAGCATATGGGCAGGGAAATCTGGAGCCTTGTTTCCAGGGATCACTTACTCCACAATTTCCACAATATTTGGCATACAGTTTTGCCTGAAATCTTGTTATGTTTCAAAATAGATTTTTATCAGTTCCCATCTTGGGAAATTAACCAAGAGTTCTGTTATTAAAATGTAAACCTACATTTAAAAAATAACCACATGATGAAATGCAAAAATAAATGGCCCAAATAACAAAATACTCAGTCTATTTTTCTTTTATTTGATGCTCACTTATGGCTTTCCTTTTTCTCCTTCAGTGTGAGCACTTACTAGAAAACAAGGAGTTGTATGGGTTGAACCACAGGATATTGCCTATTAATGGCTATTTCACATGATTCAAGCTAACGTAAAGAGTGAGAGGAACTGGTGAACAGACCTCTAGCACATTAGATTGTAGGAGACAAATAAAGGACAATGTGGCATCCCAGCATTCCTTAAAGTCTAGATCTTCTCATATATTGCAGTATTTCAAAGATGTGATGGTATTTGCCTATACTGGGTTGAGGATTGCTGGAATGGTCAGCAAACTAGCTAGTCCTTCTCTTTCCTTAACATATTCTATTCTGTGTAAACACATATAAATAGTTAAACTGATTAACTACCACGGTAATCAAGAACTGTAGATCCATGTGGATGAGTTTCCCATATGACCCTTGGTTAATCTATGTTCTAACTTCTAAGAGTGCAGGGTCAGGCTCACTGAGGTCTGGTGACTTGACCATCCAAGGACCAAGTTAAGTGAAATGATATTTCTTATCATGAAATTCCAATAAACCATTGTGTGCAACAATCTTACCTGCTGGTTTGATCTGGCATCACTGAAATTCGTTTTTTTCCCCAAGTCTTGAATGACCGCATTCTTAGTTTCACGAATGTAATCATCATTCACCGGTTGGGGAGACTTTGTGTTTTTCTTCATTAGTCCCTGGGATGGCCTGTAAAATAAATTCACATCTGATACACCCATGAGAAACCCTTGCCAGTGTCTGAAAGCCTAGAAATCAGAGTGGCTGAACTGGCGGTCAGACAGTAGGAGTCACCAGGCACTTAGGGAGGTCAGCTTGGGTACCAAAGTTGAGCACTGCACAGAGACTCTGTGTCCGTAGAGGTGTTTTCAATATTTAAATTATTAAACCTGTAAGGTGTTCAATATCCATTTAGTGCCTCAGAGATAAGATTATCTAGAATCCACTAAATGAGAGTCCTGTCCCAGACCAAGCTATTCCCTGTATATCCTTTCTTAAGTGACATCTTTTACTCAAGAAATCTAAATGACACTTACACAGATGGTGCACTTCTGGGCAGCCCCATGGCATTGGTGGGAGGGATGGCAGGGAGAGAAGGCAAAACAGAGCTGAGGAAAGCCACTGGGTTCTGAATCCGGCTGGTGGGAGAGACAGGAGCTGGGGAAACACAGCGGGGCTGAAACTGGTTTCCACTGGAGATGGCAAACGTGAGTGGCGCTGGTGCTGGCTCTACTGGAGCTAGAGGGGGTGGCTCATTTGGGACGGAAACTCCTCCTAGAGATTTGTTTGACACGGAGGGCTGAGAAACCAAGAGGCTCTCTTTGCTCACTGTCCTCTGAATGGTTTGAGGAGTGCTGCTCAGGGTGAACACTGGCGAGCTGGAAGGGGACACAGTTGCTGCGGTGGTGTTTGGAGAGGGGAAGAAATGCTTTGGCCGGGCCAAGCTGAATGTCTGTGATGAAGGAGCCTTCACCTGCTTGCTGGGCATCATCACCGCCGGGGAAACAGTGGAGTTCAAAGCACTCATGTTGAAAGGAAACTCCTTAGGAGAGGAGGGAGATAGGTTTTGCAGCTGCTGTTGTTCCAGTAGGACTTGGTTGTGAAGCTGTTGTAGCTGACTGGAATCACTGCACAAAAGATGGGGAGAGAGAAGGGAAATCTGTCACTATCAGCCTCACCGATCAGAAAACGTCGAGACAGTCTATTTACAGTTCTATGCTGATTCAGAACACACAACCAGAGTTGTCAGAAATGAGCTGATCAATTCCTCATGAGCGGTTTCTCTTTCCTAAATCTGTTTTATTGTCGGCAAGAAGGGGAAAAGCCACCACAACGCACAACTCCAAAAGGCATCGCTCACATTGTATTCTTTGTGTGGTGACCTTGAAACACGGCAGCACAATTTTAGAATGTTTATAAATTAGAAAGAAGAAATAGAAACAACGGTCCTCTGTTGGGAATGCCCAAAGTTCTGACTGGAGCAGACTATATCTCAGCTTTGGGACAGAAAGCGGTGAGCTACGTATTGCTGTAAGGAACTGAATGCGTTGTATGCTTCATTTTGCCTCAGTTTAAAACCTTAAGAAAGCCACTGGATGTGTCTTGGTGTTTCTCATCCCCTCTTGACAACAAATGTTATAGATAAGGTGACCACATGTCTCAATACATTCTGGGCAGTCTTGGTTTATGACTGTTTTCCTGGTGCTTTTTTTACTCTCAAAAATGTCATGATTTGAATCATAGATTATATGGCCATCTTAATTAGAAACATAGCCTTAGACTTTTCTTGTTCCTAAAAGGAGAAGATCAAACAGAAAATATTTTCTTCTTTTGTATGAAACTGAATCACAGAAGCATTATATGATTTGCCTACAGTTTATTTATCTTAACAAAATGGCTAGTAATTTTTTTAAAAAGATTTATTTATTTGAGAGAGAGAGAGAGAGAGCAAGCGAGCATGGGGGGGGGGAGAGGCAGAGGGAGAAGGTAAGAGGGAGAGAAACAGACTCTACTAAGCGCAGAGCAAGCCCAATGAGGGGGTTAATCCTGTGACCCCAAGATCTCGACCTCAGCCAAAAAGAGTTGGATGCTCAACTGACTGAGCCACCCCGGTGCCCCCCAGTTATTAATTTTTTAAAAGGTTTTATTTATTTATTTGACACACACAGAGAGAGAGAGAGAGAGAGAGAGATAGCAAGAGAGGGACACAAGCTGAGGGAGTGGGAGAGAGGGAGAAGCAGGCTTTCTGCTGAGCAGGGAGCCCAAGGTGGGGCCTGATCCCAGGACCCTGGGATCCTGACCTGAGCCAAAGGTAGATACTTAAGGACTGAGCCACCCAAGTGCCCCTATTTCTTAAGAAAGAAAATGGAAAATGAAAATCTGTAAAAATCTTATGTGCATAAAGTTGTAAGGGCTGCTATTTAGAAGAATCTACTCTCAAATGAGTACCTACAGGAAGATCCACAAGGAAAACTGTGGTGTTTCAAATCTGCCATGGTTTTATGTTCTTTGGAAACATAGGTTGCTTCTGGAACATAGAAGGTGATCTGCTGAACATGAGAGCTATTAAAAATGAAATGTTCAGTATTTTCATAGCATTAGGAAAGTCAACACGAATGGTAATAAAGTTGAACCAGGAAGTTCTCCAAACCTTGATTTTTCTTAATTCTGGGAGTTTAAGACCTTTCTCCTTCCTTTCATTGACATTTCTTTTTTTTTTTTTAAGAATTTTTTTTAAATTTATTCATTTGACAGACAGAGATCACAAGTAGGTAGAGAGGCACTCAGAGAGAGAGAGAGAGAGAGAGAGAGAGAGAGAGAGGAAAGCAGGCTCCCTGCTGAGCAGAGAGCCCCATGTGGGGCTGGATCCCCGGACCCTGAGATCATGACCTGAGCCAAAGGCAGAGGCTTAACCCAGTGAGCCACCCAGGTGCTCCTCATTAACATTTCTGATTACAATATATGGAAAAGTAACTTTACAAAATAGAGCCCCGTATGTTGTCATATAGTTATATAATATGCAATCCTTCCTTGTTTGTTGATAAAAATTCTTGTTTTGACTTAAACTAAGAATTCAGAAGCATTAACCACTTGTTACAGTAACTTTCTTCTCTCTCTACTTTTTAGAAGTATATAAGCTTAGAGAATAAAGTAATATAGTTACAGATTAATTAAACCTTTTAGTTTCATCATGGATGAAAGATTCAGCAATCAAGAGAAGCAGAAATATCTTTGTTAGGTTATCCTTAGGAAAATATAAAATATATACAATTAATATTGTTTCTGTTAGTGTTAACTTTCCTAATGGTATGAAAATACAAAAATCTTTAGATTTTTTAATGGATTTCGTATTTGTCAGGTCACATTCTGTGGTTGCCATAGCCTGAAGACAATGCTGTATGGTTTTCAGGACATCTCTGTACAGAGTAGTCTACAAATTTTCGTCTTATGATTTTCCAGAATCCTTTCCTCGTGGCTACAGAAATAGAAAAAGTAGTCTATGACATGTAAGTAATCTCAGAAAGATAAGGATGATCGAAAGTGGCAGGAAGTCATTTGGTACTGATTGAGTCTTATTTTCCTTTAGTTCCCATTGAATAAAAACGAAGAACTATCTTTTTATTTTAAGTAAGATTTCCAATGGCATGTCAGCCCTTATCATTTAATGCAGTGTATCAGATTAGAGAGGGTCACAAACCTTAAACATAATGATATGTGAGATAGAGTGTTAAATTGTTTTGCTTATCTAAGATTCTGGAAAAATTCATTTGAGAATAATGTCTCTTTTTGTTGAACAAGATTGGTTTTTGTTTGTTTGTTTGTTTGTTTCTCATTTTATTAGTCTTGTTTCACAAGGGATTTAAAAGAGCAATTTGGATTCCCTTATTCATTACATCAGCTGTCAATGCTATTATTTGATGAACTTTTATTAAATCTTCTGTGTTAACTTTGCCAGGCACTATAGGAGAGATATACATGTCTGAGATAGCACAAGCTATTCAGGGCTCCAAAATCTTACTATACATACATACAACATAAATAACCACTGGTTATTTAAGAGAACACATGGAACTTACTTGTTGCTTTAATAATGAAGGTACAAAGAACAATGAAAGAATAAAGGAAGGGAAAATAAATTACAAAGGCATTCTAGCTCTAAAATCCTGAGTAACATCTCTAAAACAAAGTAACAGCCTGTCATAAATTGCTACAAGCTCAGCTGCTCTTTTCTTGTTGCCATGAAGATTTCTGAAGTTGGGTCTGTATCCAAGCTTTCTTTTATCAGCTTTCAAGCTGACACCAAGTTTTCTTTTACCCAGGCAGATTTATCAGCTCTCTTGAGTTACCTGAATATATCTTCTCCTTTGCCACAACACATAATTTAACCATGATGCTCAAGAATATGGTTTCTGCAGACAGACCGACTTAGGTCCTCATCCTGGCTCTGCTACTCATGCATTGTCTGTGTGGCTTGGGGTAGTTTCTAGACCTTTTCTGACCCTGATAGCCTCATAAGTAAAAGAGGAATAAGTACACTCTCAACATTGTTGTGAGAATTGATCAAATCACCGAAAACATGTAAGTACTCAATAACTGGTGGCTTTTTATTTTTTAGTTTGTGAACCACAAATGTCAATTTCAAGATTTGTAAGAATGAAAATTGAGAGTTTCAGAATAATAAAGATGCTTCTTTTTGTTTCTGGGGAACAAAGGAATCTCTTAGGGATTTTAGATGAAAAAGCTTAGTGACAAAAACAACAAAACAAACTTGAGATAGTGTATCAAGTCCTTTTGAAAGCTGTTTTGGCCACACAAATTTTGGGCCGTGTGTGCTGGAGCCAGTTCTCGATTGCTCTGGAGAGCAGATTGTGCACATCTCATTCCAATTCCCAGTTCAATGACCTTTCTTTAGTAGCTTGAAATAGAACATGGTGGGAGAAAATTGGCAAATGCTACAAATCAGGGCTTCCCTGTCTTTATCCGTTTTTAAAACATCTGCTAGCACATCACTAATTAGAATAACAAATTCTGAGTAAATATGTCTCTGCAATTGGCTTCTAGCTGTGGTTTTAGCAGAGGCTACCATGCTGGCTACACATTAGAATCACTCACAGAGCATAAAAGACAAGATAAAGACAAACCTCAGTGATTTAGGCACCATTGCCCAGAAAGTCCAGCAGCCCGGGAAAAGATCCAGGCCTAGTTATTATTCTTTTTAGAAGTAGGTCAGTGGTTCTTAAACTTTAGTGAGCCTCAGAAGCCTCTGGAGGGCTTATTGAAACCCAGATTTTGCCCTCCCCGCCCCCTACCCCCAGCTTCTGATTCAAGTCTGGAGTGGAGCCTGAGAATCTGCATTTTCTATCAAGCTCCCAGGGGATGCCAGCACCATGAATAACAAGGCTCAAGGTGGCTTTTGCATGCACCTGGGACTGAGAACCACTGCTCTAAAGAAACACTCGTCCCCAAAACCTAGGCTTTCCCAGTACATGCTGATTTTTGTCTGACATTTTCCCCACTTTAAATGTTAAATATTGTGTTCCCCTGGGTGTGGAGGGGTGTGTGTAGGGGGTGGGGCAGAATGATAAATTGTGGTAACCCAGACTTTCCAACTTTAGACCAGTAGTTTCCAAACTGGATGAATATTAAAATATCTGTGGAGGGATTCTGATTCAGTTGGGATAGAAGACATAAATATTTTTTAAAGGCTCTACCTTTCATTAGAGAGTGTAGCCCGATGAAGAATCACTGTTCTAGACAGCTTGAATTCAAATTGAAAATCTCAAAGTCTGAATTATCCAGGCTTTGATGATACAATGTTTAAAAATGACAGTTTTTGTTTCTGTTGCAGTTTTAAGATCTATAAGAATTATGTCTATTTTTCATGTGAGTGGCAAGTTGAGAGAATAAGCAGAAAATTGTGCCCTCAAGAAGATTATTCAGAGAGTCAATATATTGTAATGCAAAACCTAGAAGATTAAAAACAATGAGGTCAAAACCAGTAAGAAAAGGCTGTTAGAAGGGCGCCTGGATGGCTCAGTGGGTTAAGCCGCTGCCTTCGGCTCAGGTCATGATCTCAGGGTCCTGGGATCGAGCCCCGCATCGGGCTCTCTGCTCGGCAGGGAGCCTGCTTCCCTTCCTCTCTCTCTGCCTGCCTCTCTGCCTACTTGTGATCTCTGTCAAATACATAAATAAAATCTTAAAAAAAAAAAAAGAAAAGGCTGTTAGACATATGGGTTCACAAAGGACTGCTGTGTGTGTTGTGTGTATGCATGTGCACATGTACATATATGTTCATCCCTCTACTAATACAACCTATAGACACAATTAAGAGAAAACTTAGGGAAGGCAAAAGAGATTAAAGAATTATATAGCACTGAGGGCTGGATTTGTAGAGCGTGTCACTGCATAGTTTAATAAAATATTATATTCATTGAAAGTCTGATGTGGTGGATGCTGCTGGCTGACTGCTTAATTCTTCCCTTTGTGAAAGAACTTGATTTTATTCATGGAGGCAACATCTACAGCCAAAGACTACACTTCCTAGTCTCCTTTACACCTATTATATACCGTGTGACTAAGTTCTGGCTGATGAGATACAAACACAAGATTTTTGGGTAAGACCCAAGAAGGCTCCTTAAAATGAGTCAGACATCAGGCCTTCCACCCATTTGCCTGTCCAGCAGCTTGAAATCAGACATGATGACTAGACCACCATCAGCCATCCCTGACCAAGAGGAGACCTGGAGAGGAAGCCAGTGCTCAAGAGGCATAGTGGAAAGACAAGAGACTGGGTTGTCTCTTGTCAACTGACTGTGGAGCCACTCTAATGGCCTCAGACTGCCCATCTAATTCCTTTATTTAAGAGGAAAAACCCTCATATGTTTAACCCACTGTTTGGGTTTTCTGCAACACAAAGCTAAACTGAATCCTAACTGATATACCTAATCATCCCTGAACAGTCCTTGGGTAAGAGGAGGCTCTATAAAGGAGGCAGTTCCCAAGGAAATTGTTTTGGATTACCTGTTCCCAAAATTCCCTTTTCTTTTTTTTTTTTTTTTTTTTTTAAATTTTATTTATTTATTTGACAGAGAGAGATCACAAGTAGGCAGAGAGGCAGGTAGAGAGAGAGAGAGAGAGAGAGAGGGAAGCAGGCTCCCTGCTGAGCAGAGAGCCCGATGTGGGACTCGATCCCAGGACCCTGAGATCATGACCTGAGCCGAAGGCAGCGGCCCAACCCACTGAGCCACCCAGGTGCCCACAAAATTCCCTTTTCTGTGAAATCCCCCACCTCACCGTCCTTCATAGTTCTGATTTGATCCATTTGACTCTTCTTTCCTCCAAACATAAATCCTCTGCATCTGACCAGCTGGTATTTGGAATTGAGCTGCTATGAATGACTTAATTAGCAGTGGAACTTGACACAAATTGTAGAATGGGACATGCCATGATGGGCCAGGTGTGAGGTGATGAGTCTTCAAAGAGGGAAGAGTGGAGAGGATATGCAAAGAAGAAACAAGGTGGTGCTCCAGACAGAGAGTGAGTGGGGGACAGAGGCTTGGGGTATCTTTCTCCAGGCAGGACCTGGCTGCCTTCACGTTCCCATTCCTGTGTATTTCCCTACAGTAACCACTTTTTTACTTCAGTGGATTCCTATTTCCTGTGACCAGAAGAACTTTCAGGGGACAGAGACATTTTTGGATGTGGTTTTCCAAGAGGCATGCCTCATAATATTTAATTTTATGCTCAGGATTTTGCCTGATGTGATAGTGAGACAAACATAAAACTAAATGACCTGAGGATCGCTGGGGGGTGGAGGAGTGGGGATAGGGTGGTTGGGTTATAGATATTGGGGAGGGTATGTGCTATGGTAAGTGCTGTGAAATGTGTAAGACTGATGATTCACAGACCTGTACCCCTGGGGCAAATAATACATTATATGTTAATAAAAAAAACTAAAAAAAAAAAAAAACCTAAATGGCATCCCCTGCTTCCATTGAACACTTGTGTTCTGCCCTGAGAAACGCATGATGGGATCACTGCTACTATAGATTTTAATTTTGACCTTTAAAGGTTTATGTAATTATAAATATAATTTTTATAACTTTGATCCAACAGAACATAGTAGTAGTAATTTCATGTTCTGTGTTTGCTTTATTATGGATGAACTTTAAACATTGCAATATGGCTCCAATGGAGGCTCCCTAAGAGGTTAGGGTGACATCACATCAGGCCCCAAGGTGAGTCTGAAAATTATGGCTCCTCATTCTTTCATCCCTATTATATTATACGAAACCTAATGTGTTATTATAGCATATCTAGTCACAACAAAGAAAGGTCAAAAAAGTACTAGATATCTTTTCCATAATGACTACAAGAGCTTTAGCTGAAACAGAAATGGGAAACATAAGGAAGAAATTATAGATTATGAGGATTATTAGATTCGAGAAAGGGCTCTATAAGAAGAGTACAGAAGGGCTTCATTTGGAGGCTCTAATGTTAGACAAACATCTTTATCCGCTAGTTTAGGGGTAACATCAAGAATAACATTTTTCAGAGGTAGAATATTTAACAGTAAGGATAGTAGTGAGAGTACACTAATGTTGTTGTAAGGATTTATGGTTTGCAAAGGATTTAAATTGTTTCTTCTCTTTCTGTTTTTAGACCCCCCCCCCCTTTTTTTAAAGTAGGCTCCACACCCAGCATGGAGCTCATTGCAGGACTTGAACTCACAACTCTGAGATCAAGACCTGGACTCTTAACCAACTGAGCCACTCAGGTATCCCATTCAGCCCCATTCGTTTTGTTTTATAATTCTTTTATTTTTTTTATAAACATAAAATGTATTATTAGCCCCAGGGTTACAGGTCTGTGAATCGCCGGTTTACACACTTCACAGCACTCACCATAGCACATACCTTCCCCAATGTCCATAACCCAACCACCTTCTCCCTAACCCCACCCCCACAACCCTCAGTTTGTATTGCGAGATTAAGAGTCTCTTATGGTTTGTCTCCCTCCTGATCCCATCTTGTTTCATTTATTCTTTTCCTACTCCCGAAACCTTCCATATTGCCTCTCAACTTCCTCATATCAGGGAGATCATATGATAGTTGTCTTTCTCCGATTGACTTATTTCGCTAAGCATAATACCCTCTAGTTCCATCCACATCATCGCAAATTAGCCCCATTATTCTTAAGAATAATGGGCAGATTCAGAGAGGCTCAGAGGCACCCTTGGTCCTGTTTTAATTTTTACTTACAGTTTGGGTTTGGCCAGAACTGGAGGGGGTTCTTTGATGGGTGAAGAAGGCTCAGGGATTTTTGCTGCCTGTCCATTGAATCTTTCCGGGAAAGAATCTGGCCTGGTCTGCTTGGTGGTCACCACACCCTCCTCAGAAGATGCTTCACTTCCTTTGTCATCTTCAGGCAGGTTGAAGTGCACACGGAGCCCAATCCTGGAGCTGGACCGGGGCTCATTGTGGTTCACCAGAACTCCTTCAAGTTTGGGTTTAGGGGCTTGTTCCACAGAAGGGGGCTCTGGGTTGGGTGGGGATGGCTGTTGCTCAGTAACAGCCAGGTTGGTGGTGGAATTGGCCGAGTGAAGAGACCCATTATTTCTGAGGTCTTCGTTTCCTGAAAGGACAATAACAGGACCTGAGCTGTTAGCCTCACCCAGTAAGACTGAGACAGGATTATAACTGAGAGCTGGGCCATGGAGCCAACCAGATGAGTATGTAATGGGAGAATGCTTGTCAGAAACAGTGACCATAATCTGGGGCATTAAAGAATGGTGAGGATACAGGGGGGAAAACAATCTAAACTAAAAACCCAAGTACTGGTTTGGAAAGAATATTAGAAGTGTATAAAACACCAAGGGGATGTTTTCTTAAGGACTACAAGAGATAGCAGCAGGGTCATGGGTGGTGGTCATAAATGCAACAAGAAAATGAAAATTGGATATTGTTCCACAGTCTAGACTGTTCTGGCCTTCCAGGACCCTTACCTCTTACATCGAGCTGTGCAATGCTTGACACCGTGCCGTATTTGTTGCTTGCTGTACATGTGAAGCACCCAGAGTCTTCTGCAAACACCTCAGCAATGACCAAAGTACAAATCTCCTCTAAATGCCAGTAAAACAGAACAGTTACTGACTTCATTGTGGAAATGGAATTATAAAGTTTACTGATATCAGATAAGGATTCTATAAAGGTCAATATAAGAAGTTGATTCTATGAGTTGTTTGAAAGTAATCAGTCTAAACAATTATCTGATTGGACTGGCTGATGATCAGGCTCACTGAATCAAAGATGTACAACAGAAAACTCCACATTGACTATTGGCAAGAGGATCTTACAATAACAAAATATCTTAATAAATTGTGAATTCCCGGATCATCTTCTGTTTTTATGTCATCAGTCCAGATGATAAAAATAGAACTGAGAAACAGTAAACTTAAAAAAATCACAAAAACAAATTAGGAGTTAAAGCAAAAGGAGATTTGTGTGAAATAAAAGGATTAATAAAACATTTTTAAATCTAGGGATTTCACTATGTCTGTGGGGAACTTTTCCACTGAGGTCATTTAAAATGAAGGCCACAATTTAAAACTGGGCAAGAAATATTTTGCTGTGCTAATAGTAATTAGCTGATAGAGTAATTTGAAATTTCAGGTGAAAAAAGAGTGAAAAACATCTTCTCTTTTGCAATACTATGGTAATTCTTACGGATTATTTCAATAGACAGCATGAAACCCCTTTGAATAATGACAAGGGTTATTTGCCATTATTCAAATAATGATTCCATCATCATGGAATTGATTCCCAGATTAAACCATGTGATTATAGCCTAAAATTATTATAGTTAGATATTCCTTGACATGAAGAGAGGTATAGGACAGTAGCATTATCACTCAGTGGACTTGACATGAAAAACAAAATTAACAAAAGCATTGGTGTATTAGGAGGGACTCACTGTTTCACGATAACTGAAATGAATTAGCTGGCCACCTTCTAGGCAACCTGGACCAGAGGCCACAGCAGACAGTGCTGAGTACCTGCTCCAGAGCTCTTCACCCTCCTTCCTCCTTCCTAATAGAATTCTGGCTTGGTCCACCCTCCTTGGAGAGGTCACATGCTTCAAGGCAACTTGGCCTCTCCCTCTCCCGGTCTCAGGTGGCAAACCCTGACTGGACACGCTAAGTTCTGTTCTTTCTAATTCATGGCATGCACCATACAACTCCAGTCAATGAAATAGGAGGGAACGCCTTTTCTCCTTTTTTGGAAGGAAGGAAGGAAAGTCTTTTGGGGAGTCCATGAGAAAGATTTCTTTGCTCTTAGAAGAGAACAAAAGAGTTTTGTTCCTGAATTTTGCCTCTGCAGTGTTGTCTGCGTACAACACTCAGAGCTGTGGCAGCTGTCGTGGGTAGATGAATAAAACAAGACTAAGCCTGAAGACAGTGGAATGGGAAATGGGGAAAAAGCTTGGCCCCCGATGATCTTGGAGATGTAAAATCACGCCATCTTAAGACATTTCTCAGGACATCTTGCTACGTGAGAAAATACATTTTTCTTAAGACTTAAGCCACTTTTAGTGAGGTCTTCTTCATTGCTGCCAAGAACCCTAAATGATAGAGAGGCAAAGTTTGGTCTGGTGCTTCTCTGTACTTTTTCTGAGCCCTTGGACTGTGCTTCCTTCTCTCTGTTCCCCTTCCCAAACATTTCTACTCTCAGCCTTCAACAACCACTTTCAGAAGATGATCCGATTAATTGATTCACATGACACTGTACCTGTCTGATGAAATAAAGTATTCTGTCTCCAAAGGGTATTTGCCTATACAAGATGGAGGAAGACCTCTCTGGCTATGAAATTTTAGATCACAGAGCTGGGAAAGGCAGTACTTGTTTTGGGAAGGGACCCCTTTTGAGTGCCTCTGAAATGATTCTGTATATGAAATTGCCTAGTGGAAGAGCCTGCTCTGGACAAAAGTGTCAAAACCTGAAATATTTTCAAGGAGAAAAATACCACTCCATTAGCAATGCAAGAATAAGGCTGCTCTGTTCTTTACTTATGTATCCCCAAGGCCCTACGGTAGGGCTGTGCCGTATGGATGGTCCGTGTCTACTTCTGGAATGCCTTTCCATTCAGTTTTAGAAGAGAGAATTATAATAATGAAATCCCAAATAATCATTCTTACCAGGGGCACGAATACAATCTAATTTTCCAGGGTGCTCACAAGGAAGTCTTTTCAGATGTTTACACCATGGTTTGTGAGTAATTTGCATTTTCTAGAGGTTAGAGCTTCACCTACCATCACTCCCATGTCACCTTGGTATCTTCCCAACCAAATCTAATAACACCATGGAGGTTTTATTGATTCTGCAAATTTCAAAATTTGATGGATAAGTTTTAAGACACATAAACTGTGGAATTGGAACTGATCTAGCATCATGTATATTGCTCTGCTCAGTTTTGGGAGGTCACGTGTTGGGGAAAAAAAAAAAAAGGGAGGGAGAATATTCCTAAGAAACATCCCTTAAAAACCAGGAACTAACTGCATTCATGTTCAGTATTGGATATAAATTCCAAATTTGCATGTGCTCCCCTCTTTTCCTTTTCCTACAGTAATAGCTAGAGTGGGTTGGAATCCTGCTTCTAAAACCTAATTTTTCATTTTTTCCTTGACACCAGTGTAACATCAATATGTTTTACTATTTATGTAAGATATTTAAAATCACTGACTTATGTATATATGTTTTTAATATATGTGTAATCACTGGTGCTAACATGTTACCATGCTAACAAAGTTAAAATGATCCTTACCTGGTTCTGCCATGGATCGAGGTTCTAAAAGAAAAAAAAAATTAAAAGATTCTAAGCATTTCTTTTACCAAGAGGCCATATTTTCATCAGAAGCTTCCTACGGAATTTCAGTCTCTTTTATACTCGTGAGTGATTTGATAAGGTTAATCTGTAAGTGTGGAGGTAAAGCACCAATGACCTTGATGGGGACAGGACAGTTGTCACAGAAGGGCAGCAAGAGAGCTGCTAACCAGATGTTGCCATATCTCGGGATACACCTGGATTCCACTTGGACACACAAAGCCTTAGGTGAGGAAAAGTGACTGAGTTAGGGATTCAGGAACAGCTTGCTTTTACTGGTACCGTTTCAGCTGTACCTGAAACAAAGTTTGTACAGACTGAGACTCATTCTTGGCAAGGGTTCTCACATCCTAATAAAATGTAGACTCTACCTCCTGCTCTAAAGTTTCTAGATCTGAGTAATTGATTCACACTACACTGTACCTGCCTGATAAAGTATTCTGTCTCCAAAGGGTATTTGCATATACAAGATGGAGGAAGACCTCTCTGGCTATGAAGTGTTTTCATAGAGAGCCTCAGGGTAGATAACAAAGGAGCAGATTTTTTTTTTTAAGATTTTATTTATTTGTTTGACAGACAGAGATCACAAGTAGGCAGAGAGGTAGGCACAGAGAGAGAGGGAAGCAGGCTCCCTGTCGAGCAGAGATCCCAATGCAGGGCTCGATCCCAGGACCCCGGGACCATGACCTGAGCCAAAGGTAAAGGCTTCAACCCACTGAGCCACCCAGGTTCCCAGGATCAGATTCTTTATCTTAAAATTCTCTGACATTCCTGGAAGTGTCTTCATGGTACTGATTACAGAATACAGGTGTTCAATGGCAGGCATTCAGTAAGAGTTGTGGAACTTAGGGGTGCGTGGGTGGTTCAGTTGGTTAAGCCGCTGCCTTCGGCTCAGGTCATGATCTCAGGGTCCTGGGATCGAGTCTTGCATCGGGTTCTCTGCTCAGCAGGGAGCCTGCTTCCCTCTCTCTCTCTCTCTGCCTGCCTCTCTGCCTCCTTGTGATCTCTGCCTGTCAAATAAATAAATAAATAAAATCTTAAAAAAAAAAAAAAAAAAGAGAGTTGTGGAACTTAGAACCTTCCACACTGCTAGAACTGCCCAAGTTTTTTTCTTCTCAAGTTTAAATGGTATTCAGATTATGTTATTGTTGCTGCTACTGTTAAAACCTGATAGCAGTTTGACTCATATATCAGTGATAAGCAGAGACAAATTAACAACAACAACAAAAAATTACAATGTATTTTATGACCGAAATGGGTCAAGGTGAAAGCAGTACATGATAAGAAAAAGAAGAATTGACCACTTGAATATATAAATAATTCTTACAGTAAAAAAGAAAAAAATCTTCAGTATGAAAATGAGCAAAGGATGTGAACAGGTAATTTAGAAATAAGAAATACAAAGACCCAATAAACACGAAAAAAATTCCATCCCCCCATTTGCTTAGTGAAGTACAGATTAAAACAAGCGTTCCAATTTTGGACCTATAAAATTAGTGAAAATTTTAAAAATCTTTCATATCCTTTATTAGTGAAGGTATGAGTAAAGGGCATTCCCATGCATTGGTGATTGTAATAAAATATAATTAGAACAACATGTATCCCCCCCTCATTTGGGATAGTCCTGTTTTATTCCTGGGATCTCTGTGTAATTATTAATGGCAATCTCTTTCACTCCCAAAGTCCCAAAAGGTCCCAAATTAGATGATCAATTATGTGATTATCCTCAATTTAGTTCAAACTTTTGGGCTGGCATTTTGGCAATATATATTGAAAGCCTAAAAATGGGTGAATTTATAGTAGCAATCCTAGTACTCTCTATTTTTTTTTTTTTGAGAATTTATTTTTAAGTAATCCCTACACTCAATGTGGGGCTCCAATCCACAACCTTGAGATCCAGAGTCATATACTCTACTGACTGAGCCACCCAGGCACCTCTGGTACTCTTTATTCTGTAGATATTCACAAATTACTTTTCTTGTACATGCATTGAAGCAATTTACAGAAGTAAGAATCTGTGAACAATTGAAATATTCAATAATAGGAGATTAAATAAACATAAAGTTGATTGTATTGATTTGTTTTTAAAGTATATTTATTAACACGAAAAGATGTTCATGACCTGCTGCGTAAAAAAATCAATTTACAAAAAAGTGTTAGATTTATTTTTATATTTGAAAAACATGCATGGAGAAATTTTTGGAGACTAGACAACACAGTATTATTAGGCTTTAGTTTGGAGCATTAGGAATACAAGTAATTTTGAAATTCTTTTAATTATATTTTTACTTGGTTGTTAAAAGTTATAGAAATAAATGAATACAATATATTTATAAAAATGATCAGAAAAATAACTTTAAAGCATCAACTTACTTTTCTGTAAAATTCTGAAATCTGGAGAATCTTCTATCAAGGTCCCTTCTCTGTACCACTCAACTTTAGGAGATGGAGCTCCTTTTACTCTGCATTCAAAGACCACCAGCTGACCTTCAGAGGCTGATAAATTCTGTAACATCTGTAATGAGAAGAATATTGTTAGAACCTAGAAGTATACATTTTTGGAATTTAGTTCCAGTGCCAAATTTTAGAAAAAGATAGTATAGTCTTCATATTTGGATTCTCTCCAAATCTTCTACATCTCCAGCAGTTTCGATTCTGTGGATTATTTTTGAAGATAGAATCATCTGAGCCTATATGAAGCTTTTCCCTCATGATCGTCTTCTTTTTCTTCTCTGTTGCAGTGCCAGACAACTATATTAAATACTAGGTGACACATTGGAAGTTTTGGAAAAATGCTGGCTTTTGGTAAAGTACTTCTGTTCTTAAATGCCCAAGTAGAGTTTAGTTTCCAGAAACAATAACAATTTAAGAAATCTGTGAAAGGATCTATGAGGCATCATCAACAGAGTAATGTATTTCTCCACACAAGACCGTCACTGTTCGTGAGGTGGAATATCCCTGTGTCTCAAGTAACTGACTCCATTTTCCTGGCTTTGTCTTAATATTGTCTTAATATTGGAATATTGGAATATTTCCAATATTCCTGGAAATTGACTTTTGTTTTGTTTTCTTGTTTTCTTTATGTGTTTTTTAAAGTATAGCTTCAATGATCTCTTGAGGGATATAAAGAATGACAATCTCTATAAAATCATAGTCACAAATAGAGTCTGATGTCATGGTACAGTATGTTGTAATTTTGTTAAAGTATCATTAAATGTTTTTGCGCACATTCATGAAAAAAGTTTACAAAACCACTTCACTTTTGTTTGTTTGTTTCTTGAAAGTGCAGAGCCCAACGTGGGGCTTGAACTCTCGATCCTGAGATCAAGATCTGTGATGAGATCAAGAGTCGGACCCTCAACTCACTGAGCGACCCAGATGCCCCTACAAAACCACTTTGAACTGTATCATATCAATATATTCTATAATAGAATCTACCAGAGAATGGCACTCACAGTTTCCATTCACAACCAGTCTTTCACTCATGATTTGTGAGCTTAAAGGCACACATTCTGGGGCACCTGGGTGGCTCAGTCGGTTAAGTGTCTGCCTTAGGCTCAGTTCATGATCCCAGCAGGGAGCCTGCTTCCTCCCCACTGCTTGTGCCCTCCACCTCTCTCTCTTTCTCTCTAATAAATAAAAATCTTTTTAAAAAGTCACACATTATTTTGTGTAGTTAGTACTTTATTTGACTTGAGAAAGAGAGAGAGACAGAGGGAAATAAAGATAAAGGGTAGGGGAGGGGGGAGAGGGGGAATAGAGGGAGAGAGAATTTCTCAAGCTGACTCCAAGCTAAGCATGGAGCCTGAGGCTGGGTTTGAACCCAGGACCGTGAGATCACGACCTGAGCCTAAGCCAAGAGTCCAATGCTTAACCTGCTGAGCAGCCCAGGTGCCTCTTGTACTTCATTTGATTATGAAATTCTTCTTTGGCATGTGTATGGGCATATTACTGTTTTCTTCATATTATTGTTTTTAATGTTTGAGCAAACATTATAAACATGGAAATATTATGATTAAATTCCTCTACAAGCTCTATTAGTAACAAATGCTGCAAGGCTTTCTATTATTACTATTTGGAGATCTGCATTAAGGAAATATTGGCTTCTGCATCAGAGAAAGGGAAAGCTGTATTTAGCTACTTTTTTGCTCTTGTCATTCACTTTTTATAAATATTCTGTGATTATTTATAGATATATAAATGATAGTATGATAGTATGTTCATGGCATGGCCCCATCATATTTATGACATTTGTCTAAGGGTGGGAATAACCACACAGCCTTAGTTAGCTATGTATAGTAGATGACTTTTACCTCAGAGGTATGTAAGTTGATATTGGGAAAGCCAGGGGGCACTGTAGTTCAACATTAGTGTTGAGTTCTTTTGCACTCTCCAATTTGTTTGCTGAAGTAATTCAAGATGAGATTTGTACCGAGGGGTCTCTGAATTAATAAGGAACTATTTGATAAACAAAAACAAAAACAACCCCCTCCCCCAAAATACCTTCTTATTCTTTATCTACCCCAAAGAACAACTTCTAGTGACAAGAAAGGAATGTTCTTAGTAAGCAGGGAACATCAAGGAGTCTTGGGTACTCCTGGCAAGCTGGTGGATATGCCCTCCACCTTGACATCTGATCAGATTCTGTGTAACATGGCAGCTTTGAGGCTGAGTGAAAATTTTAACGGCAGTCAGACATCTCCCTGGGATTCATATGAGATAGAGTTTCATTCCTTGAGGCAAACAAATTAGAAAAACAGACCAAGGGGGGAAAAGTGGTGGTGGTGGAAGAAGGGATTGAATAAATTAAATATGGCATCCTTTTTAAGTGGGTGTAAGAAGAATGAGGTCTCTCTATATGTTCTGACATGGCTTGCAGTTCAGATACATCAGCCAATTCTCAATCTGCAGAGGTTACACCAAAAGAATATACTTGAGAATATGTTGCTCACAGTTGAGACCAACATTAATTGGTTGTAATTGCTCACTTGACATTGAAGGTCAAGACCTGTGTTCTATTTGAGAGTCCAGCAAAGATACCTCAGATACTACATTAATATGCCTGCTAAGTGTCTGTGATATGAGATGCAAACTCATTCTATTTGATACATCATCAATACTCAGTAGGAGAGGTGCCAAGGGTCATCTTACAAGCCACGCAAAAAAAGTTTTTGAAAGTCACAGTTTGAAGGACGATGATAGTTGTTATTGCTGAAGACCGCTTTTCTACAAAAGTCTCATGAGAAGGAACCAACTCACACCAGGGTCCAAACCAATCACACCATTTGAACATAGTGCAGATGGTGCGATATTCAACAGGCGAGTAGGTCTTAGGGTGTTACTAATGGCGCAATGTCACCAGACCTGATCAGAATCATTTTGACTCCACTGAAAATGAATAAGATAAATGAAATGTTCCCCAACAAACAAAGATTTAATTAGTGTAAACTAGGAATTATGGATTTGGACTAAAGTTCTTAAACTGAGGGTTTACAACCTCCTGAGGTAAACAGTATCCAAAAATATAATATAGGGATAACCTTGAGAAAGGACATCTCCCTTATTGGTTAAAAGATAACAGCTATAAGGTTCATACTGTTATTCTATTCTTTTTTTTTTTAAGGTTTTATTTATTATTTGACAGAGAAAGGCAATAAGAGAGGGAACACAGGCAGGGGGAGTGGGAGAGGGAGAAGCAGGCTTCTTGTCGAACAGGGAGCCCAATGCAGAACTTGATCCTAGGACTCTGGGATCATGACCTGAGCCAAAGGCAGATGCTTAACTGACTGAGCTACCCAGATGCTACCCCGACTTTTTTTTTTTTTAAAGAGTTGGTGTGGGGATACAGGTGGGAGGGAGAGGGAATCTAAAGCAGGCGCTACAGCCAGTGCGAGCCCCACACAGGGTCCAATCTCACAACCCTGAGATCATGACCTGAGCCAAAATCAAGAGTTGGCTGCCTAGCTGACTGAGCCACCCAGGTACCCCAGTTTATTCCTTTTTTAATCCAGTTGATATTTGTGTACCTTGGGAGAGAGAGGCTGCAAGTGAATGTGTATAGTGCTTTAGGCTGGAGTTGGTTCAAAGGAGTTTGGATAAAGAAGTGTTTGATGGAAGACCTTTTTATCCCCTTGGTGGGTGCAGACGCCCAGAGCAACAGTTGCGCCAGAAAGTTTCTGGCATTGTTGGGTTGGGGAGGTCTGGAGGGGAGGCATGTAATCTTTAGAAATCTGGATCCGGCCACTGGCCCAGTTATTTCAGGGTTTTCCTGCTTCTGCTATTATATAATGAGGTGCTCTTCAAATTTTCACTTCCCCTGCCCCCTTGCACTCTTCAAATTACTGCTGAAGCAGCTGGAGCCAGGGCGGCTGGAGCCTTGAAAGCTGGCCAGGGCAGCTGCTGCCGGACTGGGAGCCACAGGAACAGTTAGATTCTAATCTAATTTGATCATCTACCTCCCTTTGCACTCAAGAAGTGTGAGCTCTGTTTTCTCCCCCATAAATAGAGGTGAGAGTGCTTTTGATACTGTATAGAAGATGGAAGATAGTCTATTTCCATAAAATATTTTTTAAAAATATAGGCATCACCTAGAAGTAGAGCAGTGAACCAGATATGGTAGTCTCTCAAGCTACCACTGTTTTGCTGGGCAGCCCTCCTTTTCATTTCAACCTTCTTTAAAAAGAAGACAATGCTAGTACTTCCCTATCACCAAAGGAGGCACAAGGAGTTAAATAAAACTCCGCTTTCTAATTTTTGCTTTAGAAAAATAGCTTCTTGCCATTACTGGCAAAGAAATGCTTTGTTGGGCAGTATAGAAAATCAATCACAGGCGTTGGAATGCCAGAGGTCCCTAAAGAAGTAAATACAGCAGGAATAACCCAAACAAACGTATGATCAGCTCTCATGGCCCATGCCATGTGATTACCATCATCAGTGGCCCTGACTCAGAAATTTCCTGACACTGGCAGTGACTATGACCTCAATTCTGCCCTCACTGGTGGAAACAAACGCAAGCACACCGTTGCTGATAAGTCTGCCTGGAATCTGAGCCACAGCCTATCCTATCCCTGTGCCCTACCTCTGAGCAATCCTGAGCCCATTTATGGAGGCAAAAGCACATCTCCTGAGGGCTGAGAAAGCCTATTCAGAGTTTGGGTCTTTGTATCAAGGACTGTTTTCCTAATGTTTTTGGAGATTTATCTAACAAACGCCATACACGGATGGTCCCCGACTTTATATGGTTCAACTTACAATTTTTTCAAATTTACGATGATGCCCAAGGGATACACGTTCAGCAGAAACTGCGAAAGATTTTGAATTTTTTATCTTTTCCTGGCCTAGCGATATGCCGTGTGCTCCTCTCTTGTGATGACAGATAGGAAGGCTGAGTGGCAGCCTTCCGTCAGCCGTGCCGTCACGAAGGCAAACAGCCAATACCCTGACAACCATTCTGTAAGCATCCAACCTTTCTGTTTTTCACTTTCAGTACAGTAGTCAACAAATTCTACAAGATATTCAACATTTTACGATAGAATAGGCTTTCTATTAGATGGTTTTGCCCAGTTGCAGGCTGGTGTAAGTGTTCCGAGCATGTTTAAAGTGGGCTAGGCAAAGCTAGGTGTACTCAATGCATTTGGACCTATGATATTCTCAAGTTTTACCAGGTTTACTGGGATGTAACTAATGACTAATTTATTTTCCCATTTTTATTTGTCAAAGCAAATATAAATCTGCCCATGAGAGTATCTAATTGCAAGGAGGTATCAAAGTCACCACACAAAAGCCACTACGCCTGTTCATTTAACCAGCCCATGAAAATTAAATGTAAAGAAGTGCTAAAGTCCTATTGGATTTATTGGAATAATATGGCTTTGGACCCATTTTTCCTTCATGGACTTCCATCTAGATATTGGAGATAGCCTTCAAGGTGCTTGTGTGTGTGCAAACAGCTTCATTAGTGTGCTAATTGTCGTTCCAAAGGTATGTACCCAGTGATTCAGATGCAGGGAAGACAGAACACCTGGGAAGATTTGAAAGTGAGCAGGAGACAAGGACGCCTGTCTGGTGTCTGGCTGGGCAGGTGGTGGTGAGGAAGAGGAGAGAGGACTCTTTAGCTGGTACTGGGTATAAATTATTTATTCTGTGGTTTAGTTGTTTTTGAAGAGTTAGCACTGTCTCTAGGGTGTGACAAAAGGGCATGAAAAATTAAAACGTCCCAATTTGGGGTGCCTGGATGGCTCAGTCAGCTAACTGTCTGCCTTTGGCTCAGATTTTGATCTCAGGGCCTGTGTTGGGCTCCCTGCTCAGTGGAGAGTCTGCATCTCCCTCTTCTCCTGCCCCTCTCCCCTCTTCGTGTTCTCTTGCTCTCTCTCAAATAAATAAATAAAATCTTTTTTAAAAGTCCAGATTCTGTGGCACATAAGCTCTGTTTTAAGGCTAGGTGACTTAGTATTGAAATAAGAGATGATTAGAGGTAGCTCTGTTGGCTGTATTACACACATTTGCATGCCCATATGTTTGCATGTGTGCATGCGCGTGCGCACACACACACACACACACACATCTATACAAAGGTCTACTTATAACTCTCCTTCAAAATCTTGTATTCTCTAAGTCATAGATATGTTGCTTTCCTACCTCAAATCTTTGAAAATAGTAAGGCTGAAATTCCAAAAGCAGATTACAAGAAATGAACCTGATACATGGAGAGGCATCTTGCTTCACATAAGAATGTCTGCCCAACTGATATGAATATGGATAAACGTCACTCTAGACTCTGCTTGACTTTGGAAAACCATCTGAGATGAGGTGATACAATAGAACTTTCCTAAAACTGGTGTTTCCGTGGAAGTTGTGCATTTAGCTCTTTCTTCGGGGTTCATACTCTTTGGACAATATGCCATTTTTGCCATTTTGCTCTACACCATGATTTCTCAGCCTCAGGACAATTGATAATTTGGACTGGATGATTCTTTATTGTGGGAGGTGTAGAAGCTGCTTTTAGGCCACAGGCTTGAGCAATGGTTGAAGGGCCTACCTCGCTGAATGCAAAGAGGCTCATTAAACCATAGTTCCTAACCGACCAATGGGCTTCTTACTTCCTGGCATACTTCCTAAGATTACCAAAAAGGGAAAATTCCATACATCTCCATACCCTCACTCCACCCTATAACTATAGCTCCTGACCACTGTCTCGTAGACAGTCTCTTTTTTGCTGTCCTGCCCGCAGCTCCCTTGCAGGTTAGTCAACTTCCATCCATGGTTAACTTCCATCTCCTTTGTTCAGCCTTGGCTGAATTTTTTTTTACCACACACAGCCACTGGCCCCCACCCAATCAGGACACCCCCAAAGAGGCTGTCACTGTGTACATCACAGGATGGTTAGCAGCATCTCTGGATGCCTACAGCATGATCTCCTGGTGCTGACCACCAACAATATCTACAAACATTGCAAACGTCTCCTGTGGGGCAAAGTTAACTCTGATTGAGAACCGCTGCTCTAAACTAAAGCATACTTCTGACAGGACAAAAATCTCTTTGGGCCTCCCTTTGGCATTCATAAACACAATAAGCTGTAAATCCAGGTATGGATTTCATCCATGTGGGATTCATAACACCAAAAAAAAAAAAAAACCCCGTGGCTCAATTTTCACCTTTAAATTTATTGTCTCGGGCAACACATAAACAAAGCATGTTATATAAAGGTAGGAATAATAGACTGGGAATTGGGAGAACTTGTTTCTAGTCCCTATTCTGCCACTAACTCGCTTTCCGACCTTGGGTAAACTGCCTCAAGTCCCTGGCCCTCCCTTGTGTTTTCATTTGTAAATGAAGTGCTTGAGTAAATTTTCCAGTTCTGAATACAAAGATTGTGAGACTCAGAATTTGATGCCACCACAATAGTTGATACGTGGACTAGAAGAAGAAAGTTCTTTGTCCTAGAGTGTTCCTTTTTGTTTAGCCTTCTAAGATCATTTAACTCCATTGCCTTAAACACTAGAGACATGTGCCTGCAACTGGATTCTTCTGAAAGTTCAGAGAAACCTTTGAAGTAGGGAGTGGCTAGAAACTTATCACCTGACCCTTAGGTGTGGCTACTTCATTTAGCAGCAATTAGTCGGCCATATAGAGATCAATGTGGTGAGTGGTGGAAGACATTCCTCTCATTATGCAAACCAGTATTAAAAATCTGGGACTTGAAATGACCTGGTAACAACTACCAAAACTCCCCAAACCCTATATAGTAATTATTAAAGACCAAAATCCTGAGCTAAGTCAGTAAATCTTGGATCCTACAATTTTGTGGGGGTACTGTGCTTTGTTTAAAGCCATGACAGAAAGAAGGAATATTTTGATTACCTTTGTAAACACAGGAGCTGCAATGATAGGTTTTCCATCCAATCCTTGCAGATAGTTGGTAGGGCTCTGACACTATTAGAAGGGAACCAACAATAGATTCATTGTCACCATGATTACTACCTAGATGATAGATAAAACAAGTCTATAGCATTTTGTATATGCAATTATTCTAAAACCAAAAGACTGACCTTTCTAAGTCCATGAACCACAGACTTCAAATTTGATACTGAATTGATTGTATTTCTTTCTAGGTCACGGTGGTTATAAATAAGTGCTGTCTATCCCCACAGCCTCAACATACAGAGAGAGCTCTACTGGTTATAATAAACCCTAAACCCCTGAGGAAGTTCCATAAAACCTGAGTCTCTACATACCACAGCTTGAAAACTACTGGGTTAGAACTAAAATGTGACCCCTCTACATTATTAAATGGATTAAATAAGAAACTCTGTTTGAACTTTTTTTTAAGTTGCAGATTAATATGTTTACTCATACAAAAATAAATATATCAATAACATATTACAAATACACTTAGATTAGTATGACTTCATATTTTTAAAATATTATATATATTCATATACATGCACAGAAAATGCCTAGAACTATCTGCTAGCAACTATTAACAAAAGGTACCTCTGAGGAGTTGGAGCATGGGAGTCATATCTTGACTAAGGTTTTTACTGAATATACTTCTATATCTTTTGAATGTTTTTACAATATGCATGCATTATAATCACCATCATTATCATAATCATCATTAACTTGAAGGATGAGAGCATTAAATGCTTTCTAAAAAATCATTTCCTGGTTGTTTTATCTTAGAAAGTAGAATTATTTGCAGCTCCATGAAACTGAGTTTCATGATATAGTGTCCTGCTTGGGCCAGTGTGAGAGCTGACAGCTCTTTGTATACCTAACTAATGTCCTTCATTAAACTGGAATATCAAGACTACTTAGTAAAGAGTTTCTTTTCCCGTGAAATCTGCCTATGAAGCTAGAGAATATGTTCCCACAACAATAAGAAACACCATTATTATGATGGTGGAAGTGTGTTGCCCAAAGTCATGAGGTTGCCACAGAGGAGAATACAATCATGCCATACAGGGTGGCCATGGTCACAGTGCCTGCTCATCACAGTCCATGGCACCTGTGTTTCACTTAGACTCTATACCTGCTGGACGGCTGACACCCTGGGCTGGGCCACCACATGCTGGGCTTGGGGTGCTGCTGAAGGAATGGCTGCAGAAGTAGTGGGAGTAGATGATACCTCTTTTGGCTTCTGGATTCTGAGAAATGATTAAAATATAGATTTTAAAACAGACCTGTCATTGTTTTTGAAAATTCTTTCAGAAAAGCTAGTAATGTCATCACTTGTTACAAGTTAGATGTAATGAACTTTTTTGTTCAACAATACTCCACAAATGCTTACACTTCTTTAATATACACTTTTAAAAAATATTTTTATTTATTTATCTGAGAAAGAAGGAGAGAAAGTGCACAGGGAGGGTAAGAGAGAGAGTGAAAGGGAGAGGGAGAAGCAGACTTCTGCTGAGCAGAGAGCTGGATGCAAGACTCCATCCTAGGAGCCCAAGATCACGACCTGAGCCAAAGGCAGAAGCTTAACCAACTGAGCCACCCAGGTGCCCCTTTTTACTATACATGTTGATAGGTAATGTCAACAGGAAGATGGTAAGATGCCACTACTGTCCTTGAGTTAGTTGCCCTCAGCTGGGGACTTAAGAATATTCATAACTAACGGAGATTCAAGCAAGACAATTACAGAAGATAATTACTTGAGATTTTTGTTGTCGTTGTATTTTCCCTCCCCCTTTCATTCCAAGTAAAAGTCCAGGCTTCATAAACATTTGCTTCTGGCATGTTGGCGTGGCATAAAGCAGAAATAGCCTGAGTCAACAAGCTCAAGTTTACGTGAATTAAATTAAATTAAAAAGATTATTTGAAGGGCAAGAGAGCCAGGAAGTAGTCACAAGAAGACTGTGGAGGGGAGATTATTTTAGTTTTGCTGTGAAGAAGAGAGAGGTCTGAGGATCTTGTCAGAGAGTCTGACAAGAGGGAGAACCAGAGTTCAGAGGGGATGGCAGCCCCTCTAATTAAAAGACTCCCAGTCTTACTTAAGATATCAGTCCCCCAGCATGTCAGGAGGCAACAAAGCGCTGGACTTGAAGGGACCTTGAGGTCTGGGAGATAAGACTCCCTCCCATATCCCATAGGGATTGATGACTGATGACAGGATGGGCTTCCCTTTTGTCCAGTTGTTACCTCCCTCTTCCTCAGCTCCTTTATCTCTAAAATGTGGAAATAATTCTTACTTTAAAGGTTTTTTGTGAGGGTTAAAAAAGGTAATTCATGTAAGATGATTAGAGCAGTGTTTAATATCAAACACAATGTCCATGTCTATATATATATATCTATCATCTTTGTACAGCTGTGGAGGAGGAAAGGGATGGCCAATAATGAGTGATCGAATTTTTTTCCCAGCCCAGAAGGGTGAGGTCTCAGAAACAGAATTATGTAGTGACGCAGAGGCTATCTGTGTCCCCAAAGCATCCATCTTCTTCTTCTACATAATAGAATTCCTGATTTCTTTATATGGCTATTCTAAATAAAGACTGCATTTCTTGACCGTCATTAATCTAGGAATGGCCACATGACTACTCTCTAGTCATGGGATGTGAAGGATAGTGATGTATGTTGATCTAAGGGAAATGACCTTAAGAAGGGGGTGGGGAATGCCCTTCATTATTTGTAATCTGAGACTAAGATGAAGCTATCCCTTAGAATGAAATGAAGCTGGAAGCCACTGGAACCCAGTGAAATGTAGAGCCATTCTACCAGCCAAATCCATATGTTTATGTGAGTGAGAAATAAATATCTCTCTTATTTACATTACTGTCATTTGGGGTGTGTATTACACAGAACTGAAGCTAAATCCTAACTACCAAAAGTAGATTTAAAGAAAATAATCAACCGAGATATTTCTTACTTATTCAAGTTTGTATATTAAAATTCCTACCCATGAGGCTTATAAACCATGTTATGAGAGACTTGAGGAAGAAGTTAGGAATGTGCGGTGGAGGAAGAGTTTATTAGAGAACTTGACTGTCTTAAAGGATACATAGTTTTCCAGGCAGAGTGCACTACTTGAACAAAGGGATGAACATAAACTATACATTGTTTGAATGAGACAGGAGCCATGTAGGGAACATGAGGTCGCAGAAAGGAGGAGGAGGAAGCAGGAAAGCCTGGTTGATATTCTACTCAATCAGGTTTTGTATGTCATGTTAATTTTTTTTAATGTTGTTCATGTTGTGTTTGTTTGTTTGAGATTTTATTTACTTATTTGACACAAAGAGAGTGAATACAAGCAGGGGGAGCAGCAGGCAAAGGGAGAAGGAGAAGCAGGCTTCCTGCTGAGCAAGGAGCCCGGTGCAATATGGGTTCATCCGAGGACCCTGGGACCATGATCTGAGCTGAAGCCAGACATTTAACTGACTGAGCCATCCAGGCGCCCCTTGTGCGTGGTTTTTATTTTCCCATTGATAATATATATATTTTTTTAAGTTAGGGAAATGAGAGGATCAGAATTCTCATTTAGAAAATGTCTGGTTGTAGTTTGGAGGCCATGAGAGGGAGAAAAGAGCTGGGGCAACCATAAGGAGGTGGCTGGCATAAAGAGGCAAGAAGGAAGTAGGAATTGACCAAAAGCCATGAGAACAATAAGAAAGAGTTAAAAGAGAGAAGCCATTTACTCTGGTTATGAACTTTCATATCTGTGAAAAAACTAAAAGCAAATTATTGTTTCTATTCCAAGGCAAGCATACACAAAGGTATTTTAAAGACTAAGATATGGGGCCTGGGTAGCTCAGTGGGTTAAAGCCTGTGCCTTCAGCTCAGGTCATGATCCCAGGGTCCTGGGATCGAGCTCCACATTGGTCTCTTTGCTTGGTGGGGGAGCCTGCTTCCCTTCCTCTCTCTCTGCCTGCCTCTCTGCCTACTTGTGATCTCTGTCTGCCAAATAAATAAATAAAATCTTTTAAAAAATAAAATTAAAAAAAAAAAAAATAAAGACTAAGACATGATCTCTGCCCTGAAGGAGCTTTCCCTCTGTAGGGGAGGACAGAATTTGCAAACACAAGTCAACAACTCTAACCAGTCTTCCAAATGTTGTTTATTTCAGGTAATATCAGATAATGGAATTTGCATCCGTTTCAGGTCCCATGCCTTCTGTCTACAGTTTCCTCTGCCTGAAAATGCTCTTTCCTTCCTTGTTTGGGGGTGTCCACCTACTGCTCTTTTAAGACTCAGCTCAAGGTCACCAGCTCTGTGAAGCCTTTCCAGACCCTTCCCAACCAATAAAGAGACCTTTGTGCCAAGTCCAGTACACCCTGCCCATGGTTATATCATTACACGTTATTACTTGCTTTCTATATGCTTGGTATACATCTCTTGCTATATTTGCTATGTATTTCCCTCTAGTAGACTGTGAACCTCTCAAAAGTAGGAAGCATTTGATTTTTCTTATTATACATTGTGTCTAATGAAGTGCCTGGTGTAGAGTAGGTGCTTAACTGATGGTTGGGAAAGTAAAGAATGGATACTACGTATAATAATAAATAAATAAATAACAAAACAGTACTAAGTATAATTGTCTAACAAAAAGGTTATGACTTACATCACTCACATATATAATTTAAGGTAACCAGGTTTTGTGTCTTTATGAATGCTAATATCTAGTCACAAAACATGAATTTTTTTGAAGCACTGGGCTATTTGCTTTTTATTCTGTAGATATAAGCATGATATAGCATGATGATATAAGTATGATGACAGGTGATGCCTCATTTTTAAAATATTGGTAATATTAAAATTCTTCTTCTAGGAAAGACTTAAAGCAAAAGAAGTAGAGTTCTCTAAAACCACTCAATATTTACTTTTTGAGGTCAGACCCTGGAGCCACCTTTTTCAAGTTCTACTAAACCAAATAGCAACTTTCTTAGGATCTGAGGATGCTAAAGCCATAAGATAGAAAATTAGAATTACCGATTCATCTCTTCCTTGTTAGGGTCCCCTTCTGAGTCAGAAGAAGAAACCCCTGGAAAAGTAAAAACAAGACATGAAATCTTAAAGACGATAATTTCTTAAACCAGTTCCGAGGCATTTGAAGACCTACAGAATTTCAGACCTAGATATGAACTCAGTGATTTCCTACACTAACACCCAATTTGACAGATGAGATACAGATCCTATGTAGTTGAAGGACTTGTTCAAGGTCACATGGCCAGTTAGTGACAAAGTTCAAATTAACCGGCCTAAATATCAAATGTACTTATATTTAAAACACCTGCTTATGCCTCTAACAGAGCCATTTTTGCAGACCTTTTATGCTGTCCATAAATCCTCTTGCTTTTGGCCTACACAGATTAAATAAAAGGAGGGATTACATTGGATTCGGAACATTGTAGGTGTAGGTGGATGCTCTTCCGCCCAACCCTAATATTAACAAGTCATACTTCATCTTGGGAGTGGGGGTGTTTGAAGCCCTATTGCCACAAATTTAAAAAATCAGCAATCCAATCTCAGCACAGCTAGCAAAGCTTTGATCTCGGCTTTACTTCTCAAGATAGTGAATTCCAGGAAGATATAACTGAGCTAAATCTGGTGGTATTTATTATACTTAAAAAAATTTGCAGATAAAAACATACAACACTTATCTATTGTGCATTACTCATTATTATCATTGTTCATGCATCTACTCAATAAATGTTTATCAAATATTCACTATATATTTGGTATTACATATGGTATTAAAGATATAAAAAGGAATGAGACAGTACCAGCTTTATAATCTAGTTGGTGAATGAGCATTTATACCAAAATAATACAATATTTAAGTGCTAAAACCAAGGCATACATAAGGTATTATAGATGATAAAAGTGCTAAAGAATAGTTCTTTATTCTTATCTATTGTCTATTCTCTGAAAAAACTCAGAGATGAGATAAAAATGGAAAAAAAATTAGGTAAATATATAAGGAACATGAAATGATTTCTTCCCTAAAGTTAGTCATATAAGTTTGGTGCTGATGTAAATGCCTGACCAATGCTCCCAAATGGTCTCCCTGCTTCTACCCTTGACTCCTTGAGGTATATTCTTAATCAGGAGCCAGGGTGACCTCATTAAAAGCTGTCAGATTATGTCACACTTCTGCTCAGAATCCTCTACAGCTTCCCATCTCCCTTAGAGTAAAAGCCAGAGTCCTTACAATGACCTACAAAGACCAACATGATCTGTTTACCTGTCTCCTCCCCACTTTACCCCACCTTGAACTTCTGACTTCATCTGTTACTTTTTTCTTTGTTTCCTCCATCCAGGACACATTGGTTCATCTCTATACCTAAACACAGGGTCACTCCCACCTCAGGGTCAGTGTACTACTGATTTCTCCATTTAGAGTAGTTTTCCCTTGAATATCATTGTGGCTCACTCCCTGCCTTCCTCCAGGTCTTCACTCATGTCACCTGGATAGTGAGGTCCTCCCTGACTACGCTATCTGTAGAACGACAGCCCCCATTCCCCCCCACACACACTCATGCATGTGCACACTCAAGCAAATATGCACACATATGTGTATTTCCTATCCCTTTTTCTTGCTTTCTATTTCTTAGGTAGTGTTACGAATACTGTGAGATACAGAAAATATATCTATTGGTCTCTGCCCCCAGTTCCCAGCCAGAGCTGCTAAAACTCTTATAATTTCCCAAGTCATGAGCATATCTTGTTCTAATATTTGTCTTTGAACCCCATAGAACTAAAACTCTTATAAACTTTTAAGTGATAAGAGCACAAGAGCATCTTTTGTTCTAATGAAGTGACTCTGGTTGGCTCTAATGAAGTGACTCTGGTTGGCTCCAGAAAGACCAAGCCATGATTAGAAGCTTGGAATTTCCAGTCTCCCCCACCCCCAGCCTCCTAAGAGTGGAGAAGGGCAGGAAATGGAGACAATAATTGATCATGCCTACATGAGGAAGCCTCCGTAAAATCCCAGTAGCATGGAAAGCTTCCAGGTTGGCAAATGCACCACTGCATTCACATTGGGAGAGTGACACAACCCAATTCTACAGGTACAGAAGCTCGTGCACCCCAGACCACCTAAGACGTCACTCTATGTATCTCTTCATTTGGCTGTTCATCTGTATTCTTTATCATATCCTTTTCCCTGAGTTCTGTGAGCCACTCTAGCAAATTAATTGAACCCAAGGAGGGGGTTGTGGAAACCTCCAATTTGTAACTAAGTGAGACAGAAGTTGTGGGTTATCTGGGGGCCTAATACTTGTGATTGGCATCTGAAGTGAGGTAGGATCCATCTTATAGAACTAAACCTTTAGCTTGTTGGATCTAACACTATATCCAGGTAAGTGATGTTAGAACTGAGTTAAATTGTAGGACACCCACACACATACCACATACAGGTTGGAATTGGTGATCAGAACCATTTTGTATACCTATCATATTATATATTTAATTAATTTATTTCACTTATTTTTTTCTTTCTCACCACAGTGCAAATTCCATCTGTTCATGATCTTTTGTCTGTTTGGCTCACTGCTATTATCCCCACTGCCTAGAAGAATGCATGGTATAGTAGTCCTTTGCTAAATATTTATTATAAATATGTCTTACCAATAAGGGCCATGCTGTAAGAGTATTTTGTTTTACCTTCTATATAAATCTCAGCAGAGGTTGAATCTGTCCCATAGATGTTAGAAGCAAAGCAGGAATAGCGTCCTGTGTCTTCTTCAAAGGCTTCAGCAATGGTCAATGAGTGCAGATTTCCTGCCTGGACAATATGAATGTCTGGGGAATTTTCAAGCTCCTTTCCTTCACAGTACCATCTGCAAAGAAGGGAATATTGTACATGACCAAAGAGTGAAAATTAATAACATAAATGCTCCAGATATTCCCTAAGAGGAAAACTGTGACAACTTAGAATCAGAACATTAATGGTATAATTTGATTGTAACAATAAGGAGAGTTGGCTATATTCAAGCTACCTTGACAGTTTATGCAAGAAATTTGAGAAATGGCTCCTATCAAGAATGATACAACTGAGCGGGGTGCCTGGGAGGCTCAGTTGGTTAAGTGTATGACTCTTGGTTTGGCTCAGGTCATGATCTCAAGTTCGTGAGATCAAGCCCTGAGTCAGGTTCCATGCTCAACATGGAGTTTGTTCCTCTTGCTCTGTTCCTCCCTCTCCTTTTATACTCTCGTTCTCTAAAATAAATAAATAAATAAATAAAATCTTTAAAAAAAAAAAAAAGAATGATACAACTAAAAGCATATGGATGAGAAAGTAAATCCAGACAACCACAAGGAACTAGATCTTTGTGGTGGAACTTGGCTTCTCCTAAAAAGATGTACAGCTTTCCATACTATGCATTAAGTAAGTGCTCCTTTGGTTATCTGGAGACAATCTAAGGGATATTAAAAGTTCATGAGGTTAAGTGCAATCATTCCCTACTATGAAATTGCATCTGACCTACTAAATGAAAATTATTTTGATGGGTTACTTGAGTCGTCAGACTAAGGAAGATGGGTCATATTCTTCAGTAGTGGCCCAACTTTGACAAATAACCCAAGTATGTTTCCATAGGTTATGGTATTTCATTTTGATTCCACACACTTGAAGTTAGAAATTTTTATTATAGTTTTTTGGCCAAAAATTTACATAAAATAATACATATAATAATGTTTAGGGGTGCCTGGGTGACTCAGCCAGTCAAGCATCCACCTCTTTATTTCGGCTTAGGTCCTGATCTCAGAGTTGTGAGATAGAACCTTGCAATGGGCTCCGTGATCAGCCAGGAGCCTGCTGGAGATTCTTTCCCCTTCCATCTCCTTCTGCACCTCCCTGTTGCTCATGCACATGTGTTGTCTCTCTCCATCTCTCTCTAATAAACAAATAAATCTTTTAAAAAATAATGTTTAAAATGTGGAGGTGCATAATAAGAGAAAAAGACATCAAAACTGTACAGAAATGCAATTTATCATATTACATGCTAACAAAACTCTAAAAGTTTGATGAGTGTCATCTACAGTTAGTAGGAATGCAAAATGGTGCAACCGCTATGAAAGGAATATGGCAATATCTGCTGAAATTACAGGCAAGTTTATCTTTGGACCCAACAATCCCACTTGTGGGAATCTCTCACACAGATCCGCTTGCATGCATACAAATGACAAATGTACATGCTACTCATTTAAATAGTGAGATATTAAAAAGAACTTGAGTGTCCAACACCAGGGGTCCTTTGAAATAAACTATGGTACAGCCACACAGTGGAACACTCTGCAACTGTGGAAAGAGATTGAGAAAGATCACTATGCATCAATATGGAAAGAACCCCAAGATATATAGTTAAAATTTTAAGAGAAAGGTACAGAATAGTGAACTTGGAGTGTTTTTCTAAAATATGTGGGTTGTTAGGGATTGAATTATCTTTCCCCAAAGGATATGTTGAAGTCCTAAATGCAAGTATTTGGAAGTATGACCTTACTTGGAAGGAGGGTCTTTGCAGACACAAGCAAGTTACAGTGAAATTACTAGGATGGGTCCTAATCCAGTATGAATGGGGTTCTTTAAGAAGAGAAAAACCCTATGTAAATACAGAGACACACAGAGGGAATGGCATGTGTTGGCAGAGGCAGGGATCTTCACAGAACCTATTATCTGAAATCAGTTCACTTTGCTCTTGTGAGGGCCCCCACCACTGAATTGTAAAGTGTCCATGACAGGACATTATTTGTTTTTTTCATCAATGTAATCCCAACAACTACAACAGTGCCCTGACATGTGGTAGATACTCAGGAAATATGTGTTGCATGTGTTGAAAGACTAAATGAGGAAAGAATTGATAGTTAATATTTTGTAAGAATTTTGGTATTAAATTCACCAAATTCTATGCCAGTTTTTGATCTGTTGTGATAGTGCTATATGTAGCTACTGAACTGGGTTTGTAAATCTCCAAGGCATAAATCTCAATAAGACTCCAAGGAGTTTACAGGGCACCTGGGTGGCTCAGTTGGCTAAGTGTCTGCCTTCAGCTCAGGCTATGATCTCAAGGACTTGGGATCAAGCCATGCATTGGGCTCCCCGCTCACTGGGACATCTGCTTGTCTCTCTCCCTTTGCCCCTCCCCTGCTCACACTCTCTCTCCCTCTCTAAGATAAATAGATAAAACATTAAAAAGAAAAAGTCCCTGAGGAGCTTATATGAACAAACCCTCAGAGCATATGTAGTTCTAAATACAGTGAACATCCAGTCAAACATGATGTATTAAGCACATGTGTTTACCTTTACTTCCCTCCTGAAATGTCCCTAAAATGAGAATAAAGATATTTTTAAAAGATATAAAAGTACAAGAACCAAAAGATTGAGAAGGGAGATGAGAGCAGTACTGAGATCTTGAAAACTTTTACAAGGTGGGAAGCAGATTGAGGAGCCAGGAGAGTCAAGAAATCTGAAAATCAAGTGTCTGTTTGTGGATGTCAATGAAAGAAGCCAATTTGTGCTGTACAACACTGTAAGTTTCAGAATTTGGAGACATAAGTTTGGATGTAGAAACATGCTAATAACAGGGAAGAGAACTTAAAATAGGATAACTGATTTCAAGTTTGGGAAATGCACATAGAAAGCCCCACCGTGAGAGGCATCCTCTCTTCTGAAAGTTAGGGGATACCCTGGAATGAAGACCGAGTTGCTGGCTGCGTAAGCAGCTGCTCCATATTAGAACAAGAGGAAGAGGATTCTGGAAAGATTCTCTAGAGAGAAACAAATGGGCCTGATGGTTCACCTGCATGAAACCAAATATTTAGGAAACACTTTACAAATGTATTGGATAATTGAGACAAATTTGTGATAGGACCACAGAACTAAGCACAGAGAGAGAGAGAGAGAGAGAGAGAGAGAGAGCGCAGGCACAAGATGGTGGAGAAATAGGAGACCTAAATATCATCAGGTCCCAGGAGTTCAGCTAGATAGTTATCAAACCATCCTGAACACCTACAAACTCAACAGGAGATCGAAGAGAAGAAGAGCAGCAATTCTTGGAACAGAAAATTGACCACTTTCTGGAAGGTAGGATATGTGGAGAAGTGAATCTGAGGCGATACATGGGAAGAAAGACTGCTGGGGGAAGGGCTGGCTCCCAGCAAGCAGTAGGGCAGTGGAGCACAAAATCAGAACTTTTAGAAGTCTACTCCACTGAGCAGTAGGGCAGTGGAGCACAAAATCAGAACTTTTAGAAGTCTGCTCCACTCCGCTGTCCTGAGTGAGGGACATCACTCCAGAGGCTAAGTGGGGGTTGTGGGTGTGGAGGGGTGGGGATGGTGGAGCCCTTGTGGTGTGGTATCAGGACCCACGAGGTTACAGAAAGACCAGGGGTGTCTGAAGATGGTAGAGCTGCCAGGTATCAAATAGGGGAAGCTGGCCTCAGAGAGGAAGCTGAGAAATGGGCTCTCAGCTCGGGGTTACCTTAAACCATGATCCAAGACACACTCGGACCCCTGCTCTTTGCAGGGACCCCACAAGTGGCAGATCCAGGGAGATCCTCTCCTTCCTCCTCTGGGAAGACTGGTGCAGAACTGCACTGCAGGAATCTCCTGGGTTTGGGGACTCCAAAAGGGGCTGTGCACCAGAGATAGAAATGCTCAGTAACAGGCCTGGTGAGCACAGAGAGCAGTTGGAGACAAGGGAGACAGGAATGATTGATGGCTTTTCCCTGAGGGCGCACTGAGGAGTGTGGCCCTGAGCTCTCAGCTCCTACAGGGCTGGAGATTAAGAGGCCGCCATTTTCATTCCCATCCTCCAAAGCTGCATGGAAAGCATTCAGGGAACAAAAGCTACCAAGAGCAAAACTGAGCAGATTACTTAGCCTGGCCCCCCGCAAGGGCAGTGCAAATCCTCCTCAGGGAAAAACATTTGAGAATCACAGCAACAGGCCCATTCCCCAGAAGATTAGCAAGAACATCCAGCAAATATCAAGTTCACTGATCAATGAAAACTGAAAAACTGCAGAGCTGGGGGAAAGCAACACATAGAATTAATGGCTTCCCCCCCCCCCATGATTATTTAGTCTTTCAAAGTTAAGTTTTTTTAATTTTATTTTTTCTTATTCTATTTTAAAAAAATTTCCCACTTTCTTACCTTAATGTTTTTTAACTATTCTATCTTTTCAATATCTTTTAAAACACCTTTTAAAATCATTATGATAGTCATATTCTATTCCTTATTTAACCTTATTTTTTGTATACATAAAGGTTTTTCTCTCTTTAAAATTTTGGGATACAGTTTCTTCTAATAGATCAAAATATACCCTAAATCTAGTGCAGGGCTTTGTTCTAGTCTCCAGGCTGATCACATTCTTTCCTCTTTTTTTTTTTTTTTCTTTCTTCAACCAACTTCCTATCTTATCAATTCCTTTTTTAGAATTTTTTTAAAATTTTCATCTTTACAGTCATATTCCATCCCCTCATCGTGTTTACCTTTATTTCCATATATATATGTGTGTGTGTGTGTTTCTTTTTTAAACATTTTGGGAGGTAGTTTCTTCTAACAGACCAAAATACATCCAAAATCAAGTGTGTGTTTCTGTTCTATTCACCAGATATCTATATCTATATATAATTTTTTTTCTTTTTTCCTCCTTTCTTCTCCCCCGGTTTCAGGTCTCTTCCGATTTGGTTAGTGTATATTTTTCTTGGGTTGTTGCTATCCTTTTAGTATTTTGTTCTCTCATTCATCTATTCTTATCTGGATAAAATTACAAGGTGGAAAAACTCACCACACACACACACACAAAAGAGCAAGAGGCAGTACTGATGGCTAGGGACCTAATCAATACAGACATTAGTAAGATGTCAGAACTAGAGTTCAGAATGACAATTATCAAGGTGCCAGCTGGGCTTGAAAAAAGCATGGAAGATACTAGAGAATCCTTTCTGGAGTAATAAAAGAACCAAAATCTAACCAAGTTGAAATTTAAAAATCTATTAATGAGATGCTATAAAAAATGGAAGTTCTAACTGCCAGGATAAATGAGGAAGAAGAGAGAATTTGTGATATAGAAGACCAAATGATGGAGAATAAAGAAGCTGAGAAAAAGAGAGAAAAAAAACTACTGGACCATGAGGGGAGAATTTGAGAGATAAGTGATACCATAAGATGAAACAATATTAGAATAATTGGGATCCCAGAAGAAAAAGAAAGAGAGAGGGACAGAAGGTGCACTGGAATGAATTATAGCAGAGAATTTCCCTAATTTGGTGAAGGGAATAAGCATCAAAACCCAGGAGACACAGAGAGTTCCCCTCAAAACCAATAAAAATAGGCCCATACCCTTCCCTCTAAGAATAAAACTGACAAGTCTTAGTGACAAAGAGAAAATCCTGAAAGCAGCTTGAGACAAGAGGTCTGTAACATAAAACGGTAGAAATATTAGATTGGCAGCAGACTTATCCACAGAGACCTGGCAGGCCAGAAAGGACTGACACGATATATTCAGAGACTAAATGAGGAAAATACGCAGCCAAGAATACTATATCCAGCTAGGCTGTCACTGAAAATAGAAGGGGAGATAAAAACAAAAACTAAAAGAATTTGCAAACACCAAATGAGCCCTACGGGAAATATTGAAAAGGGTCCTCTAAGCAAAGAGAGAGCCTAAAAGTAACAGACCAGAAAGGAATAGAGACAATATACAGTGACAACCACCTTATAGACAATATAATGGCACTAAATTCCTATCTTTCAATAGTTACTCTGAATGTAAATGGGCTAAATGCCCCAATCAAAACACACAGTGTATCAGAATGGTTAAAAATCAAGAACCATTGACATGCTGTCTGCAAGAAACTCATTTTAACCAACTGAGCCACCCAGGCACCCAATAAACTCATTTTAGACCCAAAGACACCTCCAGGGCACCTGGGTGGCTCAATGGGTTAAAGCCTCTGCCTTTAGCTCAGGTCGCAGTCTCAGGGTCCTGGGATTGAGTCCCACATCAGGCTCTCTCCTCAGCAGGGAGTCTGCTTCCCCCCCCCCTCTCTGACTGCCTCTCTGCCAGCTTGTGATCTCTCTCTCTGTCAAATAAATAAATAAAATCTTAGAAAAAAATAGACCCATAGACACCTCCAGATTTAAAGTCAGGGGGTGGAAAACCATTTACCATGCTAATGGACATCAAAAGAAATCTGGGGTGGCAATTCTTATACCAGACAAATTACATTTTAAGCCAAAGACTATAATAAGAGATGAGGAAGGACACTATATTATACTTAAAGGGTCAGTTCAACAAGAAGATCTAACATTTTAAATATCTATACCCCTAACATGGGAGCAGCCAATTATAGAAACCAATTAATAACAAAATCAAAGAAACACAAGAACAATAATGCAATAATAGTAGGGGACTTTAACACCCCCCTCACTGAAATGGACAGATCATCTAAACAAAAGATCAGTAAGGAAATAAAGGCTTTAAATGACACACTGGACCAGATGGACATCACAGATATATTTAGAACATTCCATCCCACAGCAACAGAATAAACATTCTTCTCTAGTGCACATGGAACATTCTCCAGAATAGATCACATCCTGGGTCACAAATCAGGTTTCAACTAGAACCAGAAGATTGGGATCATTCCCTGCATATTTTCAGACCACAATGCTTTGAAACTAGAACTCAATCACAAGAGAAAAGTTGGAAAGAACTGAAATACATAGAGGCTAAAGAGCATCCTACTAAAGAATGAATGGGTCAACCAGGAAGTTAAAGAAGAATTGAAAAAAATTCATGGAAACAAATTAAAGTGAAAACACAACTGTTCAAAATCTTTGGGACACAACAAAGGTGATTCTGAGAGGAAAGTATATAGCAATACAAGCCTTTCTCAAGAAACAAGAAAGGCCTCAAACACAACCTAACCCTACACCTAAAGGAGCTGGAGAAAGAAGAGCAAAGAAAGCCTAAACCCAGCAGGAGAAGAGAAATAATAAAGATCAGAGAGAAATCAATGAAATAGAAACCAAAAGAACAGTAGAATAGATCAGAGAAACTAGGAGCTGGTTCTTTGAAAAATTAATAAGATTGATAAAGCCCTGGCCAGACTTATCAAAAAAGAGAGAGAGAGAGAGAGATAGGACCCAAATAAATAAAATCATGAATGAAAGGGGAGAGATCACAATCAATACCAAAGAAATACAAACAATTATAAGAACATAAGAGAAACTACACACAAGCAAATTGGACAATCTAGAAGAAATGGATGCATTTCTGGGGACATATAAACTACCAAAACTGAACCAGGAAGAAATAGGGAATCTAAAGAGACCCATAACCAGTAAGGAAACTGAAGTAGTCATCAAAAATCTCCCAACAAACAAAATCTCCCAACAAACAAGAGAGCAGGACCAGACGGCTTCCCAAGGTAATTCAACCAAACATTTAAAGAAGAATTAATACCTATTCTCCTGAAACTGTTTCAAAAAATATAAATGGAAGGAAAACTTCCAAACACATCTTATGAGGCCAGCATTACCTTGATCCCAAAACCAGAGAAAGACACCATCAAAAAGGAGAATTATAGACCAATATCCTTGATGAACACAGATGCAAAAATTCTCATCAAAATGCTAGCCAATAGTATCCAACAGTACATTAAAAGGATTATTCACCATGACCAAATGGGATTTATTCCTGGGCTGCAAGGTTGGTTCAACATCAGCAAATCAATCAATGTGATACAATACATTAATAAATGAAAGAACAAGAACCATATGAGACTCTCAATAGATGCTGAAAAAGCTTTTGACAGAGTACAGCATCCTTTCTTGATCAAAACTCTTCATAGTGTAGGAATGGAGGGTACATACCTCAATCTCATCAAATCATCTAAGAAAACCCATGCAAATATCATTCTCAATGGGGAAAAACTGAGAGATTTTCCTGTAAGGTCAGAAACACATCAGGGCTATCCACTATCACCACTGCCATTCCACATAGTAGTAGATGCTCTAGCCTCAGCAATCAGACAACAGAAGGAAATAAAAGGCATCTGACTCAGCACAGAGGAAGTAAAACTCTCACTCTTTGCAGATGATATGATAATTTATGTGGGAAACCCAAAAGACTCCATTCCAAAACTGCTAGAACTCATACCAGAATTCGGTTAAGTGTCAGGATATAAAATCAATGCACAGGAATCAGTTGCATTTCTATACACCAAGAGAAGGACAAAAGAAAGAGAAATTAAGGAGTTGATCCCATTTACAATTGCACCCCAAACTATAAGATACCTAGGAATAAACCTAATCAAGAGGCAAAGAATCTGCACTCAGAAAACTATAAAGTCCTCATGGAAGAAATTGAGGAAGTCACCAAGAAACCATGGAACAAGCAAGACGTTCCATGCTCATGGATTGGAGGAACAAATATTGTGAAAATTTCTATGCTACCTAAAACAATCTACACATTTAATACAATCCCTATAAAAAAACATCAATTTTTTCCAAAGAAATGGAACAAATAATCTTAAAATTTATATGGGACCAGAAAAGACCCTGAATAGCCAGAGGAATGTTGAAAAAGAAAACCAAAGCTGGCGACATCACAATTTCAGACTTCAAGCTCTATTACAAAGCTGTAATCATCAAGACAATATGCTTCTGGCACAAAAACAGACACATAGATCGATGGAACAGAATAGAGAGTCCAGAAAAGGGCCCCCAACACCATGGTCAACTAATCTTCGACAAAGCAGGAAAGATTGTCCAATGGAAAAAAGACAGTCTCTTCAACAAATGGTCTTGGGAAAATTGGACAGTCACATGTAGAAACTGGACCATTTCCTTACATCTCACACAAAAATAGACTCAAAATGGATGAAGGACCTCAATGTGAGACAGGAATCCATCAAAATCCTTGAGGAGAACACAGGCAGCAAACTCTTCGACCTCAGATGCAGCAACTTCTTCCTAGACACATCGCCAAAGGCAAGGGAAGCAAGGGCAAAAATGAACTGCTGGGACTTCATCAAGATCGAAAGCTTTTGCACAGCAAAGGAAACAGTTAACAAAACCAAAAGACAACTGACAGAATGGGAGAAGATATTTACAAATGATATATCAGATAAAGGGCTAGTATCCAAAATCTATAAAGAACTTATCAAACTCAACACCCAAAGAACAAAAAATCCAATCAAGAAATGGGCAGAAGACATGAGCAGACATTTCTGCAGAGAAGACATTTAAATGGCCAACAGACACATGAAAAAGTGCTCACCATCACTGGGCATCAGAGAATACAAAGAAAAACCACAGAGAGACCTAACACCAGTCAGAATGGTTAAAAATAACAAGCAGGAAAGGACAGATGTTAGTGTCGATGGGGAGAAAGGGGAACCCTCCTATCCTGTTGGTGGGAATGCAATCTGTTGCAGCCACTCTGGAAAATGGTATGGAGGTTCCTCAAAAAGTTTAAAATAAAGCTACCCTAAGACCCAGCAATCGCACTACTGAGTATCTGACCTAAAGATACAAATACAGTGATCCAAAGAGGCACGTGTACCCCAATGTTTATAGCAGCAATGCACACAATAGTCAAACCAGGTAAAGAACCTAGATGTCCATCAACAGATGAATGGATAAAGAAGAGGTGGTATATGCATACAATGGAATACTATGCAGCCATCAAGAAATGAAATCTTGCCGTTTGCAATGGCGTGGATGGAACTAGAGGGTATTATGCTGAGCGAAATAAGTCAGAGAAAGACAATTATGATATGATCGCTCTGATACGAGGAATTTGAGAGGCAGGGCAGGGGGTTGTGAGGGGTAACGAGGGAAAAAATGAAACAAGATGGGATCAGGAGGAGACAAACCATAATCTCACGAAACAAACTGAGGGTTGCTGGAGTGGTAGGAGGGGAGGTATAGGTTGGCTGGGTTATGGACTTTGGGGAGGCTATGTGCTATGGTGAGTGCTAGGAATTGGGTAAGACTGGTGATTCACAGACCTGTACCCCTGAAACAAATAATACATTATATGTTAATTTAAAAAAAGTTTAAAAAAAAAGATAATAATCAACTCCAGGTCAAAACAAACAAACAAATAGTTGTACATACAAGGAAACATTCATTTTACCCTACCTGGATTGTCAGTGAATAATACATACATACTAAGAAGAAAGTAAACATTAATAATTTTTTTTGATAGAGAGAGAGAGCGAGAACATGAGTGGGCTTGATGAGATCACGACCTGATCTCAAGAGTCAGTCACTTAACCAACTGAGCCTCCGAGATGCCCCACATAAAATATTTTTTAAACAACCTCGTGATATTATTATAGTGAGGCAGTGAAGGAACAGAAGTGCTGGTTTATTAAAGAGGTGCTGAACTCCCATCTTCTGGAACAGAAAGTCAATAGAAAATAGTTAACATCAATATGCCAAGCAATAGTGGTACAAGTATATTACAGTAGTTCTCAAAGTATAGTTCACTTTCTGTGAAGACAAAGCTATTTTTATATAATATTAAAATATTTGCCTTTTCACCATGTTGACATTTACCCTGCTGGTGCAAAAGCCACAGGAGGTAAAACTGTTACAGCTGCTTTAGCCGGACAAATTAAGGCATTGTCAAAAATTGGCTTGTGGCCGTTGTGTTCCTCACCTCCACGCTCACAGTTTAAAAAATTTTCAGTTTAATTTAAAAATGTCCCCAGTGAAGCAGTACAAATCATTACTTTTATTAAACCTCAACCTTGAGCCTATATCCTTTTCACATTCTGGGTGGTCAAATGGGAAGTAGCACAAAGCATTTCTATAGGATATGAAAGAGCATTTGTGTGGGGTTTTTTGAGTTGAACTAAGCATTAAATGCATAGAACAGTATTTGAACTTGAAAGAACTGACAAATTATGGTTATTCAGACTTGGGAGTCTGGCAGATGTTTTTTCGCAAATGAAAGAAATAAGCCTTTTGTTTCAAGTAAAAATAACTGATACCTTTGTTGTCAATGAAAAAATTCGAGCTTTCAAGGAAAAGTTAAAATTCTGGAGAATTTGTATTCCCCACTGTGAATTTAGGGCTTCCCAATACTTAAAGATTTTTTGATAAAATCAAATGATGATATTAACACGTGTTTTTTTTTACTATTAAGTAATAAAATGTGTCAACTTTCGGAAAATCCATATTACTCATTTTTCAAATTACCAATGCATGATATTATCCACTTAAAGTCCAAGACAGGGGCACCTGGGTGGCTCAGAGGGTTAAGCTTCTGCCTCTGTTCAGGTCATGATCTCAGGGTCCTGGGATTGAACCCCATGTCAGGCTCTCTGCTCAGTGGGGAGCCTGCTCCCTGCCCTCTCTCTTCCTGCCTCTCTGCCTACTTGTGATCTCTCTCTCTTTCTCTGTCAAATAAATAACTAAAATCTTAAAAAAAATAATAAAAATTAAAGTCCAAGACGGACAAAGGGTTTTAGTATAGCAGAGTATGGAAATTTATTGATAGGGTTTCAGATTTCATATTGCAACTAACCTCTAAGAAAGCACTGCTAGCTGAATTTTGATGTAGTACCGAACAGGAATAGCCGTATTACCTGAAAAGGCTACTGAAATATTCCTCTTTCAACTACATATCTATAAGGCCAGAATTTAAAAATTTGCTTCAACACAAACAACATATTATAATAAACTGAATGCAGAGACACAAGAATTTAGCAGTCTTCTATTTAGCCAGACATTAAAGAGATTTACAAGAAATGTAAAAGAGGGGGCACCTGGGTGGCTCAGTGGGTAAAATCTCTGCCTTCAGCTCAGGCCATGATCTCAGGGTCCTGTGATGGAGCCCCACATCCGGCTCTCTGCTCAGCAAGGAGCCTGCTTCCCCCTCTCTGCCTGCCTCTCTGCCTACTTGTGATCTCTCTCTCTCTCTGTTAAATAAATAAATAAAATATTAGAAAAAAAGAAATGTAAAAGAGTATCACTCTTCTCACTAAATTTTTTTGAAAATATAGTTATTTTTCATGAAATTGTTTATATTAGCATGTTCATTATTGTTATTTAAAAATGAATGAGAAATGCCTATTTAAAACATTTCTCAGTTTTCATTTCTAATATGATAATTAAAGATGTAATTCACATAGACAAGACCTCTTTTGGGCCTCAATAACTTTTAAGACTGTAAAAGTGTCCTGAGAACAAAAATTATGAGAACTGCTGGAGTATGATTTGGAAATACAGAGGTAAATAGATAGGAAACTGCAAAAAAGAGTTGAAATTGGTCTGTTCTTTAATGTTACTTGACTTTTTAAGCCCTGTACCTGTCTTAATTTAATAAAGCAAATAGGATATTTGCTTTATTGAAAGCAAATTTGCTTTATTGAAATAACTATTTCAAGACAAATAAACAAGTACGTTCCCTTACATAAACATTATGAGGTTACCTCATTTCTTTAATGTTTTTCTTCCTTACCAAAATGGGAGTGGAAACATCGAGAGCAATTGGACAGCCAGAAGGCGATAAGTGGAATGATTCAAATGCCCAAACTCTCTGTCAGAAGCGTTTTTGTGCTGCCACTCAGATGGCAAGGATAGCTTCAGCCAGTCCCAAAGGAAAAAAATCAGTAACCGTCACTCTGACTTTTAACACCGTGACCCACTCAGAAATCACACACCGGTCAGGCTGCTTTCTCAAAAAGTATTAAACGTTATCCAGCTTCCCTGAAGACTTTTGAAGATAAGGAGGAAAACACACTCTCTTCAAACATTATCCATGTTAGGGAATGCTTTCACAGAGACGCCCTGCCCAAGGTGTGTGTCTTAGGACGCCAAAGCCTCATGACACAGAACGACAGTGGTGCCAGACATGATTCATGGCTCAGCAGAAATGAGTCAGTGATCTGGGAAAATAAGGCAGGTCCAAATGAAAAAGAAGGACCCGGCTTTTGTGCTAATCTGGCTGGCTACCAAGCCTGGGAATGAAAACACTTGAAGAGACACATTTTTCAGATTTAACTGGATTTTTGGTTACTGCTGTTAGGTTACTATTTTATCAAAACTATGGCTCGGATAAATGTTATGACTCATTGCTTTAGCACATTAACGACTTCTAAATGTAATTTGAATGTGTTATTCTGACTCACCAGCAATAATGCTCATTAAAAGAACGATTACTCAGAGCGTTTCTTTAGCCCTGTCCTAGCCCTTCCAATGTCCCTATCCTACCTCCTATTACTGCCTCTCCATGTTTGTTTTCTTTACTGACCTATCTATCACTTATAATTATACAGTGGTTTGGAGGTTTATTTGTTTAGTATTTCTCTCTCTGACAGAACAGCAAACACTACTGGTTGGAGACAATCATGTTTGTTTTGTTTATCACCTGTTTATCTGGTTCCTGGCACAGTGTATGGCACATCAGAGCTGTTCCAAAAAATGTTTGCTGTATGGATGGTAAATGAATGAATTCATACTAGGATGATTAGCGCCTCAAGCCTGTTTTGTTTTCATTCTTCAAGAAGGTTTGGTGGCTAAAGAAGAACTTTCCTTGAATTGCCTTTAACCAGCTTTGTCTAACAATGCCTGATCTCTTATGTGGAGGGTGGAGGGCCTAAAATAGACGAAAGTAGTTTACTTCATGAGTCCTCGGCTCTCTCCCTTCCGCAGAGGGACTCTTCCCTAGGCAGAGCGCACTGGACTCTGGACTCCATGGGACAATAAGATAATAATAGACATTTTCTAACAAAACTCAAAGTTATGTTGGATTTTTGCAACAGAATTTGGTGTTTTGTATGTCCTGTTTGCTACTGAGTTAACAAACTCAAGTGTTCATGACCAGTGGCTGTATTTCAATCATGGGGCTGTGGGAGTACAGGAAGGGCATAGGTCTATGCTTGAAATTTTATTAAAATCTACTGAGTTCTCTGCCTGTCAAAAGAATGAATAAAATATTTTTAAAAAATTTACTGAGTTCTTCGAGGTGGAAATTTTTTGGTAACTTAAGAGAAACATAAATAAGCACTTGGTTAATATCAAGATAACAAGATCTAGCTAGTTTTAATACTAAGAGTGAAGATTAATAAAGTGAAAATGAAAACAATTCCTAAATAATTTTTATTTATTTATTTATTTTTTAAAAAGATTTTACTTATTTATTTGACAGACCATGATCACAAGTAGGCAGAGAGGCAGACAGAGAGAGAGAAGGAAGCAGGTTCCTGCCGAGCAGAGAGCTTGGTGTGGGGCTCAATCGCAGGACCCTGGGATCACGACCTGAACTGAAGACAGCGGCTTTAACTCACTGAGCCACCCAGTCGCCCCCTAAATAATTTTTTAAGGAGTACATTACTTTGGATAGGGTTGACTAGAAACTTTTTGTTGTCTCCTTCTAGAACTCTTACATTTTCTTTTTTGCATAGTACTTATTACTAAATTACTACCTTAATTTACTTATTTATTAAATTTATGGTTTGTCATCTATTTCCTTCACCTCAACTGCAACAGAATATGGCAGGAAACTTAGCCTTATTTACTAATGAATTTCAAGTGCCTCGAATAGTTCCTGATGCATAGTGAGTGCTGAATAAATTTTTATTGAGTGAATGAACAAATCAACATATTAAATTTTTTAGTTTTGTTGATGCAATGTACTTGAATCTTTGCAATATTGATATTTTAAAGTATAATTTTTTACTTCTGTTATACTATGTTAATTTTCTTTCAGAATAAATTCTTCAATCCATTCAATTTGGAACCACTGTGATGGTATTGATTTTGTTTATCCCAAGAATTTAAGTTTGACTAAACATTATAAAATCAATATTCTTTACCATATCAAAAAAAATTAAGGGCAAATTCATACAACGATCTCAACAGATACAGAAAAATGTTTTATAAAATTCAACATCCACTCATGATTTAAAAAATCTTAATCTTCCTAAACAAAAGAAACCGACAACAAAATCTTATGTAAGGGTGAAAAATGGAAAGCATTCCCTTTAAGATTATAAATAAGACTAGAATACCCACTGTCACCATTTCTTTTTAACATGGTACTGAGGGTTTAACTAGTTTAATAAGTCAAGAAAATGAAATATAAGATACGGGACTGGAAAGGAAGATCACCCCTCCAAAAATCTATAGAAAATCTCTAGAATGTAGCAACATTGTTGGTTAGAAAAACCAATATACAGGTGGGTAGGGGGATGGGATAACTGGATGAGGGGCATTAAGGAGGGTAGGTGATGTGATGAGCACAGGGTGTTATATGCAACTGATAAATTATTGAACACTGTATCTGAAACTAATGTACTGATGTACATCTGATGTACCTTATGTTGGCTAATTGAATTTAAATTTTAAAAAGCTAAAGAAAAAATATACAAAAGTTGATTGCATTTCTCTATGTAACAATCATAGGATGAAATTTTTTTTTAAAAGCTATCATTTATACAGAGTGAAAAGGAGATACTGTTGGATAAATCTAGCCAAATATTTGTATGACTCAGAGAAAAAAATTATTTAAGCTTACCATTTAGGTAATCTAAATAAATGGAGAAACATATTAGGATCCTGAATATGAAACCTCAATATTTTATTTTTAAAAAGATATATTTCTTGAGAATGAGTGAGAGAATGAGTAGGGGATGGAGCGGGGGGTGGGAAGGAAAGAGAGAATCTCAGGGTGACTCCCTGCTGAGTGCAGACCCCCAGCTCGGAGTTTGATCTCACAACCCTGAGGTCATGACCTGAGCCAAAATCAAGAGTCAGACGCACAACTGTCAGAGCCACCCAGGTGCCTTGAAGCCTCAATATTTTAAAGATGTCAAATTCCCCCTAGATTGGTCTACAGATTCAATGCAATCTCCAAAATCTTAATAAATTAAAAAATTCTTGTGAAATTTGATAAGATGATTCTAAAATTTATATTGTAGAGCAAAAGGCCAAGAAGAACTAAAATTCCTTAAAATGAAAAAGCTGGAAATAAGGATTATGAAAACTCTATTGCAATGAGATAAATAAACCACAGGAAAGGAATAGAAAGCTCAGAGCTAGATCCACATATTTATGGAATTCAGACTTATGATGGAGCTGGCATTATAGATCAATTGAGGGGGGATACATTTTCAATAAACTGAAGCTGAAATAGTTGATTACCCAATCTAAAAATAATATAAATGGATCCTCTGCTTTACACCATACACAAAAATTAGCTTTAAATGGATTAAGAAATTAAATGTGAAAGAAAAAATTACAAAACTTTTAGAAGACAATATATAAGAATATTTTATATTGAGGTAAGGAAAAATTTCTTAAGCTAGACACACACTATAGAAACCAAAACTACAAAAAAACTTTTTTATACCGAAGTTAAAAATATCTAATTATTAGAGAAGGCAAGTCAAAGTAGGAAAGGATATTTTCATAATCTATATGTCAATATGTCATATGATCAGTACCTTAATCATATTTTTTAGAAGTCTTACAATTCAATAAAAAAAGAACAAATGACAGAAAAATGAATGAAAGATGTAAAGAGGTCCTTCATATAAGTGAATCCTGAATGGCCAATAAACACAATTTTTAAAATTCTCAGCTTCATCAGTAATTACAGAAATGAAAAATTAAAATTACAACAAGCTAACACTTCATACCTATCTGACTGGCAAAAATTTAGAAGTCTGGTAATATCAATATTGGCAATGATGTAGGACAACCAGAGCTTTCATAAATGTTCATGGGAATGCAAGTTGAAATAATTTCTTTGGAAAAATTTATTATCATAAAGTTGAAGTTGTACTAACTCCATGAGCAATTACATGCCTAGACATACTTATGTACCAGAAGAATATATTAGAATGTTTATAACAACATTGTTCATCTTAAGAAAAAAACCTAGAAACAACCCAAATGTACATCAACAAATACAATCCTCTAGCCTTACAGTGAAATCCTATATAGAAATGAAAATGAGTGAATTAGAGTTACATGCAACATCATGGATACAGTTTTTGGAGAAAAAAATTCAAGCAGCAGAAGAATATAAACACGATCCTACTTAAATAAAAAATTTTAAATATGTAAATTTTACTAATATTTTAAAAAACTTTTTATTATGGAAACTGTCAAGCATATACAAAGTAGAGACTCTGTATAATGGGCCACCATGCACATACCCTTAGCTTCAATAAATTATCAACAAGTGGCATATGTATTTCTTTTATATTCTCCACTTTTTCCCACTTTGAATTATTTTAATGTAAGTCCAGGATTTTGTATTATTTCATCTGTAAATGCTTCCATACCAATATTGTTTAGGGACATAAAAATATGTTGTAAAACTATGAAGAAAAATCGTTAAGAAAAATTTAAAGAGAAAACACAAGATTTGAACTAGTGATTACTTCTGAAAGGGGAGGAAGGGACAGGATTAGGAAGACAGCAGTCTTAAAAATAATGGTAATTTGGGCACACAGATGTTTGTGCTATCATTTTTATCCCATGAACATAAGTATGCGTGTGCATGCGTGCGCGCGCGCACACACACACACACACACACAAACACACACAAACACACACACACACACACACACATATTCTTTAGTATCTAGTCAAAATATACTTTAGAAAACAATTCAGGCAATTCAGTCTGATGATCCGTGTCCATTGTGGGAGTGTATGTGAAGTCAAGAGTCTGATTAAAGAAAGTTGGTAGGCAATCGCAGAAACTTATGTAGAGGCCCTTGGAGAGCTTGACTTATAGCCTCGGGAGTCTGTGGGGGTACAGAGGTTTATACCCAATTCTTACCTCAGAAACTTTTCTTTTATTTATTTATTTTTTAAAGATTTTACTTATTTATTTGACAGAGATCACAAGTAGGCAGGCAGAGAGAGGGGGAAAGCTGAGCAGAAAGCCTGATGCGGGGCTCGATCCCAGGACCTGGAGATTATAACCTGAGCTGAAGGCAGAGGCTTAACCCACTGAGCCACCCAGGTGCCCCCAGCCTCAGAAACTTTTAAGGTGACAGGATATTTAGTATTGCCCAAGAGAGAAGGACGATAGGAAGAGCTTCAATGGAAGCAGCCTGGATTTCCAAACTTTATGGGAGGAAGATGTGAGTTTTCCCAGGGACCCAGTGGACACCACAGAAACTAGCCTGGCGTTCCACCTCAAAACAGAACTCGCTTCAAAGAACCGCCTACGAGGCTGAGGTGACTCCATCAGAGAGAGTGTGAGAAGTGTACTGTTGGAGTAAGAACTGAGCAGCAGGTCCTAAAGTGTTACCTGGAGATTGCAGCCTCTGGATCAAGGAACAAAGTGTGGGGAAGGTCCCTCCCTCTGAGGTAGTTTCCAAAGAAATTGCAAAAGTTCTCAGCACAGCAGCAGACAGCAGTTTGTTAAAAGACAGGTGTTTGGGCCTCAGTTTTAGAAACCTCGACTCAGTAGGTATAAGGTGGAACTACAAATCTGCATATTCACCAAGGTCTCCGATGATGCTGACCAGCTGGTTCAGGACCCACTTTGAGTATGGAGTTCTAAGAGCCTCTCAAAACGTAGCCTCCTCTGCCTCTCTGGACTTAATCTCAAACCATTACCTTCTCACTGTATGTTCTGGTGACATCAGTTCTTTCAATTCCTTAAAGTCAATGATGATCTTGTAGCCTTAAGAGCTTCGAATCTTCTGTTCCTTCACTCTGAGACACTTTTTCCTAAGCCCTACTTTGCCAGGCTAACTCCTAGAGATTTTTTATTTCTCAGCTTAAATACCGCTTTTTAATATAACCTTCTTCAGCCTACCTATAAGGTTTGGTGCCTTTACTACATGCACCCTCCTTTATCACATTTATCACAATTACAATTATGTAATAATTCTGGGAATTTTTGTTTATTATCTGTGTTCCTTACTAGACCCTAAGCTCCATGAAGGCAGGGAATTTTTCTTGTTTTTGTTGTTTTACTCTTAGTGCCTATAACAATACATGGCACATACTAGGCACTTACTATTGGTTGGATAAATGAATGACGGCATCTAGATTTTCCCAAAAGGTAGAAGAAAAAGCCCATAACTAATGTAATATTTCAAATATTTGTACAACATATTATACATGATATGTGTAATATGTATACATCAAATATAATTGTTTATAATATTTTATAATTCCCCTGTGTCATTTAAAATATCCTCTGTTTTTGTAACTAATTTATTTCCTGATCATGTCACTTGTAGGCTATTGTCCAGAAGCAGCAAAAACAAAACCGAACAGCCAAAGCAGGCATTGATGCCCATAAAGGGTAAATTTGTGCTGCTTCAGAAGGTTGTGCACAAGCAAACATACTTAGTGTGACCCAGCTGCACATTCCTGGGAAAAGAATTTGAAGTCAGGATACAAAACGGGATCACAGCCATTTGCTGTGAATTCCAACAGACGCTTTCATCTGTGGGTGATGCATGAATGTGTTTCATTTTCTAAGGCCCCTCCTCCCATGAAGCTATGTCCCAGATTAACAAGCTTTTTCAAAAGGCTACTTTCAGTGACGTGGGATCTCACCTCTACAAAACAAAGCAATTTCTGCCCAATTAACTTGGAAATCAACAAATACACCAAAAACAATTTTTCAATTTGCTAAACCAGAGTTACAAGAGCATGGGCGCCCAGATCCAAGGTTAGACCTCAGTTGCCAGGTAGGCTTATTGCATTTTCCTGCAAAAATAGTGAAAAGGATACGTTTCTTATTGACTGCCACGTTCCTACATGGCAAGCCAAAATATCTCATTATTTTAATGTATTTTTAAGGTATTCTCTGGATCAAAATCTGTACTCCTGGGTTCTATGGGGATGCCTTAGGAGTTTCGGGCTCCTTCCACTCCAACGCTCTTCAATCTCAAAAGCTCTAATTTTATCCTTAAAAAATGTGTGTGTGTGTGTGTGTGTGTGAGAGAGAGAGAGAGAGAGAGAAAGAGAGAGAGAGAGTGTGTTGGGATAACGTATAATAGATTCATTGCCGGGAGAAAACTGGGAGGGAGTTACTGCTAAAAGAAGGTTGGAAAACCTTCTTTTGGCACTAGTAGAAGTTAGTTCCAAGTGTTATCTGTTTATATATAGTCCCTTTGTAATTACAGAGATATTGTGTCCAGATTTCCTAGTGTCCAGGTCATTCCTTGGAATGTCTCCAGTTCCACTACCCTCTCATTTGACCTTCAGTCGTGCATTTCCAACTGCCTATTGGAAATCATCCCTTAGTCTCCTCAGACTCAAATCATCAACTCCGCCATTCATCCATCACCTCTTCCATTTTCTTAGTCCTTGGCAGTGGCCGCAATATTCTCTCAGGCATCCAGCTTCAAACGTGCGGAGTAACGTTTTTTTACTCATCCTTCCTATCCAGTCAGCCACCAAGTTTGGCTTGATTTCTTTTCTTCTAAATCTTGCTCCCACTGCCCCCATTCAAATCTGATCAGAGCATCTGATGCCTGGGATATCTCCCTCAGCTTCCTAAGTGGCCTACACTCTTCATTCTTTTCAAGTCGAACTCCTCCTTCCAGACTAATTCTCCTTAAATGCTCCCTTTCATCTTGGTACTTCTTGATACACAACCTTTTAAGTGGCTTCTAGGCGGTTTTGAAACCAAGTCTGAACTATTCTGTTTTGCTTTCAAGGCTCTGCAAAATCATTTGGCTCTACTATCTTTTCAGGTTAGGCCAGTCTCCTCCCTGTCATATAAAAATATTCCTCTCCCAGCGTCTGTGCCTTTATATGAACATGTTAAATTGACCTGACCCAAAAGCTTTTCTCTTGTTTTGGCTCACCTGCTACCCCATGTTCTTCACACAGCAAAGGAACTTGCAGTTCCTTGAAAAAAAAAAAAAAAAACACTTGTCTTTAGACTTTTGCACTTGCTTCCTCCTCTACCCCTGGTCTCTTCAAACTAGAGGCACCTCCTTTGTGAATGCTTCCTTCCTCCTGCACTCGAGGCAAAATAATCACATCTTCCTTTGAGCTGCTGTTGTGCTCTATATATACTTCTGTTATAGCCCTTATACAATATTGCACCGTTTTGACTACATTCCTGTCTGATTGCTTTTTAGATTATGAGAGCTACCCTCTCAGAACAGTGTTAGACTTGGTTTCAAAACAAGGTCTGTGACCTCCAATAGCTCACAGCTGTTTCGTACTCCCAGTAATTCACTTTAGTAATTCAACAGGTATTTGTTGAATGATTGAATGAATAAATCCTAAATCCTAAATCCTCTCAATCTTTCTCATCCTACATGTCCGAAGTCTTCTTTGATCTTTCTAGTCCTCCATCCCTTCTCTGAAGCCTGATAGTTCTTATGGTTTTGTACTATATAAACTTGGATGATTTCTTTAATTGAATCACAAGCTCCTTGAGGACAGGAACACATCTTATATTGTCTCTGTCACTGCAATAATCAAAGTGCAGAGCACATAGTAAAAATATATTTGCTGTCCAATTAATTAGAGTTATGTAAACTCTGGGCTTAAGATAATAATGACAGCTAATAGAAAATTCTAAACTTTTTGGAATATAATTGATGCATAAATTAAATACTAGTTCATCCAGAAAATAATTAATAAATACCTAGAAATTTTCTGGCACCAAACCAATGGTTGGAATACAGGCATGAATTCTATCAGGAAAGAAATTCTTCCAGGTAAAATTAGTATTGCTACATAGAAGCTGTGTATATTTTTTCCACTTTAAAATTTATAAATTTGCATTTGGTTGATTAAGTAGTTTTTGAGGGACCACTAGATTACTTTGTTTTGGGGGGGGATGGGTATCTTATAATTCTTCCTGGCTCATTTTTCTCACAGGAATACTGAATTCTTTTTCATATCTGAGATTGTCACAGTCAAGAAATGGGGAGAATCAGTCCTGAACAATCTGGTCTAGTTTTTCTGTTTTTTTTGGGTCCATGCTATGTTTAGAAATTAGTGGGTTGGACAAGACTAATCTAAGTAAGTTGTGTGTGTTTTATAACTTGAGTACTCACCAGCTTACTTAGACTGCCCAAATGTCACTGGGTGATTTCCATCATGGTTCTGTGATGACATCTCACCAGCATTACCAACGATACTCCCTGGGAGTGTCATCAGGCATGCTTAGAATAGAAGGTTGTGTCATACAGTTTCAACCCTTTGTCATATCTTAGGCCATATGACCGAATCCTGATTGAAACTGATTGAGTTTCTTGTTTTCCTGTTTCTTTATGCATTAGTTTACTTAACATTTCTTAGTGATTACTATGAGCCAGAAATAAACAAAGGAGATATGAAGGTGTTCAGGATACAAAGGAGAACCCCTGCCCTCAAGGAGCTCATTTGCATAACTGCATAGTAGTGTATATGACATTGTAGAAATAATATTTAACATTGCATTCTGTTGCCTTTGAAAACCAAAATTCAATATATGAGTACATCTTTGGGTTAAAATCTCTTGAATCAATAGGTAAATATAAATAAAACTATTATTATTAATACTATTACTGTCCTATAATATGAATATCCTATAGTATGAATACTGTGTGAGAAAAAGACGAGACCCTATTTACACACCTAGAATAAATGTTAAATAGTAATGAAGTCATTCTACTAGTAAATAAATTGTTAGGAAAGCAAAGTGATTGTTACAGGACTCTAAATCCAGTAATTCTCTATATAAGCAACACACTTAAAGCTCTTTATTCACATATTATTACATTGTAATATTAGAGCGTGCAAACGTCACCCTGGGGCTGTGGTCAGATCCAGGCTGTGGGACCTGAAGCTCAGATATGTGGAAGGGCCCCTTTAAAAAATGAAATAAAATAAGACCACAAAATTAGGCATAGTTTATGCAAATGAGGAACCCCGAGGCTTAAGCTTCACTTGCTTCAAAGAAAAGATAACTGGTAGGCACATAAAAAATTGATATCAGGGGCGCCTGGGTGGCTCAATAGTGAAGCGGCTGTCTTTGGCTCAGGTTGTGAACCCAGGGGTCCTGGGATGGAGCCCCGTGTTGTGCTCCCTGCTCAGTGGGAAGCCTCCTTCTCCCTTTCCCAGTCCCCCTGCTTGTGTTCTCTCTCTCTCGCTGTGTCTCCCTCTGTCAAATAAACAAAAATAAGATCTTAAAAAAAAAAAAATTGATATCCTCTCTACTCATTAGTCATATTAGGGAAAGACTTGGGCATTAGGGAGAATAGTATTCATTAAGCTGTTATAAAAAGTTTATAATAAATATAATACATGTAAAATGAATCTTTAAATTGATTTTACTTAGCTACGAACTTATTCTATCTTTATTCTATTAGTCTTTATTCTATCTTTTGGCTTTCTTTAAAACTGAAAAAATACCTCAGGTATTCATTGAGTATAAGTCTTAAATACTTTCTTGTTTTCATCTTCAGGCTGTAGACTTATGCTGTCCAATACCTTAGTCACTGACCACATGTGGTATTGGGCACTTGAAATGTGGTTGGTGCAACCTAGGACCTGAATTTCAAATTACATTTAATTTTAATTAATTTAAATTTTAAAACTGATAATTTTGCTGTTATGAAATTTTGAGGTATGTTTGGAACAACTTGAGTATGTTAAGCTACTTTTTCAGCTGTAAACGTTATGAAATCTAAATGCAGATTAAGTATTTCCTAGGAAAATTAAGTAGTCAAATTGAGAAGTGCTGTTCTAAATGTAGAATTCACACTGGATATCTTTTTTTTTTTTTTTTAAAGATTTTATTTATTTATTTGACAGAGAGAAATTACAAGTACACTGAGAGGCAGGCAGAGAGAGAGAGAAGGAAGCAGGCTCCCTGCTGAGCAGAGAGCCCGATGCGGGACTCGATCCCAGGACCCTGAGATCATGACCTGCCTTCGGCTCAGGTCATG